>NC_089822.1:113144942-113447972 GCF_035046505.1 Tiliqua scincoides
CAGATTAATTCTGTCTCCCTATGGTTTCTGTAATTTGTGAAGAACTGAGGAAAAGATTTCTTGCCATTGGCAGTTTGTGGAGCACAGGTTGCAATTGATAGCGAGAAACAAGACCTCTGATTGTCAACTAGCAGTGAATTAGTCTTCCTCTGTTGTTTATGATGTGACTGTGTCTTCATACAGCAGGTTTGGCTCTTAATAATATCCTCAATGGATGTTTCTAGGCCCGAGTTGAGAGGATGGAGCAGTTCCAGAAGGAGAAAGAGGAGGTGGACAAAGGGTGCAGAGAGTGCAAGCGGAAGCTAGCTGAGTGCCAGAAGAAGATGAAAGAACTTGAATTGGCCAACACAGAGAATAGTAAAACCGAGTTAGAAAGACTGCAGGCTGAAGTGCAGCAACTCAAGAAAGAAGAGAAAACCTGGGAGAAGAAAGCTGAGGAGGCGAGGAAGAAGGAAAAGAACTTGCCTTGGAATGTTGACACTCTCAGCAAAGATGGGTTCAGCAAGGTAGGTTAAGGCACTCTGCCTTGAGTTGGATCTGTTTCTCTTTTGCATCCCTGCCTTGATGATAAGTAATCATTTGCAACTGAGTAGGCTCAGACTAACCTGAAAGGTTAACAAAATTATATTAATCCTCCAATTGTTTCTGATAATAGAGAATGTGGATTTGACCTTTTGCATTAGTCAATTTTTTTCTTTTTCAGCCTGCCACACTTTCCCAATTTGATGCATATTACAGTAGATTCCAAAACAGATGCAAAATGTTGTTGAAATCAACCAAAATGTTCATAGCCTTGTTTCACAGAGACCATCTAAACATTTTATAAATAAAAAGGATCACAGCCCAATCCTATCCACACTTTCCTGGAAGTAAGCCTTATTAACTCTAATGAGACTTACTTCTGAGTAGACATGCATAGGATTGGGCTGTCAGAATCCAAAGAACCATGTTACTAGCTCCATGAAACCACAGGGGCTTTCATGCTATTTCTCAAGTAGCCCAAGCTGTTCTGACCCCATGCTATGTTGCATAAGGGTTTGAAACTGGAGACTGTTTCAAAAACATTTTGGGCGCAATCCTAATCCACTTTCCAGCATAGACATAAGGACAGTGCAGCGCTGTGGTAAGGAAACAAGTATTCCCTTACTTTGAGGAGGCCTCCATGACTTCCACCCAACTGCAGGATGCAGCACATGTTCCATTGGCACAGCTATGCCTGTGCTGGAAAGTTGGTTAGGATTTGGCCTTTGTGATATGACTTGGGGAGTCAGCTTGTCAAAAAGCCAAGCCCGTTTCCTTGATAGCTGTTTAGATCCTAGCCGTGAGACCAGTAGCCTTGCTTGCATTGTCCAACTGAAGCATCTGCATTTAAAGTCGATCCACTGACTGTAAACACTGGATCCTGACTAAATTTTTCTTACATTTACTTTTTGACATTTCCTATTCAGCTTGGAAATATTCTGCCAGCTCTGCATTAGCCAAATTATGCTTCAGTGTGATCACAGTGGTACTAACCAACTTTCTTTCCTCTTGCAGAGTGTGTTCAATGTCAAAACGGAGCAGCAGGATGAGGAGTCAGAGGAGCAGAAGGAGAAGAAACACAAAACGTTTGTGGAGAAGTATGAAAAGCAAATCAAACATTTTGGTAAGTCAGACACTGATATTACGTAGTTTATAAGAATCTGCTTTCCACTTCCATTGGGAACTTTTTCTTACTCTGGAGAGTCTTTCAAGTGAAAATTATACACTAATCATAGTCTGTTTTGAATTACACAGCTCCTATTTCTGTGACCAAGGCCAAGCATAAGCAACAGTTGTGAATCAAGAGAGAATGCTTGAGAAAGCAACAAGAGAAAGCGCAGAACTGTGACACAATAATAAAATATGTATATGTGTAATGACACAATACAGGTGTGTGCCACTTAACGATAGGGATACCTTTCCTGATTCCCATTGTTATGCAATTAGGTTGTTAAGCGAACATTCCAACCAAACTAATGCTTCCAACCTTTGTTGTGTAAACAGACACTCCCTGTGAGACACTGGCTGACTGCATAGGCTACTGGAGATGAATTGCCTCTTTGCATTAAGAGCCTCTTTGTTTTGTAAACAGACACTCTGCTGCAGGCTATGGGAGACCTGATTGCCTCATTAAGAGCCTCTTTGTTGTGCTTTGACCACCGTCATATATGTGGCCTGTTGTTATGCGGTTCACACCTGTAATACAATATTTGTATAAAGCGTTTTCACACAGAACTGCTATAAACAGACAAATCATGTAGAAGAACTCACAACTTGTGCTTTATTGCATAAACACTTGTGATTGCCTAAAGTTCAGAACATGAAAGCCCAAAATGTTTATTAGAGGAGTTGAATGAGCACCCAATAATAATCCTGTTTCAATGAAGTTATTGCTCAGAGATTCACTTGCTCTGCTGCTGCTCTAATGAAGATGCCCCTACCTTTCAGGAAGTTATTTACAAGAAATCATACAGGCTACCACATGAAGACATTTATACTAAATGACAACAAGTTTAATATGGGTCTGGAGCAGCATACACAGGGCCTAGAAGATGGGGGTAAAGGGGGTAATTTGCACCCGGGCCCAGGGTCAAAAGGGGGGCCCAGGAGCCAAAGGAGGGGGCCCAGAAATTTCCTAAAATCTTACGTTTTCCTATCTACTCAGACTTGTTCCCCGCACGGGTTGCTGGGAACACTACAACAACTGGGGATGCTGGGGACCCTACTGATGCCACATGGGTTAGTAGACCTGGGCTCCAGAGACTTTTCCAGCTATATCTACCCTCCCCCCACCCTTTCACCCCTCCCTGCCCCCATTCTGCCCACCTGTCACCACCTTCCCCCACTCTGTTTCATCCCTCCCCCTTTGCAAAGGGGCCTAAAAGAAACTTTGTACCCCCTGATAAAATTCCTCTCAGAGGCCCTGAGCATACATCAATGAGTTTAATTGTTTGCAAGTTCATCAAAATAATTTCATAAAAGCAGATTATTACTGGATGTCTTTGAAAGTCGTCCTGCAAACCTTATGCTTATTGGTGATCACAATTGTTTGTGTGATTTAGCAGTGGCTGTGAGTTAATTTATATGCATGTGCTTTAAGCTTGTGCCTGTCTGTAGCTTGCCTGTATGAAGATGAGTTTTTTAATATACAAGGGGCCCCTTTATCTGAGGATTCACTTATCAGTGGATCGGATCTGCAGGCCACCCTGCACATGCCCCCCTTCGGAGGCAAGGGGAGCTCCACTCCCCTCGCCTCCAGAGGGTCCTCTGAGCCTTGCAGAGGCCATGGACATCCATCCGTGTCCTCTGCCAGGCTGAGACTGAGCCTGACAGTTTTATTTTTTAAAAAAGCTACTGTAGCTACTCAGGTATAGAAATTTTTGCCAAGTAATCAAGCTCCATGAATAAGCACTTCGCCTTATCTCCAGGTCAATCAGAGGGCAGAGTCTTTAAACTCTGAACAGTTTAGTTTCTCCAATAAGCTTAGGCAGGCAGCTGGTTGGTTGCTATAGTTACTTTCCTGGGACTTTCCAGCCAAAGTTAACCTTTTATTCCCCTCCGTTCCCTATTGCTGCTGCAACCTGATTCCCTTTTGCAAAGGCTTTGCATTTGGCAGAGGTCTTTTTTTTTTTTTCAACACCAGGATGGGATCCCCTTTCCATTTGAAGCTACAATTCAATGCAGCATTACTTAAGAATAACACCCATGGAAAGCAGTGGGTCTACTTCTGAGTAAAAAGGGTTGCAAATATATGCAGCTGCATTTCTCTGCTGTGAATTGAATTGCACACTCTCAGTTATGTGTTATGGGTTGTATGTTGTATGTAGAGCTTCTGGCTTAACACACCAGACACCTTAAAGGTGGATTTGATTCATGGTTCTCCTGCAGTGGTTCCCAACCTTTTTCACTTGCCTATCCCTTGACAGCCCATTTCCATAAATTGTACCCTTCATATTAGCAAAATGTTTGTAATAATACAAGCCCTCATCTCCTCTCTATGAAAACCCAGACTTCATGTATTAATCACAGTGTTCTCTCTTTTTATCTGTTTGAGGAACAGAAGACTCTGCCTTTCCACTGTTTTGCACCAGAAGTTTGCTGAGAAATTCTGGGTGATTGATCACTTTCCATATTATGTTTCAGCTTTTTTACTGTGCTGGTTTTCAATCACTGGTTCATACATGAATTGATGACCAAAAACTAGCTGTTGGTGGGGCTTTCAAAGCCAACTAGCTACCTCCCTTCCTGCCTTGCTGGTCCTTGCAAGGTATTCTGGAGCATGATCTGCCTTTTTCTACCATTATTCCATTCTTTTTCAAGTATCCCTAAAGGTCTTGTTGAGTGTCCCTGGGAGTACATGAATACCAGGTTGGGAACCACTGATTTACTGGTATGTAGTTTACAGTGCACTTACTCTGATTGTGTTTACAAAAGGGTGGTGAAGATCAGAATTTAAAAAGTATAAAAATGTATTTTATGATCTTTTACTATGTTTTTAATAAATTAGAGGCTACAGTTCTTAGGTAACAATTAGTGGTAGTTTATTTTTCAGGATCTGGCCTGGGGTAAAATCAGACAAAACTATAGTCAGACACCCCCCTAAGTTTAACCTCCAATTTATCCGAGGGTCATAGAAAATTCCATGATTGTTTGCTCAAGACCTGCCCTCGACTTATCTGTGGGGTCGACTTATAGGCGAGTGCCTGCGGCACTTCCAGTTTCTCCATGAAACCAGAAGTGACATTTCTAATACCTTATAAGGCATTAAAAATGTCACTTGCGGTTTCATGAAGAAACTGAAAGTAGTGATTTTTACTGTTGGGCTCAGAGGACTTTCCAGAGGTGAGAGGAGTGGAGCTCCCCTTGCCTCAGTGCCCATTGTTTAGAGGAGGGGTGGCTGACCTTTCAACTTTAGGACTCCTGGATCTTTAGCAATTGTGTAGAAAAGAAAATTTCAGCAGATGAAGCTTGTCATCACAGTTGACAAGCTGCATCTGTTGAAATTCCCTTCTCTACACCATTGTTAAAGGTCCAGGAGCCCTAAAGTTGAAAAGTTGGCCACCCTGGTTTAGAGGCTTACTAGGACAGAGTGTTTCTTACTTGCTTGCTTCTTACTAGGACAAAGTGTTTCTCACCCTAGCGTGCTTTTGCATGCAGGAGATAAGGTGCCTATTAGCTTTTGCATATAATGAAATTTTACAGTGGCAAAATATTATACTTAGAACTCCTAATGCTTTTTTCATTTAGTTCTGATAGCTCTTGCTGTAGCCAAGGAGACAGTGGGCCAGGTGCTTACATCAGTGGTTTGTGCATGTGACTCACTGAGCTCATGTGATTCCACTTTTCCCTGGCTGTGCTGTGGAGCTGTGATTCAAACATCTTGGTTTGTGTTAAACAGCCACTGCTTATCACCTAGAACAGTGGCTTAAATGTGGTATAGAAGCCTCATTATGAAATGGTGATCTTATTCTGGTCTCTGAACCACGTTCATTGGATCAGGACCATTTGGTGGCATTGCATTCCCCTTCGCCTGGCCTTTGATAGGACCTGAGGCATGTTTGCCTACTTGTGAGTAAACACACTTGGGTGGCTCAGTTTCACTTTCCACAGGGATCAATACATTTTTTTCTTGTCAGCACTCAACCTGTTAGTTTCATGACCCACCAATGAGGAGGTTGCAACCTATGTACCTTTATCTAGCTACCTATTTAACCATATGTACTTTCCCTAGGGATTGAATAAAATCAGGCAGTTCTCACAAGAGAGAGCCAAGAGGTGTCCCCCCCCCCCCCGAAAAATCACTAATCACTGTGAGGACCAGTGCTATTTGGTGTTTCCCAAACTGTGGGTTATTACTCACCAGGTAGAACACCTCCAGATGCTACCAGAGGTCACTGACCCAAACCAGAAATATCTTTTGGTCGCATCCAGGAGGTTCTCTGAGGCCCTTCAGCTACAGTCCCGGCATCCACAGATATTCAGATCTGCAAATGTCGAGCCCATGAATAAGGTGGTCCATTATATCCTGAAGAAGTCTGAACCAGCAGTGAAGCCGAGAAAGAGATATTGAGGTCAATAAAATATATTGCAATGAAAAATACCAACTCAGGTGGGAAGTAGTGAAAAGTACAAATTACATGGCAGGGATTTTAAGGAAAGGACTTGACAATAAAAACAGTATCTTTATATAAACAGGCATTGTGTTAAACTCAGGCTTTAGTTCTAACATGAACATAGCCATCCTCTTATCATGCTAAGTTTTCTCAGGAGGCTTTGGAGAGGGACTTTTTCAAAAGCTTTTGGGAATCCAGGTCTACTGTGGTCCCATCAATATATTTGACACGCTTGCTTTTTGGCATTTTGTTGTCGGGCCTCTGTTATGCAGAATCGATACTGATTCTGCTTTCTACCAGTTTCTCCTATGAAGTAAAAATTGTTGTTAGTTTAGCTAAATTTTCTGGTAAGGAGGCTGGTTTCTATTAATAATACATATTTTTGTTAGAGAAGATCAGCAATTTAACATTTGAATGATTTGTATGTGTCTTTTTGCTCTGGTGATTGATTTTTAATTTTTCACTTAGCCTTGGAACTTGATCACTGGCCACTCCTATTTGATTTATTTTTCTTCATATGCTTTCCCTGATATAAGTGTCTGGGGCATGGATAGCTATCCAGCATCATCTGCCATGGAGGCTAATGCAAAAAATTTGTTTAGCTTCTCTGCAATCTCCCTATTCTCCTTTGGTAATCCTTTCACCTCTTTGCAATAAGAAATCTAAAGAAATCTTATTGCTAATTTTCAGGTGTACCTGAAATTCCTTTTTATGGGGGAGTATTTTCTTTTTTCATACCTTGCTTAATCTTTACATGAGTTGTAATCTTTGCATGAGTAGGCTTTCAGCCTACAGGCCTTATATGAGCACCTGCAGAATGTTCACATTCTATAAAGCCCTCTTTATACATCAGAAGCCCTTATCCGGGTTCTAACACAGATCAGGTAAGTTGAGAGGCTTGCTCTGCACTAGTGTCAGCTGACCCTTTGCTTCATTGTTTTAATACTCCTGTTGCTGTGTGGACTGAGCCTCTTCATATTTATCCTTAGGGGTGTTTTCAAGCCAACATGCTGTCAACTCTCCCCTCCCTCATAACCCCCAGGTGATTTATTTATCCTTCTCAAATAAACGTAGGCTGCAGTTCTGTCCATACTTACCTGGGAGCAAACCCCATTGACTGTAATGGAACATACTTCTGAGTAGACATGCATAGGATTGGGCTTTTATTGTATTGCATGTTTTACAACTACAAAATACCAGTAGTACTTTCTAGCACCGTCATTAAAGTGTCAGGTCTTGATCCAAAAGTCTGATGAAGAAAACCTGACCCCTTCAGCGCCCGTAGGAACAATCTGATTTGATGCTGCTTCCCTCTTATTTCAAAGGAATGCTGCGGCGCTGGGATGACAGCCAGAAGTATCTGTCTGATAACCCACATCTTGTGTGTGAAGAGACAGCCAATTATTTAGTCATCTGGTGCATTGATCTGGAAGTAGAAGAGGTGAGTGAGGCTAATGTAGCTTCTCCAGAAGCTGCTGTGGAGAAGCCTGCAAGCCAGCAGTCTAGCATGCTAAAGCAGTGAGATGGCTTCTTGAACTGTGTGAATGACAGTGACTCTCAGACACCTCTTGTGCAGAGGTCTCTTATCTGGTCCCAAATAGCGTTTATATAATTGTTGGACTACTACTTTAACTCCTTGCTGCATTAGAACACATGAGGATAGTGGGCTTAAAAAACCTGATTATCATGAAAAAAACAACAACTCTTAAACCCTTCCCCAATATTTTAGATCTTTTATTTCAAAGCCTATCTCATGGTTCGGTGCCCAAGTAATAAGTGTGGACGTTTTGAACCTGTGATAGACGTTAGCAATTTTTAGCAGTACGTTTTCTTTGCAAGCATTGTCTTGAACTGGCAATAGTCAGTTTGTGCACAGCATAAACTGATAGACACAGCATACCTGATAAACAGCTAACATAGTTCTTCTGTATGGACAAGTTATCAGGTCTTGCTTAGAGGATTAATGCTCCCCCACCAGTGGAGTTATTTCAGCTGTCATTTTGTGTCTGGTATTGTAGCAGTCTGATCTTGCTGAGTCAGCCAGTGCTGTCTTGCAGCCCGCTACGTGCCCAGTAGGAGATGCTGACATTGGACACCGCTTTATGAATTTGTCAAAAGGCAGCACTGACGCAGGATACAGCCCTGGGAACAGGGTGGCCAGGAAGGCAGAGTGCAGTAGGCTTGTTTGTCTTGGCTCTGGGCCAGCTGGTATCCTGTGCCTGTAACCTCAGAAGCATGCAGCTGGGGAGGGAGAGGTGGAGGCTTGGACACCCGTGCTCCTGAACCAGGCTCAGCTAAATATGTTGCTGAAATGTACTTTATGTGTGTCTTTAGAAGTGCAACTGCTTTCCTGTTGTCTTTCTCAGAAACATGCCCTGATGGAACAGGTGGCCCATCAGACCATAGTGATGCAGTTCATCTTGGAGCTGGCCAAGAGCCTGAAGGTTGACCCTAGAGCTTGCTTCAGGCAATTTTTTTCTAAAATCAAGGTGAGCCCTGTTGCCCAGGTCAGAAACAATGACATGAGAAGAGATTTTAATTTATATTTTGTTCTTCTACCAAACTTGGTGTCCAGAGCAGCTGACAACACACAACAGTGCATTCAAAATGACATATTAGTGAACACTACTAATTAGTAGAGTGATCAGTGTAACGATATAATAATCTTAGAATAAGTAGTACAGTAAATGAGACCTGCTGTTTGTCCTCTTGATCCTTGCCCAGTGTAGTGGTTATGATCTGCCCAAGGGTGGGGAGGGGGGATTGGTTGAACTGGTGGAGAGGATAGTAAGTTCAACTCTCAAGGAAGGAGTATTACCGGAAGCCTTAAAGGTGATCGTGGGCCAGCCTCTCCTGAATAAACTCTTCCTAGACTCAACGGTCCTGGACCATTTCCATCCAATGTCCACCCTCCCATTTTAGAGCAAGGTGACTGAGCGGGCAATGGATTAACTACTCAATGACACCTGGGAGAAATGTTTTTTGACACCCCCCAAAGGCCTTAGAAAGGCACTTCCGGTTCCACAAAAAGCAGAAGTGCCTTTCTAAGGCCTCCAACAGGACTTCTCTTGCCTTCTGAGGCTCGGGAAAGCCAGTCATGGCCTTCCCAACCCTCAGAAGGCCTCCAAAAGACACCTCCCTAACTTGTAGACACTCTCAATGCTTGCTGTTGTGCATTGTATGTGAATAAGTCAAAGCACTCCTATGTTCTGTGACTGCTGCCTAGGTGCAGTGCTGGTTGTGACTGTAAATGGACCATGCAGACATTTTTCCTCTCTCCACCACTCCTCGTGTTCTAGCTTTCATTTTTAAGTGGTCTGAAGTTAAGGATAGCCCCTTTCTCCAGTCTTCTAGTTCAAGTACAGTTGACAACCAGTGTGAAGCATTTAAACTTTGGTGGACAGTTTATGGCCAGTTTCACCAGTGTATGAGGTGGGTAGTTTGGGGACAGCAGCAGCCTTTGTTAAAATTATTTGTTCAAACACTTTGTGTTCACTCTGTATCTGCTTCCCAAATTTCATCCAGACTGCTGATCAACAATATATGGAGGGCTTTAATTATGAGTTGGAATCCTTCAAGGAGCGGGTGCGAGGCCGGGCAAAGGTGCGCGTTGAAAGAGCCTTGAAAGAGTATGAAGAAGAAGAGCGCCAGAAACGGCTGGGGCCAGGTGGTCTAGACCCTGTGGAAGTCTATGAAACACTCCCGACTGTAAGTTAGCTTGCTGGTTGTAAAGCACCTAACATTTTCAAAGTTCTGTAACATTAAAAAAATAACACAGGCCCTGCCTGCAGGCTTACAGTCTATTGGACAGAATTCAAAAAGAAAACAAGCAAATTCAGGTCCCAGAACTTTCAAGTACATTGAGAAAACTGCTGGGCAGCATCTTGGCTTTCTAATCTATCTTTATTCTGAGGGCTTATGACTCTTATTCCAGTTTCCATTACATTGTTTTCTTCCTGTTCTGTTACTGCAGAATATATAAATATCTGGCTCTTTCTTACTCTTTCTGATTCCACAGTTCCACATTTCACTAGCGGCTGTTTCATGGTTGTTACCCTGCAGGGTGTATGTAGGGGCAGAGAAGTTCCAATAGAACATGAGGCTTACATCTTTAGGTATCAACATCTTTAGGCAAATCCTGTACTCTGAGGGAGGGAGCTCAGGCTCTGCAGATTGAGAAACTGAATTTATAAAGTTGCCTTTCACAGAGTTGGACTGTTGGGCTATTTAGGCCCAGCTATTTTCAACCATTGTTGACTTGGCCCCATTGCCATTGTGACCATATGGCACTGCCCCATATGGCTAAACCCTGTGGAAGTGGAGGTAGCTGGGCGGAGGGTACATTAGTGGGCACAATATGACCATGCATCTGTTTTGCACTTCGAAAGAGATGTGGTTTGGGGACAAAGGATGCAGAACAAGTTCTCAACAATGGACAAGTACCACTCCTGTGCTAAGCTGCTGTCTCTGGTAGTTGTGGGGGGGGGGGGGTATGTGTTTGAGGGAAGCCCTGATTTAGCCCAGCACTATTTACTCTGACTGCCAGTGGCCCTTGAGTTCTTGTGCAGAGGTTTTTTCCCTGCCCGCTATCTGAGATTCTTTTAACTGGAAATGCCAAAGACTGAACCTGAGATCTTCTGTTTTACACATCTGCCATGGCTCAATCTCCATGGTTAACCTGTTGTCCCTGCAATTCAGGGTAAATGTTAGCAAAAGGCTCTTCCCCACCCCTGCATACTCACACCCAGAGTGTCCACTTGGAGGGGACTTTCTTAAACCATCTGATTGGGTGCTCATCATGCAGTGAACTGGAAGAGAGGAGGTGATTGTGCAATCACCTGTTCTGCAGTCACTGTCTCCTAACAGTGGCCCCAAATGGAGCTGGAGTACCAGACCTGGACTTGCTGTTGAATGACAAACTAGTGGAATGCAGATTATCCCCTTCACTAATGGTGTCACCTTCTTTCTCCCAGGAGCTCCAGAAATGTTTTGATGTGAAAGATGTGCAGATGCTACAAGATGCTATTAGCAAAATGGATCCTACTGTGAGTATCCTTGGTGCTGGTTTAAAGTTTGGGGCCCTCTCTTGTATCAGGGAACTGTGTGTTCAGAGAACTCCAGTAAATTGCATCCTCTGTTCTTGTATGTTTTCCAAGAATTTTTCTCTTTGCTAAATAATTTTTTAATTTTTTTTTAAATTAACGTTTTGCATAGAGAAAAAAAAGAATAAAAAGAGAACGTATACAAGACTGTGGCAAAAACTGTGGCGCAAATATATAATGTCAAAGAACTCTTAAAAAGTGCATAGCTAGGTAATGTTGGCACATTCATTGATGATACTGTACACATGCATCTTCTCACATGGTCCCCTGGGAATTTTAATTGGTGCCCCATGCATGGACCAAATAGCTCGAGTTTATTCACACAGCACAAAATTGTGTTGTCAGTTACACGCCTGTTTAAAAAGTTCTCATGCTTTCACAGCAGCCTGTTTCTTAAAAAAAAAAAAAAAAAAAAAAAGTAGCTGACTTTGGTTGCCTGGTCTGTTGATTCTGTACATGCAGAGTCAGCATTTCTGTTCAACTTTTCAAGTTGACAAAGAATGTCTAGAGCAGAGGTGTCCATACTTTTTGGCAGGAGGGTCACATCATCTCTCTGACACTGTGTCGGGGGCAGGAAAAGAGAGAGTTAATTTACATTTCAAATTTGAATAAATTTACATAAATGAATATATTGAAGATGGAGCTTGTATGAATGAATGAAGGTCTTGCAATAGCTCATGGCCTAGAAAAGGCCTTGCACAAAGCAAGGCCGGCCTTTCCTTTGCTGCCACTGCTGCATCACAGACATGAAGCAACAAGCAGTGGAGGGAGCTCTCGTCCCACAGCTCACACGAGAGGTCAAACAGTTGACTGTCACACTGAGAGCAGTTGTGTCGGGCCACTGTGGGGTCCAGCAAGTCTCTGGAAGGCCAGAGCTCATTGGAGACTGAGGGCTCCCAGCGGGCCAGATTGGGAGTCCTCAAGGGCCACAAGTGGCCCCAGGCCAGGGCTTGGGCACCCCTGATAGAGGAAATGGCATCCAGTTCATAATCCAACTGAACAGTATGATTTATTATGGAAGTAAAACAGAGCACATGCACCCATGCATAAATATTACATTACTCCCTAAAGTAAAGGTTAGCAACCTATGGGCTGGGGGCTGGATTCATGTCTCTTCCCCCCCCCCCCAGTCATCTGGCCTGTGCAAAGCTTGGTTTGGAAGGCAAAGCCCACCACCCAATTTTCCATATGCTAGATGGGGAATGGTGGAGCCACCTGCCCAGGCTCATGGAGTCCCTGTGTCACTGACCTTTCTCATCCTCCACCAACCATGGCCAGTGCGGTGGACAGAGATGAGCCGGGCATTTCTACTTCTCACATGGGCTCCGCTGGCTTTAAAGTGGCTAGCACTGACAAGATGTTCTTGCTGAAGAAGTGGATCGCCATGGCCATGCCAAGCTGAGACATTGGGGGTGACACATTCCCTGTATGCTGGGTGTGGGTTATAGGTGAGATGGAGAGACAAAGCAAGGCCCTTGGGCAGCAAAGGCCTTTGCTCTGTGGGCCCCTCATGATATACCTCCAGGAGCTCAGCAACCTGGAACTTCAGTGATGATGTCATCACTGAACATCTAACCCCTTTCCCAAAAGGTTGCCAACTCTTGCTGTAAAGTATCAATCCAGTGGCATAATGGTAAATTTTAAAGTGCAGAAGTGAATCATAAGGCCCCTTTCCAGTAGTGTTCCATTATGACCATGGCACACACAAATTTTTTAATTTCTTTAGTAGTGTTAAAAAAACCAGCTAAAAAACCAGAACATTGCAAATAAACTCCATTCCTCAATGAACATGTTTGTTTCTTTTCCACGATGTGCTTTACACGATGTGTAAAGTTTGTTTAAATGTTACTTCCAGGTTTTACTGACCTGTTTTGAAACTTATGATACAACAGCAGTTTTTTTTTGTTTTTTTTTTGTTTTTTGTTTTGCAGTTTTCTGCAACATATAGCACAGCCAAGCAGTATGAGTTAGATTGGTTTACCAGACCAGGCAGTTACAGCCTTCATTTTTTTCCCCATCACCGCACTCGCCTTTAAGTCGATCCCACAGATAAGTTGAGGGCAGGTTTTGAGCCAACAATCATGGAATTTTCTATGACCCTCGGATAAGTTGGGAGTTAAACTTAGGGGGGTGTCTGACTATAATTTTGTCTGATTTTACTCGAGACCAGATCCTGAAAAATAACCCATCACTAATTGTTACCTAAGAACTGTAGCCTCTAATTCATTAAAAACATAGTAAAAGATCATAAGAGACATTTTTATTCTTTTTAAATTCTGGTCTTCACCACCTTTTTGTAAACACTATCAGAGTAAGTGTACTGTAAACTACATACCAGTAAAACAGTTTTTCCCAACCTGGTATTCATGTACACCCAGGGACACTCAACAGGACCTTTAGGGGTACTTGAAAAAGAATGGAATAATGGCAGAAAAAGGCAGGTCATGCTCCAGAATGCCTTGCAAGACACGAATGCCTTGCAAGGACCAGCAAGGCAGGAAGGGAGGTAGCTAGTTGACTGTGAAAGCCCCACCAGTAGCTAGTTTTTGGTCATCAATTCATGTATGAACCAGTGATTGAAAACCAGCACAGTAAAAAAGCTGAAACATAATATGGAAAGTGATCAATCACCCAGAATTTCTCAGCACACTTCTGGTGCAAAACAGTAGAAAGGCAGAGTCTTCTGTTCTTCAAACAGATGAAAAGAGAAAACACTGATAAATACATGAAGTCTGGGCTTTCATATAGAGGAGATGAGGAGATGACATTATTAATTACAAACATTTTGCTAATATGAAGGGTACAATTTATGGAAATGGGCTGTCAAGGGATAGGCAAGTGAAAAAGGTTGGGAACCACTGCAGGAGAACCATGAATCAAATCCACCTTTAAGGTGTCTGGTGTGTTAAGCCAGAAGCTCTACATACAACTAATAACACATAACTGGGAGTGTGCAATTCAATTCACAGCAGAGAGATGCAGCTGCATATATTTGCAACCCATTTTACTCAGAAGTAGACCCACTGCTTTCCATGCTTTCCACCCTTCTTAAGTAAGGGTGGATTGAATTGTAGCCTGCTTCAAATGGAAAGGAGGATTCCCATCCTGGTGTTTCAAAAAACAGACCTGCTTTGCAAGCATTTGCCAAGCACAACCAGGCTGCAGCAGAAGAAAGGAGAATAAAAGGTTAACAAATTGCTTCTGAGGAGCTGTGCCTGCCTGCTGCTTGAGAAACTTGGCGCCTGTCTGCCCTTGAGAAACGAAACTTTTCCGAGTTGAAAGGCTTTGCCCTCTGATTGACCCGGAGATAAGGCGAAGTGATGTACTATAGGCGAGTACCTTTCTCCCAGTATCATCCTGCTCACCCTACAGCACTCTTTAAAGAACAAAACTGTAGCATGTTCCAAGATTCTTTTCTTAGGCCAAAGGTGCCCAAACTCACCTCTGCTGCACAACAGAAATGTGATCCCCATTCGGACCATATCTTACTGTTCTGCCAGGTTGCTGCATGTTGTCCTCCTTGATTGAGGGGCAGGGACGCTTTGGGCAGTTGTATCTGCTGCCCAGTGTCCTAGAAAGCTGTGTGACAGGAAGTCTGGGCAGACATGACTGCCTAGAACGTCCTTGTCCCCTGATCAAGGAGGACTACATGCCACAACGCGACAGAGCTGTAAGGTCCGCTCTGGGCCAGGGTTTGGATGGCCCTGTCTTAGGCTAGTTCATTGTTTAGATAACTGTAATTAATTTCTATGGCCCACTTTGGACTTCTAAAGTACAGCATGCAAATGGTGCCTAAGCAAGATTTTGTGTGTGTGTGTTTCATTTCAGGAAGCAAAATACCACATGCAGCGATGCATTGATTCTGGCCTGTGGGTGCCAAATGCCCGAGGAGCAGAAGGAGCAGAGAAGACCGAAGGCATTTATGAGGAATTAAAGAAGGATATATGTGAGGAAGACAAAGGAAACCCTTGAATGTCTCGCCAGACATTTGTAAAGCAGATTATCACCCTCAGCTTCTGTTATTTTCTTTCTTTCACACCAAACTGTTCAGCGATGATGTGCTTTACACAATTAGACACTTCATGAGTTGTATGAGCTGCTTTCTAATGGGCTCTGTTGCTTCTTGCATCAAAATGCCCCCTCCCCCCAAGCCCTGCAATGTTCAGGAAGCTTTTTGGAAAACCTGTTGTTACAGTTTAGGGGAGGTCACGGAGCACAGCACAGAATCAAGGGGGCTTGGCATAGCAGTTCTGCCTTCTTTGTTTTGCTGTGGTAATGCCAGTTGCTGTTATAGTTACAAATGTGCTGTTATATCTTTTTGTTTGGTAACCAGCTGTGGTTGTTGAGCAAATAAAAAGATTGGAATAGCCGAGACTGCAATGGAGTCGATGGTTTGATCCCCTAGTTGTAAGGTGGATTGTACCCATCAACTCTCTGTTTCGTTTCATTTTGTGATTGACTGAAAGGAGCTGTGGGGAGAGGTCTGTAACCCAGACATAGTGTGTTTGCTTTAGTTCTGAATTCAGTCATCAGGCTTTCCAGTGAAAGAGTCCTGGGTAGCTGGACTGGGAAAGGCCTCTTTCTTTGAAACCTGGGATTGCTGCTGCCAATTAGTCAGCAGTGCTGGATTAGATAGCGTCTTAGAGTTGGAGGGGACCTTTTAGACCATCTAGGTCTGCCTTCTGTTCCATGTAGGAAATCCAGAGCTAGAGAATCCCCAACTGTTGGCTGTCCAGCGTTTACTTCAAGATTTCAAATGAGTAAGAGCACCAACGCCCCAAACCAGTAATTGGTTCCATTGTAGAGCTGCTTTTTCCACTTAGGTTTATCTGAAATCTATCCTCTTGGTACCTAAGGTCTTTCAGTCTAGTTCTACCTTCTGAGGTAACAGAGAGTAAGCATTTATCAGTTATATGAGTTCAGGTCAGGTCAGTTATGAGTTTCATGCTTGCATCTGATTTCTTGTTTGGGTCAGTAAAGGCTTAGCAGCTAATTTAACATGCACTGTTCACCTCATTACATGTGCAAAGTGTGGTGGGACAACCAGTTGTGTGGTTTCCAGACTCTGTAGTTTACCTGCTTCAGCATCTACTGTGCAGTATGCTTTCTGGGACTCTGCAGGCTTCACTGCCACAGGCTCTCTGTAAAGGGAACATAAATGCAGCCTAGTCTGTAAGGGTTGGAAGTTAGAAAATATTTCATGAAACCTGAAGAACAACAGAGACTGAGTATTACACCATGGGGGAAGTACTCTGCAAGGCATACTGACGCTGTCCCCTCTGCCTTCCTCAATGAGGCTGTTTCTCTTGAAGCAGAAAAAACAAGTAATGATTCACAAGTATTTGGGAAGATCAACCATGCTGGACATCAAGGCTATGATTCTGTTAAGAAACTAAAACCTCTGAACTGTTTTGGCAGCAGGTGATTGCTGCTGGCACTGTTTTTTTGCTGCAGCAACCTTGCATGCTGTAAATCATACCAATTTGCCAGAGGGGATGGCTGGGCATACCTGTTGTAATTAATACTTTTAAAAATAAATCTTTATCCCCAGGAAATCCAAAAGTTGCTTTTTGCAATCCCTGTAGTTGGTGAAAGTTGGCATGAATGTATTATTTTGCAAAATTCTCACTTTGTAAGTCATAGGGAGGGATGCCACTGCCCTATTCTCACTCTAAATCTTTTTTTCAGATGCCCCTTCAACTTCTCAGTAGGCACACACACTAAAATATTTTTTATAGCTATAAAGGCTAAAAACTTCCTTAAACAATCAAACAAAAAGCTGAGCTTCTTAGGAAGCTGAATTTATGCTTGACACTACATCCTGTGCTCTCCATACAATTGCTTATTACTCATGGCCTTGTGCAGAAATTGGAGAGTTGTTGCTGAGTGTGTTCACTAGAGCATCTACAGGAGGTAAGATAATTGCTTCCAAGCTGAAACAACAGTCATGGTGATGTGGGTGAGAAGGCAACACAATTGTGAGCCTCCTGAAAAGGGTCTACCTTGCAGATCCCATGGAGGATATTTTCAGTGATGGGATCCACCTTGTGGAATGCTTGCATCTAGAGCAGCCATTTTCAACCACTGTGCCATGGCACACTGGTGTGCCACAAGTGGCCCTCAGGTATGCCACTGGAATTTGGGGGAAGGTCATTTATTAATAGGGCCAATGGGAGATGTGAGCCCCCACTGGCAGCATGGTGTGCCTTGTCAATTATCAAAAACCTGGTGGTGTGCCGTGACCATTTTAGTGTCTTGTCAGTGTGCCATGAGATGGAAAAGGTTGAAAATCACTGATCTAGAGGCTTTCTCAATTCTCTGCGAGAAATTTTGAACATGAGATTCATTTATTCAGAAGAGTGTTTCCAATAAGAGATGGAACTACTTCAACTACTTCACATTTCCTGATGGTGAATCTTAAGGTGACTGTAGACTTTTTAAAAAATAGCTGTCTTATTTGAAATGGCATTTTCTTCCATTTTAGTGTAACTGTAGATGTTTTACATTTTTGTTTGTGAGACAGTAGAACAAACTCTTGTTTGTTTACTTAATAAATAAACAAGAGTTGGGCAATCTTGGCCTAATCCACAACGGTGCTTATACCATGCCTTTCTGAGCACTCTTACAACAGGTTTGATGTGTGGTCATGGTTGCATGGTTTCTGGACTCTGGGGCAGTTGGTCCTTGAAGGAGCTGAAGTTTCTGGCGTTGCTGTTCTTGGTTTTTTGCAGTGCTGTGTGGCACAGCATTATGGGCTGACTCTAAGATTACCAGATGATTCAAAAGGGGACAGTATCTTGGCTAACACTAAGTTATTTGTACTCAATGACATAAGAAGAGCCTCCCTGCTGGATCTTGCCATGGCCTAACTAGTCCAGCTTCCTCTATCTCACAGTGGACCACCAGATACCTCAGGGAGTCCCAAGACAACAGGATACCTGCATCCTGGTGCCATCCTTTAAACCTGGCATTCTGAGGTAACTTATTTCTAGAACCAGGAGGTTGTATATATCCATCATGACCTGTAACCTGTGATGGAGTTTTCCTCCATAAATCTCACATTTAAATCATACCAATAACCCGGGGTGTCCAAACTTTTTGGTAGGAGGACCACATAATCTCTCCGAAACTGTGTTTGGGGGGGGGGGGCGGAAAAAAATTAATTTACATTTCAAATTTGAACAAGTTTACATAAATGAATATATTAGAGATGGTACTTATATGAATGAATGAAGGTTTTACAATAGCTTAAGGCCTGTAAAAGACCTTGCATAAGACAAGGCCAGCCTTTCCTTCACTGCTGCTGCTGTATCACAAACATGAAACAGCAAGCAGTGGGGGGAGCCCTCATCCCACAGCTCACATGAGAGGTAGTTGTGTTGGGCCAGCATGGGCTCCAGCAAGTTGCCAGAGGCTCATTGGAGACTGGGAGCTCCCTGTGGGCTGGACTTGGAGTCCCCAAGGGCCACAAGTGGCCCCTGGGCTGGGGTTTGGGCACCCCTGCAATAACGTATTAGGCATAATTTTAATGACCAACTACCTCAATATAATCAATTTCTCAGTTCTCTGCATGTCTTCTGAAGGCAACATGCAAATACTTTTTGAAATTGGTGACCTTTTAGATTCTCATTTTTGCCCAGCAAACCACCCCAACAGCCTTACAGTGGAGCCTCATCTTACAGTAGGTTCACTTTATACTCAAAATCACTTTAAAATGGACTCTCCCTTATAAAACAAGATTCACTATACAATAAGGTTCTCATTTTACAATGGGCTCACAACAGGACCTTGTGGGTGATAGATAAGCCAACCAGCAATGCGAATGCAAGCATTTGGTAACTTCTCTTCCATTAGCAGCATTTTTAACGTGGCTGTGTATGGAGAGAAGGATGAAATCTTCTAATTTATTTTTTATAATTAAAGCATTGTGTAAGCTGATAACCATGACTCCTAAAGAGCTCAGTAGACACCTTTTAATCACATTTTAGAGAGGGAAATAGCTTAGTTTTCTGACAGTGACTTCAGTTTCTGAGGTTGTGGAACAAATAACTGAAAAACCGTGCATTGTTGAGTTCACATTGCAATATTTTCACAGTATAATAGTGTCTCCAGAACAGATTACCATTGTAAATTGAGGGTCCACTGCAAGATGAGCTGCAACATGGTCCTTCAGTCAGCCTTGCTAGCTTAGGAATTGCTGCCCTGCTATCCTAATAGAGCCAAAGTAACCTCTGTACTAATCATTCCTGAATTCTGTTATATTTGTGTATGAGAATGCCAGCAGTCTCATACTTCATATGGAGACCCTTGATTCTCATACAGGAATGAGAATTCTATATCTTAGAACTCTGCACCCCAGAAATGGAGGCTTTGTGGGGAAGGGGTAGACAGTGGCCCCTGATTGCAGCTGCTAGACTGGTAGCTGTAATACTGCCTTCTGGCCCAGTTGCACAATTGCACCCTGAATGCAAACGACTGCACTGTGTAACCTTGATCTGTATGCCACCTGCTCCCCCTCCCAAGATAGCAGTGGATGCTACCAGTGATGTTTGGGGGAGTGGGAGAGGAGTGTCATGTCAAATCTGAATTTGACTTAAGAATCCTTGCTCTAGTCCCATTCTGTAACTTCCTCTCTGTGTCATTTTCCTAGCTGGATATAACAAATGGAAGAACCAGCCCATTTTTGTTATTAAAGGATAACAATGACAACTCCTTCAGTAAGAAGTCATGATGGCATAGAGAGGCACCTGGATTTAGCTTCCAGGAACCCCGATCTGAGATCCCCAGGGAGCTTACATCTACCACCTTTTTCCCCTGGGATGAGCATAAGCAGTGGAGTTGCTATGAACAAAAGCTCAAGAGAAAACATTCACTGTCAGTTATGTCTGAATCTCTAAGCACCAGAGAGGTGTTTACTAATCCAAGTCATGCCTCAAAGAACAACAATTTGGTTTCAAAATAATAACATAAGAACATAAGAACATAAGAACAGCCCCACTGGATCAGGCCATAGGCCCATCTAGTCCAGCTTCCTGTATCTCACAGCGGCCCACCAAATGCCCCAGGGAGCACACCAGATAATAAGAGACCTCATCCTGGTGCTCTCCCCTACATCTGGCATTCTGACTTAACCCATTCCTAAAATCAGGAGGTTGCGCATACACATCATGGCTTGTACCCCATAATGGATTTTTCCTCCAGAAACTCGTCCAATCCCCTTTTAAAGGCGTCTAGGCTAGACGCCAGCACCACATCCTGTGGCAAGGAGTTCCACAGACCGACCACGCGCTGAGTAAAGAAATATTTTCTTTTGTCTGTCCTAACTCGCCCAACACTCAATTTTAGTGGATGTCCCCTGGTTCTGGTATTATGTGAGAGTGTAAAGAGCATCTCCCTATCCACTCTGTCCATCCCCTGCATAATTTTCTATGTCTCAATCATGTCCCCCCTCAAGCGTCTCTTTTCTAGGCTGAAGAGGCCCAAACGCCGTAGCCTTTCCTCATAAGGAAGGTGCCCCAGCCCCGTAATCATCTTAGTCGCTCTCTTTTGCACCTTTTCCATTTCCACTATGTCTTTTTTGAGATGCGGCGACCAGAACTGGACACAATACTCCAGGTGTGGCCTTACCATAGATTTGTACAACGGCATTATAATACTAACCGTTTTGTTCTCAATACCCTTCCTAATGATCCCAAGCATAGAATTGGCCTTCTTCACTGCCGCCGCACATTGGGTCGACACTTTCATCGACCTGTCCACCACCACCCCAAGATCTCTCTCCTGATCTGTCACAGACAGCTCAGAACCCATCAGCCTATATCTAAAGTTTTGATTTTTTGCCCCAATGTGCATGACTTTACACTTACTGACATTGAAGCGCATCTGCCATTTTGCTGCCCATTCTGCCAGTCTGGAGAGATCCTTCTGGAGCTCCTCACAATCACTTCTGGTCTTTACCACTCGGAAAAGTTTGGTGTCATCTGCAAACTTAGCCACTTCACTGCTCAACCCTGTCTCCAGGTCATTTATGAAGAGGTTGAAAAGCACCGGTCCCAGGACAGATCCTTGGGGCACGCCGCTTTTCACCTCTCTCCATTGTGAAAATTGCCCATTGACACCCACTCTCTGCTTCCTGGCCTCCAACCAGTTCTCAATCCACGAGAGGACCTGTCCTCTAATTCCCTGACTGTGGAGTTTTTTCAGTAGCCTTTGGTGAGGGACCGTGTCAAACGCCTTCTGAAAGTCCAGATATATAATGTCCACGGGTTCTCCCGCATCCACATGCCTGTTGACCTTTTCAAAGAATTCTATAAGGTTTGTGAGGCAAGACTTACCCTTACAGAAGCCATGCTGACTCTCCCTCAGCAAGGCCTGTTCGTCTATGTGTTTTGAGATCCTATCTTTGATGAGGCATTCCACCATCTTACCCGGTATAGATGTTAGGCTGACCGGCCTATAGTTTCCCGGGTCCCCCCTCTTTCCCTTTTTAAAAATAGGCGTGACATTTGCTATCCTCCAATCTTCTGGTACCGTGGCCGTTTTGAGGGACAAGTTGCATACCTTAGTCAAGAGATCTGCAACTTCATTCTTCAATTCCTTAATAACCCTTGGGTGTATGCCATCAGGGCCCGGTGACTTATTGATCTTTAATTTATCAATGAGGTCTGAAACATCTTCTCTTTTAACCTCTATCTGACTTAACTCCTCGGTTAGGAGGGGCCGTTCGGGCAGCGGTATCTGCCCGAGGTCTTCTGCCGTGAAGACAGATGCAAAGAACTCATTTAATTTCTCTGCCATCTCTAAGTCTCCTTTTATCTCCCCTTTCCCTCCCTCACCATCCAGAGGGCCAACCGCTTCTCTGGCGGGTTTCCTGCTTCTAACATATTTGAAGAAGCTTTTATTATTCCCCTTAATGTTGCTGGCCATGCGTTCCTCATAGTCTCGCTTGGCCTCCCCTATCACCTTCTTACATTTCTTTTGCCACAGTTTATGTTCCTTTTTATTCTCTTCATTAGGGCAAGACTTCCATTTACGGAAGAAAGCTTCCTTGCCCTTCACAGCCTCTCTAACTTGGCTGGTTAGCCATGCGGGCACTCTCCTGGATTTAGTGGAACCCTTCTTTCTTTGAGGTATACACCTCTGCTGGGCCTCTATTACTGTTGTTTTAAGCAGCCTCCATGCACTTTGGAGAGATTGGACTCTTTTTACCCTCCCTTTAAACCTCCTCCTAACCAGCCTCCTCATTTGAGGGAAGTCCGCCCGTCGGAAGTCAAGGGTTTTTGTTAGAGATTTGCCTGGTATTCTTCCCCCAACGTGCACGTCAAAACGGATCGCAGCATGATCACTGTTCCCCAATGGCTCAGTAACGTTTACATCTCTAACCAGGTCCTGCGTACCGCACAAAATTAAATCCAGAGTCACCTGTCCTCTGGTGGGCTCCGTGACTAGCTGATCTAAGCCACAGTCATTTAGCACGTCAAGAAATCCGGTTTCCTTATCGTGACCAGAACACAAATTGACCCAGTCAATAAGAGGATAATTGAAGTCCCCCATGATTACAACCCTGTCCTTCCTTGTCACCTCCCTGATCTGTTTCCTCATTTCAAGGTCCCCATCAGATTTCTGGTCTGGAGGACGATAGCACACCCCCAGTATTACATCGCTGCTCAAGCCTGGTAATTTAACCCACAGAGATTCTACGGTGGAGTCGGACCCACCTTCAATCTCTACTTTGCTGGATTCTATCCCTTCCTTAACATAAAGGGCCACCCCACCTCCAACACGCCCCTGCCTGTCCCTCCTGTAGAGTTTATAGCCCGGGATTGCGGTATCCCACTGATTCTCCGCATTCCACCAGGTTTCCGTTATGCCCACTATGTCAATGTTTTCCCTTGTTACCAGACATTCCAGTTCTCCCACCTTTGCTCGTAGACTTCGGGCATTCGCATAAAAGCATTTATACACGGAATGCCCCAGGATGGGCTGCTTATTCACTCCTTTGTCCCCGCATCCTCTCATTGTGCCAAACCGTCTATCACATCCCATCTCCCTACCTTTCCCAATTTCTTCTCCTACCCTGCCTTTGTCTTGTTGTTCTCTAACCTCCCCATCCTCATCCCATAGGGATGAGGAGTCCCGAACCGGATGCCCCTCGGCTCCTGTCGGCCTTCCCCCAGGGATCAGTTTAAAAGCTGCTCTGCCACCTTTTTAATGTTATGCGCCAGCAGTCTGGTTCCATTCTGGTTCAAATGGAGCCCGTCCCTCTTGTACAGGTCCTGCTTGTCCCAAAACGTTCCCCAGTGCCTAACGAATCTAAACCCCTCCTCCCTACACCACCGTCTCATCCACGCATTGAGACCCCTGATCTCCGCCTGCCTAGCTGGCCCTGCGCGTGGAACAGGTAGCACTTCAGAGAACGCTACCTTTGAGGTCCTGGCTTTCAGCTTCCTGCCTAAAAGCCTAAATTTGGCCTCCAGGACCTCCCAGCTACACTTGCCCACGTCGTTGGTGCCGACATGCACCACAGCCGCTACCTCTCCCCCAGCACTGTCTACCAGCCTGTCTAGACGAGAAGTGATGTCCGCAACCTTCGCACCAGGCAGGCAAGTCACCATGCAGTCCTCACATCCGTCGCAAACCCCCCTCTCTATGTTTCTAATAATCGAATCCCCCACTACAAGAAGCCCCCGACCCCCCTCCCGCCGAGGAGTATCCCGAGTGCGCTCGGATACGGGCCCATCCCCTGGAGAAGGGATCCCGACTGCCCTGTGTAATGCACGACTGCCCTGTGTAACCTTGATCTGTCTGCCACCTCCCCCCCAAGATAGCAGTGGATGCTACCAGTGATGTTGCAGAACTTTTTGGGTGTGGGTGGGAGTGTCAATTTTGCCTTTTTAAGAATCCTTGCTACTAGTACCCTTCTTTGACTTCCCCTCTGTGTCATTTTCCTAGCCAGATATAACAAATGGAAGAACCAGCCCATTTTTGTTCTCTGTACAATGTTTGGTTGCTAGACTTATCTTCAGATTGTTAAAGTCATGTCCTTCTCTTTCCATGTACTTTGGCTGCACAAAACAACCTTATTGATACTGGGTGAGTTATTTAGCAAATGTGTAGGTCCATAACCCCTTTTCACGCTTTATTTTTTCATTTTCAGCTTTTTTGGTTTGCAATAATCTATTCCCAGTGTATTTGTAAAGGTTCCCATTTCCATCATTTCTGTGATTCATCCCTGCCCCCATTGCATAATGCTAAGCCTTTGACAACCTGGAGGAGAGTAGAAAAGGAGGACCTGAAAGAACCTTTTACATCATTTTACACAATCTGCAAGTTCTGCAATAATAGAGGATGGAGATGGGGGGGGAGGAACCTCATCACAAAACTTTCTGTGCTAGAAACATAAGCAGTAGCATAACATCGCCAAATGGATTTGACAGTTTATTAGAGCTGGTGTGGTGGAATGGCTTTGAGCAGTGTTTCTCGAACTGTGGATTGGGACCCACCAGGTGGGTCGCGAGCCAATTTCAGGTGGGTCCCCATTCATTTCAATATTTTATTTTTAATATATTAGACTTGATGCTACCATGGTTTATGACTGCATTTGGGGAAAAGTTAGACCTGTACTTTTAACAAGCTACTATGTATATTTTTAACAATGATAATAAAAAGGACTTACTCCTGGGTAAGTGTGGGTAGGATTGCAGCCTAGGATTGTGAAAAATCTTCCTGCTTGGTGTTGTCACTTCTGGTCATGACATCACTTCCATTGGGTCCTGAGATATTTTCATTCTAAAAAGTGGGACCCAGTGCTAAATGTGTGAGAACCTTTGGCTTAGAGCATGTGTGCTGTAAAGCCAAGATGCTGTTTTCACCCTTGTTTATTCACTGCCTGTTTTCATACTTTGTTCGTTTCCTGCCCCTCCCCTTTTGAAGGGGGAAGTTTGCTGTTTCACTTTTTGCAGTTCATTCCCTCTTCTCTTTGAGTCCTCAGTTTGGTGGTTGTTCTCCTTGCTTAGTTACACAGATATTGTAACACTGGTATTTTGTTGTCTGCCTCTTCATAAAGGCAATCCCCCCCCTTTTTTTTCTTAATTCAATTTCTCTTTTTCTTTTGTGTCTTCAGTATTGATCTCCTTTTTTTGTTTCTTGTACTACTGGTGTCTAGTACATAGCTTTCTACCTCTTCATATAGGCGATTTATTTGGTCATTTATTTAAAATACTAGGGGCCCAATCCTATCCAGTTTTCCAGTGCTGGTGCAGTTGTGTCAATGAGGTGTGCTGTGCCTGTGGTGGAGGGGCAGTCATTGGGGCCTTCTTAAGACATGGGAATATGTATTCCCTTACAATGGGGCTGCATTGTGGCTATACCGGAGCTGGAAAGTTGGATAGGATTGGGCCCTAAATTGATTATACTTGTCTATCTTAGGACCCAATCCTATCCAATTTTCCAGGGCAGGTGTAGCTGTGCCCATGGGGCATCCTGTGGTGGGGAGGCAGTCACAGAGGTGTCCTCAAGGTATGGGAACATTTGTTCCCTTACCTTGGGGCTGCATTGTGGCTGCACCAGTGCTGGAAAGTTGAATAGGATTGGGCCCTTAATTGAGGAGTTTTCCCAATGCTTAAATTGGTTTTAGGTATGTGAATATGTACCAAGTAGAATTATTCTGCTTATGTTATTTTTTAATGTTCAGTTAATTAATATAAAGATCTTTAAAAAAATTGTCAGAAATACAGATCTCAAAAAATTATTTATATCTTTTTCAATTATTTCATGCTCCCTTTCATTCTCCAAAGTGTTTCAGTTTGGAGGATCAATGATACGGTCACCCTACGTCAGAGGAAATTAGCAAAACTCTCACTCCCCATGTTGTTTGAATGGAAGAGCCTTCCATTTGCCGAGGAAAAACTGAGGACACGAACTTCTATGTGGTGCTCTCAACTTTAAAGATAATCTGTCAATGGTACAGTACTAGGACTTGTCAGGGTGTCTCTGCCTCTCTTGATATACAGGGATACAAAGCTGGCAGAGCAATTCTTTTTGGAATCCTGGACCTTTACTGTAGGAGAGGGAATTTCAGGAGATGAGAAGTTCCCACTCTGCCCAGCTGCTGAAGCAGTCTTTCTTTCCCCCTTCACCTTGAAAAGCCCAGCAGCAAGCACACTGGACCTCCAATGCCCCTTTTTCTAGAGGGCAAGCCGGTGGCGTAGCTGGAGGGGGGCGCAGCGCTCAGGCTGGCTGGGAGCCTCAGTGGGGCGGGCAAGCGGCCCCTCCCTTCGGAGTCATTCCTTTTTGCTCCTTCCGCCGGGAAAGGCTCCGAAGGGAGGGGCCGCTTGCCCGCCCCACTGAGTCTCCCAGCCAGCCTGAGCGCTGCGCCCCCCCAGCTACGCCACCGGGGCAAGCAAAGCTGAGAGGCAGCTGCACGCGTTCAGAGCACCCGTAGATGTTTCAACGTTCCATCCTTGCATCTGCCTGCATGAAGGCTGCGCTCGCTCCACTCCTCCCCTCCCTCTAAGAGCAACGCCGCGCGCCAGCTGCCAACATGGCTCGCAGACCGCAGCACGTCATGCGCGGGCTGCTCCAATCAGCGGCTTCGGCGAGGCGCGAGGCCATGTTCTCCTGTCTCGACAGCCAATGAAAAGGCGCGCGCGCCGCCCGCCGGGGCAGAAAAGGAAAGCGAAAAATAAAAACAAAGCTGGGGCGGGGGGGGGAGAGAGAGAGCCAATAGAAGAAGGCGTCTCATAGAGCCAATAGGAAGCGGTCTTTCGACCTGCAGTTAGAGGGTGGGGGCTGGAGCAAGTCTGTGGCTACCTGGAGCGTTGCTGGCAGGAGCAGGAGCGTTGGTGATGCGCTGCGAAGGGGCTCCCTCCCCCGCTCCCAGCCTGTGAGGTAGGCGAGGGGGCGGCATTGTAGGGATGAAGGGGCGGGCGGTGGCTGTGGAAGAAATGGCGCCCCGGGCAGGGAAGCCCTCGGGGAGGAGGAAATAGCCTTGAGGGCGAGAAGCAAGGAAGGGGCTTCTGGGCAGGCTAGCCAGACCCCACTCATGGAGGGCACAGCCGCCTGGCAGGGCTGCCACCTGACACCATGGCTGCCAGTAGAACCTCCATGTTCAGGGGCAGTGTACCTGACAGCTGCTAGGGAGAAGCCACTGGAGGGGGCCTTCTGAGAATGAGCGGTGGGAGAGGCAGTTGCAAAGGAAATGTCACCCCCAAATGGACATGACCATCTTAAGTAAAATGGTTTGGGAAGGGGAGGAACAGACTGTGCAGAGGCTACAAGTGGACTGATGTACCAGCAGTAAGGAATCATCTTGTTTACAACACTTTCTCCCCCTCCCTGTAGGATAAACAAGGGCCCACTCCTATCCAACTTTCCAGCACCAGTGTTAGCTACAATGCAGTCCTCAGGTAAGGGTACAAATGTTCCCATACATTGAGGAGGACTCTGTGATTGCCTCTCTACTGCAGGATGGAGCACATGCCCCGTTGGCACAGCTGCATCGGCACTGGAAAATTGGATAGGATAGTGCCCCAAGCTTCTTGAGAGTGGGAACGTTGAGTGCAAATGTCTGTTAAGCAAAATACAGAACACCAAAAATGGATCAGATTAAACCCTGGTGGAGTTGAGAGCTTTAGAGGTAGTGAGTGTGAGCAAGAGTAATTGTTGAAGAGAGGAATGTGATTGGTGAGGAAAGTGTTTGTTTACGTCCTCCAGTAATTTTGAAAACTTTTAAATGTTTAATATGGTCAATAAAACAGACCATAACGTAAACTAAATGTGATTTGCACAACTTCTGTTTATTTACTTAGAGCTGTAATATAGAAGCTGAAAAAATTTTGTATCTATGCTTATGACTGTGTTATGTCCGGTTTCATGGTTAAGGAGAGAGATCTCAGTGTTTCTGATCAGTGATCAGTCTATTGTCAGTGTTCTTACTGGCCACAATAGCTAAATGTACAGAGGCAACCTACCTCCAAATACCAGGTACTAGAGGTAGATGCTTCTTTCAACCATCCTCGGCTTCTTTTCTTTCCAGAAGTATTTAGCTGGCTACTGTTAGAAATGAGAACATAGGATCAGATGAACCTTGAGTTTTAGTCTATATCAGTATGTAGTTTTCTGGGAGAGATGGGAAAGAATTGGCAATGGAAGCTGGAAATGAGGAACATCTGGAGGCTATACGGGGAAGTTCTTGTGGAAAGTCAGAGGCTTGGAGCACATGGTAGAGTTGGATTCACCATCAGATATTTAGGAAGTTCCTAAAATTGCATGGTGCTTTATTGTGCTTTACTTAGTATTTTTAGTACAACTTAGTAATTTCTACATGAGTCATGCAAGGTAGGTCATATTTCAGATACAGGTGTAGAGGATGACAAAACAGTGACTTGCCACATGGTGAGTCTCTGAAAATTTGATCCAGAGACCTTCTGACATACCTCAAGCTGTACCAACAGTTCAAAGGGTTGTGCATGGTAGTAATTTTTTTAGAGGTGCTGTAAAGTCTTTTGCAATGGATGGACATAGATAATGTTTACTGCTTTACTATGGCATGATGGTAACTGTTTGGTAAGCCTATCATTTCTCAGTGATGGAGAAATTCAAGTCAACAAGTACTGTAGTGCAATTCTTCTTAGTGCTTGACTGTACTATCCAGCATGACTGGGGGCCCAATCCTATTCAACTTTCCAACACTGGTGCAGCCACAATGCAACCCCTAGGTGAGGGAACAAATGTTCCCATACTTTGATGAGGCCTCTGTGATGAGGCCTCCACACCACAGAATGCAGTGCACGCTCCATCAGCACAGCTGCACCAGCACTGGAAAATTGGATAGGATTGGGCCCTGGGTTACCAAACCGTTACACATGCAGCACAATAAGGTGCCTCTTGATGGGTGGTTTCCTGTATTTTCCCAAAGACCCAGAGGATGCTGGAATGCAACTCATGCAACACAATCACCTGTAGACCATTTGAGAAGTGTGTCCCAACATCCTCTGCTTTTATAACTGATACTTGGAGCCTCATGTGATGTAGCTATTTAGTGGCAACATATCTGTGTCTTTTGATAATCCTGGTAGATGATACAAAATAGATGGATAAATCTCTTGTTTTCATATACTTCCTATTCAAACAGCTGGTGCTAAAATACCTTACGAAGTATTTATTTAAATATGGATTTCCATACATGTATGGAATGCATAGAATCTATGGACATATCCATATCTTATAAAGTCCAGTTCTCTGGGAAATGGGAAGAGTCTGAAACTATGTGTTCAATTACGAATTTTTGAAAGAACAGAGTTTTGTAACATTTCTAACTTGGCGTTTTGACACAAGTGGGACAGAAGGTAGAGCATGGGGATCTTTTGGCTTTAGTAGATTATATGAGGAGATCTGGAGCTGACTGGGAAAAATAGTAGAAAAGAGGAATGGGACTACTCTGAGGATTGGTTGAAAGGCTGACTGTCACTAAGGTTGCAATCCTATATGCATTTTCCTGTGATGAACCCCCATTAAGGCAAATTAGACTTACTTCTGAGTAAAAATGCATAGGATTGTGCTTTAAGAGGCTTGTTTTGTGGCTATGAGAGATTTGGTGTGGTAAAGTGGCTTTGAGAGCAAGCTATAAATCACAAACCTCCTGATTTAGATATTGCTACTGTACTAAAATGAGTTTCAGGCCCTCCCTCCCTCTCCCCCCCCCCCCGCAATATGGAGAAAATAATAAGATTTTACAAGAACTTTGTAAGGCAATTCAGCAGCTGCTTACTGTGCATGAGACTTTGGAATAACTTGTTTTATAAAAGCTTTATCTAAGTGCTAAGTGTATTATGCAAGGCAAGCAATTAATAAACTGTTTTGTATGATGACTTGACTCTGGAAGAGGTTTGTTTACTGTGAAGTAGGAAGAATCTGTTGATGTGCACTGTGGAAGACTGGGGTTTTGAGAGTTGTTAGCTGAAGGCCTTGTAGGAAGGGACTAGGATTTAAAAACTTATCTTGAAACCAATGTAAGTTGGTACAAGTGAAATTTCTACAGGCCATTGTATCTGAGTTGAAAGAAGTGGAGTGTGGAGGTTGGAGGAACACATTTGTGAATTATGTGTAGGAAGGGCTCTGTAGAGAGGGAGAACAAGGAAAGGATGTGTAGGAGGCTAGAAAAGCTACTGGGGAGAGGGAAAAGGGAGAATATTAGTGGGCTAGACAGATTTGTCTTCATACTTTTAAGTGGTAATTTTATTTGTTCATGAAGGGACTTGGGAAGCATAGTTTGGTCTACTCTGTTCCTTGTGGAGATGTGTTTAGTACTTGGGATCTTGACAAGTTGCATTTTTCTTTAGACTTCTCCCTCGTCAGGTGCTTGGCTCATGGGATTTGCTGGGATGTATTTTTGTGTTCTTCGTTTAGCATGGAAGAGCTGCTGACTTTCAAAGATATCGGGCAGAAGTTCTTAGATGGTCTCTAAGATTGTTTTCATTGGCAAAACAGGGATTAGGCAGCTGCTTGACTTGTGTGTACAAAGGTTTTATTATCAAGCAAGTGTTGCACTGGGGAGATAGGGCTTGCCTTAGTATTGTGCTTGTTTGACTTCTAATGCAGCATGTGGTGTATGCCTGCCAGAAAGAAAGATCCAGAAAAGTTAAAGAAAAGTAAAATTGTTTGTTTGGCTTAGGTAAATGCAGTCATAGATGCAAAGCTGAAAGTTTTCTTGTTGAGAATACAGTGTATTTGACTCTATATTATTATATTATATTATTATAGTGGACTAAATTAAAGCAAATAAGTGTCTGCAATGTAAGATGATAAAGCAACACTTGCATGGGCCAGAAAATTTCATGTAATAAAATCTTTATGACATATGCTTTTTAATACTGTACTCTTAATTTTAATTCGGTCTGTTTAGTTCCATCTTTACCTGCTTAGAGTCTTTCCAGGAATCAGTGGATTATGCAGGAAGCAGAAGTTGTTTTTTTTAATTGCAGAAAGACTTATGCCATAGCAGAAAGCTATCCTCCAGATACAAGTACTCAATTTATGGAAATGAGCATTCTGGCAGTGTGTGAAAAAAAAAGTCTATAGAAGGGAAAGTAAAAGCTTTTTGGGATGAAAATTTGGTAATCTCTTTATGTAGGTTTGTAATATTCTTGCTCCATGAACAGCTGTCTTCATTTGTTCTTGTCTTATACTACTGACAAGATAGATAGTGGGGGGGGGGGAAGGTAGAATATTTAGGAATATTTTATTGATTTTTTTATATTTGTATATTTATGGTTAAAGAAGGATAAAATTTCAATTAGAAGAAGGATCTGAAAAGATCTTGTAGCACATCTCCTACTCGGGTTTGGTTACTCCTGATTCCTGGAATCAAGGGTCTCTGTCTATAATTTGGAAGCCAGTGGTGGGAGAGAGGGTAATGTACTGCTGTGGCTGCTCATTGCCTCCAAAATGTTTGTAGTTTATTTATTTTATTGTGAGAAATTTATATCCCGCCTTTCCCATGCCAAAGCAAATGCCCAAGGTGGCTTACAAAGCTCCATAGAAGAGTATGAATGAGTTTATTACAATCATTGTTCTACCGGCAACTTGTAGAACCCTTCTCTTCTGGATGGAATTCTTCACGGTGTGGTTGTCGCATCTGGTTATGCCTTCCAAGCTTCCAGCAGGAGCAGTTTCAGGTTGGCCAGGCTGTGAAAAGCCTCCTCCTGGCTCTGTTGTCTCATGACAGCTGTCTCAGCTTTCAGTCTCCCATCCAAAATTTGTGAAAGCTGTTTCACCGAAAGAAAGGAGTATTCTGGATTATACTGAAGCAGCTAGAATCCTGGTATGTTGCTCAGTCCTGCATGCGTTTAATGCAGAGTAACTTCTACTGGATTATTTCTGGATGCAAGTAGTTTTGCAGCCTTAGACTTGCTTTTAAATCTAGTCTTGGGCTTGCACCTATTCACTTGAGATCTTGATTAATCACATTTTCTACACAGTTCTACTGCTTTGGTTCCAAATTGAATATTAGCGGTACTCCCCTTCCCAAATCAAAATATGGTATGGAGCAGTTGTAAACTGCTTATTTTTAATATCCTTGGTTTATAATACTCTTGGCCTACCTATAGGAGGGGTCAGCACAGATATAACGTAAAAATAAACTGCTGTGGTCATGGGATGTGTGTTGAATCCTATATAATCATATGTAAAGTCAACAAGATACCTGAGCATGAGAACAATTGACTTACTACAGGCAGCAGGTGAATTGAAATTGGGCTGACACAAATTAGTCCTGTAAGCTATACTTCAGACTTGAATATTTCCATAATGAGGATATTGCTCAGCTGTAAGATTGTTCCTCTTTCCTTCCCCCATGGTAGCATCTAAGCTATGCTGTGAACTTCAGTTAGTCATGTTTTGAAATAGCCAATAGATTATTTGCTGTCCACTTACTCAAGTTTGCCATCTGCTGTTCTTTCTTTGCTAGTGTGAAAGAGGCAGAGAAGTTGGGCCACCTCTTACTCACTGCTACAAACACCTGAAGGTAATGCCATGCTTGTTATAGAGATGTAAAATTTCTGGAAATTTTAAAGCTTGGAAAAAACCCAGGTTTTTTCTGTTTTTTCAGAAAAAACCAGAAATTTTTGGAAAAATTGAAAAAAGAGGACAGAACAGAACAAAACATACCCATCCACATGCAAAAATAAAACTGAAACCTTTTTCTTTTCTTGTGACAATGGCAGCACCTCCTAAAGGAAAAAAATGCATCTTGTCCTTGCATTGGGGAGTTCAGTTTGTAACCTAGGACTTGCTTGCCCTCAGTGCACAGAAATTAGAATAATCTGATACCATGCATAATCATAATCTGATACCATACATAATCTGATACCATGCATATTTTTTAGAAATGATTTGGAAAATATTTGAACACCTTGTCTTAAAATATTTTATTCATCTTGTTAAAATAAAACATTCCATAATCATTTTTTCCTTTTTCTATTTTCAATTTTTTGAAATTAAAATTTGGGAAAAAAACAAAAAAGACTTCAGGAAAAAAACAGAAAAAACCTTTTTTTCTTAATTTTTCCAGTTTTTTTCTGGGACCTTTCAGCATGAAACATCGCACACTCATTGAAGTGACTGAAGGGGAATACAGATAGCTATGGTCTGTGGGGAGAAGCGATACTAAACAGGATAACCATGCTTTTTGATTAGTTCTGTTTAAGAGGTTCAGCTTCAAGTTGATTATTTTGAAAAAATGGGCATGAAACTTGTGTGTTCTTGAAATGGTATGATATTTGCTAAAATTCTGAATTCTATTTGAGGTGATAGGAATTGTGAATTAGCACATTGTATGTTTGTGACAGTTCAATTAACAGCACTTTCTCTTGTAGAAGGTATCTTTCTCTTATGGAAGGATGTAAATGAGACAGTAATTAAACCATGTATTATTAAAACAGAAACAAGTAAAATGTAATTTGGTTGCATCACAGGGTAGAAATTATGGCAAATTACTATAACTCTGTTTCAGTTTCCATTAGTTTGTTTCTTTGTTGCTGTAGCTCATGAAGAAGTGGCCACTATCCTGGTCATTTTAAGATTTTTGTTTCAAAAGCAATATATAATTTTGATGGGGGGACCATAAAACAATAGGGCAACTTTGAAATGTCATGCTGTCTCTTGCATAGTAATCTTAAACCACACTGAAGGTAAATAGGTGGGGAAAACAGGAAGTCTGCAGGGAATTGCATCTGTTTGTCAGTTTAATGGGCCTCATTTTGCACATCTTTTGTTCTCATTTTGTGTATAAATCTAAGTGGGAAGTGAATGATCAAGATATTGCCTCTCACTCCCCCCAACCCATCAAAGTGGCCTGCCTACAAGCTTAGGCACTGTTTACCACCACCACTTCCCCTGCCTTTTTGCCTGGCAGGATCCATTTTCAGTTTTCCTACTTTTAGGGAAGGCACATGGGAAGGCCCAGTGGTGGGTGTGCTGTAGAGGAGAGATCTGCTCCCTGGTTCTCTTTCCCAAAGAGAGAGGCAGGGGAGGGGGATAGGTTTCCCCTGTTTCCCTCCTTTCTTGATGTGCTTTAGCCATAGTTTTCCTTCCGAAAAGCAAGGAGAGTTCTGCTTGCAGCTTTTTGGTCCCTCTAAGCAGTTTCAAGAAGAATAAAAAGAAGGCACTGGCTGCTAGGTATTCAACCTCATGTTGCCATTTGCCCCTCTCTAGTGTAGGTAGACTGAAGACTCATCCTAGAGAGGAAACAAGCTTTCTTGTATTTTGTTTGAAGGGAGTCATACTTCCTAGGAAACATTTCAAGGACAATGACAGAATTAGGAATTTGCTGAAGCTCAGCTTCTGGAATCTGTGTATCAGTAGGTGGCAGAACACTCCACAACTTGGTGTACTTTTTTGTTTGGACAAGTAAACCATAGAGTAGATTCTGTTTGTTTTGACCATGCTTGTTCAGACTGAAAGAACTTCTTGTGTTATGCTTTCTTCCATCCCTCCCCAATAAACAAAGTTTGGGTTTGCCACAGACTGGCTGTTTATCTCAGTCAATATGGAGGGCTGTCTGGCTCTAAATCCCCTTTTTGTGTTAATATTCTCTCCAGCAATAGATTGCCCTGATGGCAGACAGTCAGCTGAATGTGATCTGTCACTTGGTGCTCCGCAATTGTCTGTCTGTGGTACTGATGAAGAAACTTTGGCCTAAATTCACTTGACTTGTGTCTGTTACTGTTGAAAGGAAAAACTAAGCCCATCAGGACTTTATATAATTTTGCACACCAAAGGTACATTCAGGTTTGTTTTAGACAGAGCAATAAGTAGCAGTGCCTGAGAAGAAAATCCAATAAGTCCTAACCTATGTCTAGGTATATGTCCTGCATGTATATATTATGTATATATTAGCCCTGGGGTCTGGGGGATAAGAATAGGCCCTCAGTTTGGCTGTACTTGTTGTAAGAGGCGACTGAACAGCCACCGGGTAGATGAGACTCGTTAGCCTGGGAAGGCAGCTCATCTGAGAGAAGGAAAACTCTGATCCCATACCTCCACTGCCTTGTAGCTACATCCAGTTATGGAAAAGGCTTCAGGAGTCAACCTCGAGAAAAATCTGGAGCCGGAGTCCCTGAGGCAGTTCATGGCTGAACAGTCACGTTATGGCAACTCCTGCAATGCTGCTGGAACCAACTGTATTGGCTTCTGCCTTTCCATTGGACCATTCCAGCAATGTGGAGAGGGGGGATTTGCTGCATAGGTAACAGTCTATCCTCCATATCTACTTTACTCAGGCTTCACGCACTGGAGAGGACACTCTGTTTCAGAACCACCATTCAAAGTGCGATACCATAGTCTTCCGAGACTGAAGGATACCAACATGATGTCCTGCATGAACTTGCAGCCAAGTTCCTTGAACATCTTTCCTCTTCTTTTCATGGGGAAGGAGTACTTGACATTTGATGGCAGAAACTGAAGCATCAATCACTTCCTTACAGAAGCAAGACAGCTGAGGTCTGTTTTACCAGTGACTTACATACAGCTGGGTTGGTTAACAGAATTCTGTTGCTCTTGCTTGTAATGCACGAACAAAGGGCTGGCAAACAGGTACATTCCCAGACTGGGATTTTATTGCTTGCTCGTATAATTATTGCTGGCTAATATAACTGACAAGCAGATAATTGTAAGGAAGACTTTACAACTATTATGGCTTCTCTTTGACATTTATTTCACTTCTTGCTTCACTATAAATTTGAGCTTATGTTCGCTGTTCTTACCTATCTATAATGCCTGATTACTTAAGTATGAAGAAATATTTCAATAGCTGGAGAAGGAATGTGTGCCTTACTTTTGGTTGGTATGACTAGTGAATTCACTTCTAAGTTCTGCTAACAATCAAGACCTCAGTTGAAGTGAGGAAGTGCTAGATTTGAAAGTTTATAGCGCTAAGTTGGGAAAAGACTTTCTAATTAGCCAAGTTGCCCAGACTCCGCCTATGATCTTCTTTAACTACTCTATTCTTTAAAGTCCCTTAATCTTCTCTCTTAGGAATTGTTTCTGTTCAGGGCATTGCGGTGTGTCTGTGTAGGGGGGTTGAGATGGGACATGGTGATGCTTGGAAGTCAATACAGCCCTTAATTTGTAGACCTCACCCATGCATCACTTTTCTCACCCAGCTAAATGATGATCCTGTCTTGTTATGTGACATCACGTGTTTGGAAGGGGCTCCACCTGATAGATTCAAAAGGGTATGTCTGTATATATTTGCTGAATACTCATTGCTGAATAATAAATAATAATAATAAACTTTATTTATATCCCGCCCTTCTCCCTAAAGGGACCCAGTGCGGCTGAATGTTCTGTTTCAATTCCTGAAACTGTTAGATTTTCTTACCTTTATCGAGGCTTCTGTTTTTTCCACCTAGGGCCTTTGGGACGTTGACACAATGCCTCTGTGCCATTGTGTAGTGAAGCACAGTGACTCAGACATGGAAGGATGTCATTTTTCTCTTGCTGGAGGTTTGAGGATATACCTTTACTGGAAGGGTGAGAATGAGGAGGAACAGTACCAGACCTACACACAGGGATCTCCCAGTGCTGAAGAGATCTGCATTGATATTGCACAGAAGATTGGTAAGCAGCCTACAGAGTCCTGACTTGGCTAAGTTAGAGGAAATGTGCAGATCTTGCTATCCTAACAAATCTCCTGCAGAAATATTAGTCCTGTTTAGCTTTTGGTAAAGTGGCCTGAAGAGATAAAGTAAATCATCTGCATTCACAAAACGAGGAACAGAATCCATCTTTCCAGCACCCACGATTTTGTTGTAACCACTAAGAACTGCTATATCCCCTATTCTTTCTTAAATTCCACAGCATAAGTTACATGGATGGGAAATCGATCGCTGGTTATATGGCTTCTGTTTTTTGGCAGTATAGTTCATATTTCTGAAAGTCAAGAAAAGCCACAATAGTGGACTATATTTCTGCATGCTTTTTTGGATAAATTCCTCATCCCACATTGAATGAAATTTGACTTACTAGTTTATGTGGCCCTTTCAAGTCACCGTGCTTTATTAGAGAGCAAATAGGAATGGCTGGAACTCTCCTAATGTTCTGCAGATGACATTTTATTTCATACTCTGAGAGGAAATTGATATCTCCTCTGTCTCCTGTTGCCCTTGGAAGCCTGATTTCACAGCCTGGGTGTGCTGGGATAGAAAAGGGAAACAACTAGAGGGACCAGAACAAAATCCAGGTATACTTGGGATGAAGAGAGTGAAATTTATCAATATTGTAAAGCCAGCCAGGAAATTAAGTCAAGTACAGAATGTCCCTGGATTTTAATTAAGCAAAGAAGAGAGGTAGGTACAACAGCAAGGAAAAGGATTTTTAAATCTTTTTGAGGAGAGTGTAGGGAGCATGGAGTGTAATAGAAGTTACCATCCATTGTTGGGAGCAGAAAGCAGAGTGGACCCTTGTGTGAGCTGTATTTTTTCTCTTTTAATCCCTGATCATTTTGCATTTTTCTGCTTCTCCTCTAGCATAAAACTTAATTTTGAACTAGGGTTGTGATACACACACTCACATGTGCATGCGCACGCCCACACCAAATTATATTTTATGGCTCTTGTAAGCAGCTTGTTGTTCTGAAATTCCCAGTACTGAAATGAGATGCTCTGTCTGAAAGCTATGCCTTTTGCTGTGGAACTTTTTATCTCTAGTGCCAAATGAGGTTTGGCATAATCGCATTGTACATTGTAATTCTCAAATACTATGTACAGGTAGGCCCTTGTTACCTGCAAGGGATCTGTTGCAGGGTCCTCCACAGGTGCAGAAACCATATTAAGTCAAATCTGTGGTTTTTAAAAAACAAAAACCTGTTTTGGGCAAAAAGTGAAAAAAGCTTCCCTTAGTGTGGCAAGCTAGAGGGCTGGAGGGAGTCCATGATGCTCTCTGAAATAATACCCAGGTTGCTCCAAGGCCCCCCTTCCTTCTCCCTTGGCTCTTCATCACCCAAGAATTCATCGCGGAAGTGTTTCCTAAATGCATCTGTGATGCATTCTGAGATGATGCAGTGCCAGGGGAGGGGGCCTCAGCATGACCCAGATGTTGCTTTAGGGAGCACAACAGACTGCCCTGCAGCCCTCCAGCTTGCCACACTAAGGTAAGGGAAGTGTTTTTTCTCTTCTCCCTCCCCCCACACTCACTCAAACATTTTAAAGGGACTAGATTGTTTTAGTGACTCAGCATGGATGGCCATGACCCCCACACCTCCGAACGCCACCCAGACGCAATCAGAAGGCACTTCCAGTCATATCCAAAAGGTCCCCTGAGGCTTTCCAGCCATGGCGTTCGATCTCTGCAGTGGATCCTGGAATGGATCCCTGCGGATACCAAGGGCCCATTATACTACTTGGGAGATTTGCAGTATTAACAAAAGTGCTGTTTGAGAGAGGGTCAAGAAGAACAGATTCTGCATTATGTGCTGTATGCTGACTTCTTAACAGCAACTATTTTCCTGTAATTTGGTTTGGCAGTAATTAAATGAGCCAGATCTTCTCTTCTAAATTGTATGATCTGTGAGATTATAGCAATGTGGTTCACATACAAAACTCACTGAGCTGGTCCTAAAACTCACTGCAGTTAGGAAACAAATTTTATACAATTCTAATGAATTATTTATAACAGTGTTTTGCAAATCTATGTTTGTGGGAGCCACATGGGGGGAGCATATTACTCTCATTCTGCAGGAACTTCATGCTCTTCCAATTGGTTCCTTATCTGGTTGTTACCTATATAGTTTGGGTCCCCTATATCTTAATGTCATGCCATGTATATACCTGTTAAGATTTTGGGGGAGACTCTGCTTCATGTGCTGTCCCTGAGCGAGACCTGATGGGCATATACTTGTGACAGAACCTCCTCCCTGGTAACCTACTGGATGTGGAACTCCTTGCTTCAGGGATTCCAAGAAGCTTTATGTTTCTCTGCTTGAAACAAAACAAAACAAAAAATATCCACAAGATGCATCTACTCTGCCATGTATTTTTGGGGGATGGGAAGCTGAACTATTCCTTTGGCAGCTGCCCTTGCTACTGTAGTGTGGCATTTTAGTCAATTTCTGATTGTTTTAAATGGTTGAATTTGCTTTAATTGTAAATTGTGCTTATGCTTTATTCTTTTTGCTATCTTTGGATTTGCCAGTGTAAGGCAGGATAGAAATTAAATAAAATGTGTGAGAATATTAGAGAAAACAAATAGTTCTTTTTGACTTTCTTCCGAAGTTCTAAATGGTTACAGCCACTATAAAAGACAAGTACATTTTAAAATGTGCTTATAGGTTTGGTAAGACAACAGTGGCAGTTCTACCTCTGGGACAAGTTTGATAATTTACCATTGTGGTAACTGCTTGTGTGTTTACTTCCTGCTTTCTGAACCCCTTGTGGAGATCACTGCAGTTTCATACATGAGTAGGTTGACAAATTTTTTTGTGTAACTCATTTTAGTGCCATCCACACAACTATAGCTTATATAGCTCTTTGTAGTTTAACTGAGGCTGGGGTAGGAATCTGAACACTCTCCAGAAAGAGAGTTAGGGAAGGAAGGGTTTGCTTCTAAAAGAAGTGTGTGGCCCCTAAGGAGCTCTCTCTTTTTTTCTGTGTTAGCAGATGTCTCCAGGATGCAATAAAAAGAATTGGTCGTAACCTACAAAGGTTTTTTTCTTGGCTTCATAGCCTGCAAAACAACCTTTGTTATGACAGTTGCCTCAACCCTGCATTCATTTGATAGAAAATTCCATCTCTGAGAGGAGGACAGCTAGGAAATAGATGCTTAGATGTCTGACTTCTCAGAAATTATACATACATATATATAAATAATGGAAAAGCTGCTGTTCCTCCACTTTTTTCAACTATCTCTTCTACAGGGATCACACCAATCTGCTACAGTTTGTTTGCACTCCATGATCCACAGACCAGACTATGGTTCCCTCCCAACCATGTGTTTGAAATCAGCAATGGCATCAAGTTGACCCTGCATTTTCGCATGAGGTAATAATTTCTCTTGGCTCTCTGGGCATGTTTGACCTTTATTTCCTCAGTTTTGGGGTTACAATTTTGCTACAGAAAATTTGTTGCAATTCAGTTGGGTACTTGTAAAATGTATTGGGGAACTTGTAACCGAAATGCCCTAGCCCTGTGGATGCCAGCCACAAAAAAGGATGATCAGGTCAATAGTTCCTAACTGGGTGATGGCAAAACCAACTGAGGTGCAAAAGCAGGCAAACTTCTCTTTGTGGTTTGCAGTGGTTTTAGCTGCGACCTGAAGGTGATAACCAGTGATGATCTGTCAGTCTTTTCTTCTGGATTTTTCCTATCTTAGGTTGTTCCTAGGTAGCAGTTCTGTCTTGTCAATCTGCGTTCATTAGGTGTGATCATTTTAGGAGAAGCCTATTGTAAATCCTTCAGGTGTAAGTCCCTATCTGGACTGGAACAGATGTGGTTGAATCATTGGACCCGGCTGTAGACAGTAGGGAGTATAGTATGTTCTGGGTGGAAGCTGGAAGCATGCGTAGTTGTCATGCAGGGGTCTCCAAACTTTTTGATCAGAGGGCCGCATCAAATATCTGGCGCAGTGCTGAGGGCTGGAAAAAAAATTAAATATAAAATTTAAATAAATAAATTAGAGTTGGAACTTAGATGAATGAATAAATGAATGAGTGGGCTCATTCAGTCAGCCTCTCCGGCCCTCAGAACACCCTCCAGATGCAATCGGAGCATAGCTCTGGTCATGTTCAGTCAAGTGGGCCAGAGGCTTTCAGGGGACAAGAGGTTGGCTGCGGGCCGGATAGAGGCTTGCTGCGGGCTGCATCTGGCCCCCGGACGGGGTTTGGAGACCCCTGCACTATAGCATAGACTAGTGGCTGACAACTCCGTTTCTTAATCATTACTTTCCCAGTTTGAATCTTGCCTTGCCTTTACAACTCACTAAATGGCTGTAGACAAGTCATGCTGTCTCAGCCTCAGTTTCCCAACTGCATTATGAAGATAATTCTAGTTTACCTTTAGGGTTGTTGTCAGGATTCCAACAAGGTAAGACATCTAAGTGTGTAAAGCACTCCACAAAGTACTGTACAAGTGATAAGTATTATTATCATTAGGGTGGTGCTTATAATCAACTGTGCAGTTCAGAAAGTAAATTTCTTTTGTTGTGTGCTCCAACCTTATGGTGAATGTGGGGTGAAAGTTGTTGGAAGCTTAATGAAAGTGATTAGTGGGTGATTTCGGATGGACAAAAGGAGGTCCTTTTTCTCATAGCACATAGTTGTTGTGGAATTTGGTTGAGGCATACTTCTGATTGCTACCCCTCAAGGAGGGTACTGTGTTGCTGGAAATGTTCAAAAGATGGCAGCCAAATGATCAGAGGACTAGAATGCCTTCCTTACAACATAAGGCTACCTCATTTGGAGCTTTTTAGCTCACGGGGTAAAAAGGTGATTAATGAGGGACATGATTGAGACTTGTAAAATTATGAATGACTGGGAGAGAGAGAACTTTCTCCTTTACTAGAATCAGGAGGTCATTCAGTGAAACTGATTGGCAGGAGACTCCAGACAAATAAAAGGAGGTAAAGTACTTGTTCACACAGCATGTAGTCAGTTTGTGGAATTCATTGCTGTAAGATGTGATGACGGTCACTAGCTTGGATGGCTTTAAAGGGGGACTGATCAAAGTCATGAAGGACAATTCTGCTAATGTCTGCTGGACATGATGGCAATGTGCTACCTCCACTTTCAGCAGCAGTATAACTTTGGATGCCAATTGCAGGGCAGCAGTAGTGGAAGAGAAGTATGCCTTTTTTCCCCCTTGTGAGTTTCTCAGAAGCAACTGATGGGTCACTGTGGGAAACAGAATGCTGAACTGGTCAGCCTTTTGGCTTGCTCCAGCATAGCTTTTCCTATGGCCCTTCTCAATCAGGCTTCTGACCTGGTTATATTGCTAAGGCAGCTCAGGTGGACAATCCATGTCTAGAGACTGATGGAGGAATTCTTCTCTGCTGCTATTTCTGGACCTCAACGCATTTGATGCTGTCACTCATAACTTCATGTTCCAATGGCTAATACAATGGTTCTCTTTAGCCCCAGGACCCACTATTTAGAATGAGTGTGTTGGGACCCATTGGAAGTGGGTTCATTAACCCAGTAGCATCACTAGGGTTTATGTTATCCCCATGATGGACTTCTTCCCATGCAGTGGGCAGGGCAACAACCTGGGTGGTGGGCATGGTAATGTACCCTCACCTTCCCCTCACTGGTTTTTTGACCATATCTTTTGATAGAATAAAGATAATACACTCTGGTTTTTCCCCCCATTGCATTCTGCTTTAATTGCACATCAAATGCTATATAATGTGATATTATTCCTGCAAACCACAATTTTAATGATTTGTGGTTACTAGTGGTGTCGGCCCCCGCCCCCAGTTTGTGTCACCTGGTGTGGGCTGCACTCCCCTCCCCATCCTAGTGATGCCACTGCATTAACCTGGAAGTGATGTCATGGCAGGAAGTGACGCAATCAATTTAGGCTTCAAAGCTAAGCTGCGATGAGCCAAAAGGTCCCATTACACAGTGTACTTGTTTTGCTATTTTTCATAGCTCAGAATTCAAACATTCCAACTTGGAAGTCAAACCAAAATACAAACTTGGATCCTTCTCCAACCACACAGCCCTCCCCCCTTTCCAGGATGCCATTTTCCCACCTATTCAAGGCAAAGCACCGTGCCTCTTTTTGCCAGCAGCCTGCCCAGGCCAGCAGCTCTGTACTTTCAATGGCAGCTGAGCTAGGAGCTACATAATCCACTTGAAATTGGCTCATGGTGAGTTCTGACCCACAGTTAGAGAAATGGTGAGCTAGAATATTCAGTGAGGTCTATTGGACTAGGTGTTTCTGGTTCTGGTTTTATTTGTGGGAATGTAGTTGTAGTTGATGAGACAAGCTCAGTTTCTGCTGTGTAGGGGGTTCTCAGGAATTAATATTGGGCCTCATGTTGTTGAATACTGATGTGACATTACCGATTAAGAGCAACCAGATCAGATGTTGGGTAAAGCCACTCAGTACTCACCGTTGTCATATATTTATATCCTACAGCACTTTAAATATTGACCTGAAGATCACTTCAACCCTGTCTTCATGTTAACTTAGAATAGGGGTCTCCAAACTTTTTGGTGCGAGGGCCGCATTGTATATCTAACATGGTGTCAAGGGCTGGCAAATAAATAAATAAATAAATGGAGTACAGTTATTGAATACAGTAAGTGGATGGGGTGGAAGGAGGAAGGGAGCAGAGGGCAAAATTGATTTGTACAGGAAGAGGGAGAAATTGATTTTCAAAAAGGATTGGGAGAGCAGAGGGCACAGGAAGAGGGGGGAATTGATTTTGAAAAAGCATTAAACAACCTACGACACAAATCACAAATTTTTTGTCTCAGTTTCTTAGGCATTCATTTAAGTTTCATAAACTCATTTAAGTTTAATGAACTTTATATTCCAGGTCTCCCAGCATCAGTATATACCTCATTCAACCACTAGAGGTGCTGAATGTAATGCAGTGTAATGAAATAACTTCTTTTCATTAGATTGCATTGCATTCAGCACCTGTAGTGGTTGAATGAGGTATATACCCAGAAATGCATATTTCAAGTTATTTTTAGCACTGAAAGGCTGGTGAACCTTGGGGGCCAAATAAAATACTCCTAAGAGCTAGATTTGGCTCCCAGGCTGGGGTTTGAAGACTACTGACTTAGAACATTTTATCTGTGTCACACTCCTTATCTACTGCTGTCAAACAAAATAAAAAAATTACAAAATTAGTTCAGGAATTGAATTTATTAACTAGACAGGAAGTCTGATATGCTGTAAGCTAAAATGAATTTTTTTTTGTCAGAGGAAATTTGCTTGAAAGGAAGCTTTGCATGGTGACATGGTTTCTGCAAAATTGCAGCATTCCTCTGATCCAGTAAGTTATAGTTATTTCCTCTTAAAAACAAAAAATAAGCAATTGCCCAAGATCAACCAACATATACAGTGGGTCACCAAAGTGAAACAGGTTCGCCCCATTCCTGTGCTAGGCACTCTACTCACTTTCTTCCCAGGTCATGATGCATACATGCAAATATGCCAGAAGATTCCAGGGCAGTTTGTACAGCAATCAAATCTTATGCCACAGTCTTATGTGGTGCAAATCTTATGCCACAATTTTATGCATGCTTATTCAGAAGTCCCATTAAGCATAACAGAGCAGATTCCCAGGTAAGTATGCATAGGATTGCATAGTGTATGGGAAGAAAGAGGGAAGGGAAGTGTACGCTGCCAGCATCTATACTGAACTTGTCCAAAAATATTTCTCCAACTCAGTGGATCTACAACATATTAGATACTACAACTCCTAAAGGAGGGCACTCTGAAACTTAAGCCCTGTTGTGAGGCCCTGTACCCCTACCTTCAGATACCACAGTCTTCCTTTGGTATAGCAAACAGGATGCTGTTTTTGTACCTCTATGATGCTTTCCAGCAGAGGCAACCAGTGTGGTCAAAACATAGAGCCAAACCACTGACCAAGATACAGATGCATGTTATGAGGGAGATAGTTTGTTCTTTACCCCTAAGCAGACTATTTGGGTTTGACCCTGGGAGCATTTGGTGCACTCAGAGGGGGAAGGGAGAAAGAGAGAGAGAGAGAGAGATACTGCTACCCAGTAGCCTCCAAGTCTTATTGCCCAGCAGGAGTTGCTCAGTGTTTACTGTTGTGTTTACAGTAGCAGTGTTTACTGCTAATGAAATGTTAATGACTGCTTCTGAAGATTTCAGTATAACCAGAAATAAACATTCAAAGTCTCATTAGGCTAAAAGGTCTGCCCACAAACTAGTGATAAAATACTTGGTCTAGTTTCTTTTCCACAGAGAGAATATTTTTATGGAGTGAGGGAATTATGTGCAATTTTGAATGGTAGTGTATGAACTGACTTCTGAAAGTATAGAATATTGACTTCCAAGCTGCTTTCTTGGAAATAGGAGGACTGGCTGGCAGGCAGGAAACCAGAAAGAGATGTGAGTGATTTACCTAGAAGAAAAACAGACACCTGCTGGAAGCTTGGTGTAACTCCAAGTAAACTCTGCCTGAGAGGAGATAACTAGTGGTGTGAGAACAAAGGAAAACAGTGGCAGGTAAATTCTGAGTGAGTCAGACAGAGGCTGGAATAGAAGTGGAGGGAGACAGCCAGCCTATAGACCAGGATACCTTTTGGAGTACAGAATTGCCAGCTGGGAATGTAATCTGTTGTTTTCAGGAGTGTACTCCCTAACTCCATCCAAATGCCGAGTCTGTTTATTTGCGCATGAAGCAAATACATAAAGACATTGGACGCCTCCAGTGATCTCTCTTCCCAAGGAAGAGAGAACCTGGGTTATGCTGTGGTCCATATCGCTATAGAAAATGGGACATGAATACATAATGATGCATTGCAAACTGAGGCTTGGAAACAACTGCTGTATGTGGCTGTAACTGCTCAGAAGTGCAAAGGCAAATAGGAAGGCATACTCTGGTTTTTGTAATGTGCGAAGCAAACATGAAATTGTCTTGGAAATAATTTGTCTAGTGCAGCATTTCTCAAAGTGTGTTCTTAGGAGTCCTGGGGCACCCTGAGACCCCTTCAGGGGCTCTGTAAGTACGCCATAAGTGGCTGCCATCTGCCCCCTGCCTAGTTTGGTCATCCAACCCTTTTATCTCCCTGTTCATATGGCTCTGTCATCATTTCCTTTCAACTCTTTGCCAGAGGGCAGCAACTCACTGCACAGTCCTAACCAGTGGTGGCACAGCCCACACTGTATCCAGCACTGGGAAGGAGCAGGCTAGAGGTCTCCTTGGAAACAAATGTTCCCTTACCCTATGTAGAGCCCTAGCCTGTGCAATGGGGCTAATGGGATCTGTGCCATCCAAATAGCTGATGTAAGTCTGAGAAGCTCTGTGTTGGGCTTTCAAGCCTGGGAGAGGGATAAGGATTTGACATAGGTCAGTGCTGCCAATCCCCCCTCCCAAGACCTGAACTGTCTCTTCTCTGGCCTCTCCCTATACCGTTAAACCCCTCCCACCCCTGCTACACCCTCCCCCTGTCCTACCCAGTGGGAACTTACCTGCTCTGTTGGGTGCTGCTCCTGAATTCAGCCCTTGCCAGATGGCACAGGCCTTCCCACCAGTGCAGCCAACTCACCATGTGCCATAAACTTGCTTTACGGTACATTTGTGACACCCTAGGCTGGCGTTTCTGTAACATCAGTGTAACGTAAGAATAGGATTGGGCCATTAGATTGTTACCTTACCAGACAGATGCTTCCAGAATGCAGGAAATGACTCCTTTTGTAAGTGGACTTGTTGTGGCCAACAAATTGCTCAGTATTATGTGAAACCTTGGCTGATTTGCTCCAGTGGCTTGAGACTACTGATTTTTATGTAAACAAGGCCTGAAAGCCTAAGGGAGAAGAACTCTCCATGTGCCCACTTGATTTCAAATCGCCTATCAAGGCAGGTTGTGCAGTCAGGGAATTGCTGCCACATGAAGGGGCTAGCAGGATGAGTCATCCGCATTCATCACCCATCTGTCTTGGAGCCAGCACAAATCAACAGAGAAGGAATTTCACAAAGGCCATTCCACAGCAAAAGCAGTGTCATAAAATGCTTGTGTTTTATGTATTTCTATTACTTTCTGTATATTTTTGCCTCTGTAAGTTTTGCCTAAGCAAAGTCGTGCTCTGATTTATCCCAAATAGTTAAACAATTATTACTGCAGCAGCTATAATTGCTGGCATTTTACGCTGTGCTACTCCCATCACTTCATGTTTTCTCAGTAATCCTTGCAACAACTCTTTCAGGTAGGCAGGATATTGGTATCTGCAGGGGATCCGTTTCTGGGCATTCCATGGATACTGAAACCTGCAGATAAGCAAATCTGCTGGTCTGTTCTATAGGACCGCTGGATGCTTCCAGAGATAATCTCTGAGTCTGGAGGCCTTTCTGAGGATCACAGAGGTGCGCATTGCCTCTGCAGGCCTCAGAAAGCCTCCCAGGTGCAACCAGAGATCACCTCCAGTCGTAGCCTGGAGCTCAGATGCAGCCCACCACCACGGGTTCAGAACCCATGGTGTGTTAAACTGTAAATCTGTGGATAAGGAGGATGAACCTGTATTCTCGTATTAGATGTTGGAGTTAGGGAGATATAAGGTTGAGCAAGAGTGGTTTTGAATGAGTTCGTAATTGAGGTTAGTCTTGCTTTTTATCGCACTGGTAAATCAGCTATCAAAGATTATTTTAAGCCAACAAAGTTTAGAATATAGATCTAAATGTGAAGCTCATATTTTGTGACAGGGTAGAAGAAGTGGCATTGACAATCAGCAGGTTGCTGTAGGCCCTGTTAGTTGCGAGAGCCACTTTTGTGACGGCCATCACTAGGATAGTGCGCTGGAGATCAGTGCTGGCCCAGGATCAGATTGGGCCCTCTTTCTTTTCCATTCATTTACCAGCATTCCAAGGCTGAGCACTTCTATTGGACCATATAGTGTGCTGCTTTTCACTGTTCATGTGCACATGCTCTCCTAACTGATGTCTGAACTGCCTGCTTGGATTCTGTATTCCTTCACTTTGGAATTCTAAGACTCTTTCAGCTGGGTGTACTTGCACTTTGCACATGCTCATTTCAGTGAAATTAAATCCTTACATAGGATTAGAGAGTGTATTTGTCCTAGGCACAAGTTGTCTACTTATATGATGTCATTTCAGCTGTGTTGGTGTTCTCCTTTGCAGATTGGCTGGAGGGGTTGGGTTTGTGTTTAGTATTTCACCTTTCTGATGCACTCCCTGATTGCTCTTCTCTCCATTTACTGGTTCATGACTTGTCAGACTGAAGGAAGCTGTTGTAGTAATCTACCCTGAATTTGTGAAAAGTACATGACAGACATTTTTCACAGTTCTTAAATCTGGTCCTAACTTACTTTGACTGACCATAGCATAGTGGACCCCCACTTTTTAATGGGTTCACTTTATGATTAGATCACTTTACAGTGGATTCTCTGTGGTAAAACCAGGTTCAATTTTGATAAGTTATTCATTTAACAATGGGCTCATGATCACTGCCAGCAGAACCTTATGGTTGGTTCATGAGCCGATCAGCAATGCAAATACAAGCATTTGGTAACTTCTCAGCTAATAGCAATGTTTTTAACATTGTGGCTGTGTGTCTGGAGGGAATGATATAGCTGATGTGAATGCTGGTGCAAGCATAAGCCATCTAGATTGCAACTAAGTCGGCAGCAATCATGCTATGTGTATGGAGGGAAGGATACTTTGTACTTCGTGTTTTATAATTACAACATTGTATAAACTGATAACTGTGCCCCCTAAACAGTGCAGTAGGCACCTTTTAAAAATCACCAATTAGAAAAGGAAATAGTTTAGTTCTATGCACAAATGGCAACTTCCACGGCAGTGGCATAGCTAATGATCGTGTAGCCCGGTGCCAAGTTCAAAATGTTGCCCTGGAAGTGATGTCACAACTGGAAGTGATGTCACACCTGGGTTTTTTTAAAAAGTGAAAATTGGAAGGAACCCATGTCCTCCCCCCAGCAGCCCATCACACACTTGCTCTGCTGCCTCTCCCCAGTCAGTGGCATAGCTAAGGCATATATCTGCTACCTGAGGTCAAAGATTTTGTAGCCCCCCCTGCATGACAAAATCAAATTTAATTAATTAAATAAATAAAAATATATTGGTTCCATGCTATATCATAACAACATCTCATTGGCACTCAGAACAATCAGTCTCAACAGGTCAGGTTTGAGTTAAGAAAATCCACTTTTTGTTCCACAGGCAGTTGTGTTTTCATTTTCTGGTTAATTGGCCATAACTTTTGATAGAATACAGATATTCCAGTGCAGTTTGTTGCATTGCACTCTGCATTAAATTACGTTTCCAATGATATATAACGTGGTGGTATTATTCATACATATTAAGATTTGCACAATTTTGGTCACTAGTGTCAAGCTCAGATTGTTGCCCCCCTAAAGCTTGATGCCCCGTGCAACTGCTACCCCCTACACTCCCTTAGCTATGCCACTGTTCTAAGGTCTTGGAACAAATTACCAAAAAAATGCATTATTGGGTTCATATTACAGTATTTTGTAATTTTGTATTTTTCCAGAATAGACTTCCACTGTAAAGTGGGGATTCACAGTATAGTGTTTGGCAATGTGATGTGTGTGGGTGGGTGTTTGCTAATTCTTTCTCACTAGACTGGAAGCTAGTTACTACAGGTAACTAGCCCAGAACTGTTACTACAGGTTACAGGTCACAGCCCAGTTGTATTAGTGTCTGACTTGCAATATGATTGAAAGGGGTTGAAATTGAAATGTAGTCCAACCCCCTTCTTGAAGCAAGAAAATCCCCCCTAATGCATGAAATGTGTGAAACTAACTCAAAGCAGACTTTTAAATAGCTTGCCTCAGCTATCTAGGTGGGTGGCCACTTTCCTCTAAGTCAGTTTTTCTCAAACTTTGAGCTGGAACCCACAAGGTGGGTTGCAAGCCAATTTCAGGTGCCAATTTCATATTTCAGTATTTTATTTTAGACTTGATGCTACCATAGTATGTGACTGCATTTGGGGAAATGTGACAGATCTGTTCTTTTAAAAAGCATCTATGTATATGCTTTTAAAAATGATAGTAAATGGGACTTACTCCTGGGTAAGTATGGGTAGGATTGCAGCCTAGGGTTGTTTAAAATGTTCCTGCTTGATGATGCCACTTCCAATAACATCTCTTCCAGTGAGTCCTGACAGATTCTCGTTCTAAAAAGTGGTAAAAATTTGAGAACCACTGCTGTAAGTGATCAGGCTGGGAAGCTTTTGAAAACTGGAAGTATTGGGGTTTTTCCCCTTGCAAGTCATCAGTGGCAGACCTAGAGGAGTGCAAGGGGGGCAAATACCCCTGGTGCCGGCCCCCAGGGAACAGCACTGCCAGCCTCGCACTTGCCTGCCATTTTTTAAAAGCAAAAGAAACCAGCAGCTCCTTTGGCTACTCTCCCTTTAAAAAGAAAAAAAAGAAACCTCCTCTCAGTAAAGGAGGGGGCACCCAGAATTGCGGCCAAAGAGGCAGCAAGCTGCTGCCTGCCTGGGCCAGACTGGGCTGCCCCCCCCCCAATCCTCCTTTATACGATGAGAGGAAAGGGGCAAGCTAGAGAGGCAGCGCACCAGGAGTTGCAACTCCCAGCATGCTGCTGTTCTAGGCTGCCGCTCCCCCTCTGGAGGAGAGAAAAGGGACTGCCTAGAGTGGCAGTGTGCCAGGAGTTGCTCAGAACTCCCAGCACACTACCACTCTAGGCCAGTGGTTCTCACAAATTTAGCACTGGGACCCACTTATTAGAATGAGAATCTGTCAGGACCCACTAGAACTGATATGATGTCTGGAAGTGACATCATCAAGCTGGAAGAGTTTTAACAGTTCTAGGCTGCAATTCTACCCACACTTACTCAGGAGTAAGTCCCATTTACTACCATTGTTGAAAGAATATACATAGTAGTTTGTTAAAAGCACAAGTCTGTAACATTTCCCCAAATGCAGTCACATACCATGGTAGCTTCAAGTCTAAAATATATTGAAATGAATAGGGACCCACCTGAAATTAGCTCGTGACCCACCTGATGGGTCCTGACCCACAGTTTGATAATCATTTTTCTAGGCCGGGGTGTCCAAACATTTTGGCAGGAGGGCCACGTCATCTCTCTGACACTGTGTCGGGGGCCAAGGAAAAAAAGAATTAATTTACATTTAAATTTGAATAAATTTACATAAATGAATTTATTAGAGATGGAACTTATATGAATGAATGAAGGTCTTGCAGTAGCTCAAGGCCTATAAAAGGGCTTGCACAAAGCAAGGCCAGGCTTTCCTTTGCTGCCGCTGCTGCATCACAGCAAGTAGTGGAGGGGGCCCTTGTCCCAAGCTCAGGTGAGAGGTCAAGCAGTTGTCCTCGTGCTGAGAGCAGTTGTGTTGGGCCAGTACGGGCTCCAGCAAGTCTCCAGAGGGAGACTCAAGATTGGGAGCCCCTGTGGCCCCCAGGCCAGGGTTTGGACACCCCTGCTCTAGGCAATCCCTTTCCTATCCTCCTATGAAGGAGGATAGGAGGGAGGTTAACCCAGTCTGGTGCTGAATCACAGCCGGGCAAGCAGCAGCTTGCTGTCTCTTCGGCCGCAATTCTGAGCCTCGTCTTTCGTCTCCTCCAAGGAGATGAAAGTCACAGCCCAAAATGGCAGCCACTCCAGGTACGATTCCACGCTGCTCCTTTGTCCAAGGAGACAAAGGACGCACCCCAGAGTAGAAGCACACAGCTTTGGAAATATGTCTTTTATTAAAGGTAAACATCCCCTGCCACATGTGTTCATGACAACACTTGTCTCTTCTAAAGATAGTTGTTGCCAAATGGAATGGACTGAAACATGCACACAGCTCAATCGGAGGCATTGTAAATCCCACTGGGTTCAGTGCAGTTTACTCACAGGTGTGCAAAGGTGGGCAGCCTTCAGTATCGTTTAAGGGTGGGAAGAGAGGAAGGGGGGCAGCCCAGAGCAGCAGGAATCACACCAGAAGTAGGCTTATATTTCCAGCACAATTCCGGAAGCAATTGCAGTGATATCATGATGTCACTGTAATTACTTCCAAGTCAGGGGCGGGGGCAGCAAACCATTTGGTGCCCTGGGCGCAAACAAGTCCAGGAACACCACTGCAAACCATCCCTGTTGCACAGATGACTAACAAGTATATGTGAGCTAGTAAACTTTTTTTGGACCTGTTGGCTGCCCAACAGTATAAGAGATAGCTGTTATAAACTAAAGATGGAAACTGAAATGAGAGAACATTTTCTGAACCAAAGCCTTGTATTTCTTGAAAATATGTTCCTACCTTGAGTGCAGTTAAACACAATGTGATTTGTGTGTCTCTCTCACACAGGTATTATTTCCGAAACTGGCATGGAACAAATGATAAGGAGCCAGCGGTTTGTCGCAGTGTTTTTCGCTCAAATGATTCAGAGGACAAGTCACACAGGGGTGATCAAGGAAGTGCCCTACTGGATAAATCATCATTTGAATATCTCTTTGAACAAGTATGGATAGTTTCTTTTTTTCCCATCCTAGGATGTTCATGTTAAGCGTGCTGTATGTTTGGCATTTCTTGGGTTTTTCTTCCTTAGTTCTTAAAGCTAAATTCTTCCTTGGAAACATTCCCTAGGCAAATCTAGGAAATCTAAATGGCTCTTGAATTGTGTTCTCAAAGCCAGTAAGTCTAATTCTTTGTTGTAGGTCGCTCATACCTTACTTCTTGCATCTTCCCTAGCTGTTTATGCAGTCCAGGCTGCAGTGTACCTCAGGTAGAGAAGAGGTGCTCTGTAACAAAGTGTATACAAAGGAAATAGGCTCAAAGTGCTTAGCATCTGGAATTAAGTGTCCACTTCAATCAGGGTTACCTCTAAACAATTGATGAAAAAGGATGAATAGATGCCAAGAAATATTTGCCAGACAGGGCTTCAGGAATAAGTAAAATTCATTCATTCATTCCACCTTTATTGGCATAAACAATCCAACAAGAAAACAAAATTAAAACATTCAGGGTAGCCACCAATCATTGATCAGGCAAAGAAATACAGAGGAATTTATGCCTTACCTTAGCTACATTTGATGAGCGGCACGGAATAAGTAAAAGATGTGGTGGTCACAGATGTGTTGCACAGATACTTGGCCACGAGAGGGTGTGAAGGCTCCTTGATTCTCAGGAGATGGCAGTGGGTTGACTCTATAAAGTGGAGTAGATGTGTATAGTTCAAGCCTTCCCAGGAAGTACTTCCCCAGGAATTACCGTATAGTGGAGATGGCCAGACTCCTGTAAAAGAGCTTTAAGCAAATCAAGCCACATTCTACTGAAGAAAGGAAAAACTGCCTCAGCTACTAAGAAATGTGGTCCTCCGTCTGCCCCATAAACCTCTCAGTTGAGGTTTAAACCCAATTGAGCAAAACCCATCCACAAAGTTTATTGGAGCACAATTTAATGCCACTCATGTATCTTGAGCACTTTGGTATTCTTTTAAAACTTGATCTAATAGATATGGTTCATACAAAATAGTAAAACTTGAATTAATGGTAACTACTTCACTCTGATACCAGAATGGTTCTCCTTGAATTGAGAAAGATGTAGAAGGAGAAAAAAATGCATGGTGGTTGGGAGCATAGGACATTTGCTGATATAGTGGGGAGTATTAACTAGTTTGCCAGTCGTTGGATCCAGATAGAACTGGTTCGGGACAATATGGAAATCCTCCCCTAGAATAGTGGTTCCCAAATTGTGGGTCTGTGGCTCACTGGGGTCAGGACCCAATTTTTGGCGGTTTATGAAACTGTTAGGGTGGATTAGGCTATGTGCATCAAGTGCTAAACAACCTGCTACTTGGGGGGAGCCCTGCTGCCCAATCACCGTTATAGCCACAGAGGCTTGAGCAACTGGTAAATCGAAACTTTTTTTAGGTGGGTCCTGATGCCAAAACATTTGGAAATCTCTGCCCTTTAACCATTCCCCTTTGATTTTTTCATTGCGCAGTTATTGGTAGTTGTATCCATAGTTCCTGTACGATATTGTAGTTTGGAACTCTGTACCTCCAAGTAGTTGAGCTGGAACAGCCACTCTAGTGAGTCTCAAACCCAGCTGTCCAGGGTCTGGGAACCTTATTTGGGATTGCACCTCCCTCAGACTTTTAATTCTGTTTTCCAGGGGAAATATGACTTCATTAATGATATTGCCTGTTTAAAAGACCTACGCACAGAGCAGGAAATTCACCAGTTTAAAAATGAGAGCCTGGGGATGGCTGTCCTTCATCTCTGTCACATTGCCCTCAAGAAAGGCATTTCCCTTGAAGAAGTGTCAGAAAGAATCAGGTAAGTGGGGAGTGCAGTGGGGAGTTGTGACGTGATGTGCATCCTATGCTTTTCCAGAGCACTGGAAAATTAACTGTAGCACTTGAGGGCAAATGGGGATGCAGCAGGTAGTGGTGGACCTTTTCCGCTTGCTCTCTGCTTCACTCTTCTTATGGAGTTAACTGGAAATAAACTGGGAAATTAATTAGCAGTATGGTAGTTCACTGCTAATTCCCAAGGACTAGGAAGTCCAGACAGAAGGAGTGTGATTTGGAACGCCTCCCTCTCAGATTAAAATTCAGGGGGTCCCGTTAAAAGTAAACAGTAGCGGAATAGGACCATCTGAAAGACATGGTAGGCTGCCTCCTTCGCTAGCGAACTTAGACTGGGCAACAGTAAAAATATAGTAAATTTATTAGAAGGCTGGAAAATCCAAGAAATGGAGGGGGGGGAGTTAAAAGTGAGGCACCAATCAATTAGGATGGTGGAGTTAGCAAAGGATGACATGGCGGATAAAAGACAAGTTGAAAATAAGTGCAGGCCCTAGCACAACTTATTGGTATGGTCCCTATGTTAATTGCTCACACTATTCCAGGGTTGAAACCTTGCACTTGTAGCAAGGTGAGCAGGTGAGACCTGGTGAAGCAGCAGTTGTTTTCAATGACAGGTCAGAGCAAATCATGCAACAAGAGTATGTGCACCTTCTCCTTATGTACCCTGTGGGTGTTAACCCAGTTTTATGTTGGGTATTGGTCATTTGGGGGTGACCTTCCAGGTTGGAACCTAATGATGTGTGTTTTTTGTCTGCCTCTGCAGAGTACTCAATCAATTTAATAGACTGCCCTACTCTGCAACCCCAAGCTGTAATGCTTTAGATTAAAAAGTAAAAACTGTGAGATGTACAAAAATGTCACATAAGTGTAAAATGTAAAAAAAAAACAGGAGGCATCTTTTTATCATATGTGGTGGACATGTACTAAAGCAAAAATATTGGATACAGATTCATGCATAGATGCAACTGATTTTAAAAACAAACTTGCAAGTGGAAGTTGCAAGTGAAACCTGGAGACTTCTTGCTGGGTATGATGAATATGTGGAAAAAAGATATTGCTGGGTATGATGAATATGTGGAAAAAAGATTCAAAACTTTATTTTATATATATATAAATGCAGAATTATATATATATAATTATATATATATAAATGCAGAATTATATATATATAATTGCAGAAATGGACAAAGCTTACCACCTTACTTAAATTCACAGAAAATTTGATGAAGAAATGGAAATCAGTTATTGACTTTCTGCATGAGAGAGAGAATAATGAGTAATGAACTGTGGGTTTGAAATTAGATTGAAAGGATTATTATTATATAATAATAATAATTAATAATAATATTAACAGTATTTATATACCGCTTTTCAACTAAAAGTTCACAAAGCGGTTTACAGAGAAAAATCAAACAACTAAATGGCTCCCTGTCCCAAAAGGGCTCACAATCTAAAAAGATGCAAATGAATATCAGCAGACAGCCACTAGAACAGACAGTGCTGGGGTGAGGTGGGCCAGTTACTCTCCCCCTGCTAAAAAAAAAGGAGCACCCACTTGAAAAAGTGCCTCTTACCCAATTAGCAGGGATTGAAAAGCCCTGCTATAAGTAATTAGAACATTACTCGTGCTACACTGTTAGAAGTATTCTTTGTCTTCTTATTTTTTTATATTTTTAACATATCTTTAATGTTGTTTTTTTTATGTCTTTCTTTCCCTTTTTCTTATTATAAATAAATGTAATTTAGAAAAAAAAAATTTAAAGTAAAGACTGTGGAGGGGGGAAGAGACATTTCTCATTGTGGTAGCATATCCAGTCCTCCCAGCCTTGGAACCTAATTTTGGTTCTAAGAGTTTTAAGAATTGACTTGCTGAATTGGGCCATGGACCCATCTAGTTGAGCAGTTCTGTCTTCAACACCAGCCTGATGCTTCCCAGAAATCCTCAATCAGGACTTTAAGGCAACAGCCTTTACTGTACCTGTTTCTCAATAAATTGTATTGTAGGTATACTGCCTCTGAACCTGGGGGCTTTTTTAGCCATACTGGGTAATATTGATATAAGTTTAAGTGTGAAGGGGATTCCCAGAAATAATATGTCTGTGAGTGGCAACAAATTGTAACTGGATGTATGGTGCATCCCTGAGACCTGATTGTTCGGGTGCGCTTGTCTCTCTTTCACATTTCACATTGATTTTTGTGTACACTTTTTACACGTGTGTACTTACACTGCACACAGAAGTTAATCTGAGGTTCATCATCTTAAAAAATGTAGAGAAGCTTGAGGGGTGATAAAAATATCTTGAGTGGTGTGCATGTTTTATAGGCATCAGTGCTTTCACCATTACACAGTGACTATCTTTTCACACTCTCAGTATGTTTCATCCCTGATTTTGTAATGTAATGTAAAAACAGTGGTCAGATGCCTGCAAGAGCTGGATCCAGTATGTCCATGCAGCAAAGCCCAAGACTGTTTCATGTTGGTTGTCAAGCCAGGCACTGGACTCTAGAACTGAAGAAATGCTGGTGGGTTTTGATAGTAGCTAATTGGCAGGTGGGTCATTGACCTGTACAGGATTTGTTACTTGCATTCCATGAATTCAGCTTAGTGGCTGAAATGTGTTACATTAGGAGCCAGAGCTACAGTCCCAGCTTTGGAAAAAGAGTGGGACGTAGGTATCAAAGACTGAAGACTGAGAACCAAGATATGAAGTTTCTGCTTTTGCTTTGCCACTGTTAAGTGGCAAAGGGAATGGGACATAACTTTGCGGCAGAGCAGATGCCTTGCATGGTGAAGGTCCTGGGTTCAATCAGGGCTTGGAGAAAGACATCTGAGAACCTGGAGTAAGATTGCCGGTTGGAGTAGATGGCACTGAGCTAGATGGACCAGTACCCTTAACTGTGTACAAGATAGCTTCATATGTTCATAACTGCAGGATATGAGGCAGGCAGTATAGTTATATTCCTGCATTTTTCTGTGGAAGAAAAGATTTTGGAGTTCTTATGCTTGGGACTAGAGCACTGCAGGTCAGTGTCCTCTTTGCTTCAAGTGTGGGTTTTAATTTTCCCATCTATCTCATTGGGGTTTTTTTTTTGCCACAGTGGGTTTTCATTATCTTGCCTCATTGCAAACATGGTCTGAACGCATATGAGAATTCGTTCTTCTAACAGGCTTTTCATGTGCCTTGCAGCTTCAAGGAGTGCATCCCCTGCTCCTTCTGCCGGCAGATTCAGCAGAACAATTATCTGACTAAGTTCCGCATGAGAAACGTCTTCAAGAAGTTCTTGCAGCGCTTCCAGCAGCACACAGTGAGCACTGGCAAGCTGACAGAGCAGGACATCATGTACAAGTACCTGTCAACTTTGGAGAACTTGGCCCCGCGTTTTGGGAGTGAGCAGTATGCAGTCCTCTCACTGGCAACAGTTTCAGAGGGCGACAAGGTGCCACTCTACATCAATGGTGGGCATACTCATCTGGATAACTCCCATACCTCTCCTTCTAATGACAGGCCAGCCACTCATGAAGTTCTGGTCACAGGTGTAGATGGTATTCAGTGGCGGCCCATCTCTGCTGAGGTAAGCTTGCTTGTTGTGGATTTTTCACCACTTTTTTGCTGGCATTGGTTACCAACTTTTCCATGCTTGGGCATTGGAGTTCTCAGCTTTTTCCAAAGGAGTTGGGTAGTGTCCACTGTGTAGTCACTTTGCTGCATCTCAGGTTGGGAAACTGCCCGGGGTACTTAATTTTGTTTAATATCAAAGATGGAGGATGTGTTTTCTGCCTTGATTTATCTCATCCCATTCCCAGAACTCAGGGTAATATGTGAATTTGAAGCTCAAATTACCAATGATTAAAACCAGGAAGTCAAACCAAACTATATACAGTATAGTTTTTTCCCCTAACTTGGAACAGAGCTTAACTATTATTTAAAAGTGTCTGTTGGTGCCATGTGTTTTGTGCGCCTGACATGTGTCTGAACCTGGTTTAATATCCTGAGAAGGCATCCTTCAAGAACTGCAGCTGATTTGAGGAATTCATTTGGTACATGGCAGACCTCTTCCCATTGCTGCCTCTTGCTCAGTTCCTGCTGGGAGATGGGCAGCTCTTCTTCCTGCAGATCTGACTCAGAAAACAAATAGTCCCTTAGACAAATTAACAGTGGCTCGCTTGTGTATTTGAGAACTTTGGCCTTCTGGATAGTGGATCAACACTCCCAAGTTTTCTGCGGATAAAAAAATACGGTTGAGACTTCAGGACTTTAACTATGCAAGGGAATTTTGTTGACAGGAAGGGAAGATACATTAACAGAAGGTGAATTTATCGGACAAATAAGCATATTGTGTTCTGAAGGCTATCCCAAATGGAAGGGAGAACATGACCCAATAGTAGTGCTGCAGTATTCCCTGGGAGAGAGAAAGAAGTGGAAAAAGTTGAAGGATGAAGAGAAAGGAGGGAAGGAACTTATGGTTTATCCTTAGCAAGGAAGGGAGAATTTTTGGCAAAAAGGGGGAGTGACAAGGATCCAGATTAGAGGGACAGATTTGCAGAAACACAAGGTGATGGAACTTGAGGATAAAGTGCTCAAGTGGGAGTGAGAAGAGGGTTGGGCAGAATACTGGGGAGCCCCCATACCCATAGATCCCATATCTGTGGTTTCATCAGTTCTGCTTCCTGTTAACCTCCATGTAGTTTTTTTGAAGCAAATAGGCTGCTTGGAGGCAGCCTGAAGGTTGCTATGAGCTGCTGAACTTATAGCAGCCTCAATAAAGGAAGAATCTTCTCCTGAGTAAGTATTAAAATCGTGCAGAGGCTGTCCCCAGTATCTATGCGGGGGAGGGGTCCAGAATGGAATCCTTGAGGATACCATGGTAGGGTAGATGTAAACGAGTCTGCCCTTGGAAAGTGTGCCAAGCTCAGAAATCTGAATGCAAAAGCCAGAGAACCTAACAACATCTGTAACATTCAAAATGTGCAATTGCAACTTACTTGCGTGTTGGGGACTTCCTGTACTAGAACATAGGTGCAGTGTGGTTCCAGTGACCCTCCCCCACTGGAAAATAAGCTGCAGTAATTAAGGGGAGAGTTTATCTAAATTGCTTTGATAACTTTTTGCTAAAGAAATAAAAAGATGGTTCCCTTTTCACAACATTGGAGATCCACTAGGTACATGACATGACACTTGTGGCCCTTACTTTCTAGAAATGAATGTGCAACTGAAGGACTCTAAAGGGCAGTTCAGTATCAGAGAGAAGAAAGTTAAACTATAACTGGAAGGTAAAAGTGTTCTGCATTATGTGATGTGAGTTGATCAAGGCTTACTATTATTACCTATAGCCATGCTGTAATGTTGCATTCCATGCTGATGTGAAGACTCCAGAATTTCAGCACTGACACTTTGTCTTGCAGAGATTGGAAAGCCACACCCATAGAAGTTATTTGGGGAGGAAGGCTAGGACTAAAGACCACAAGCGCAGATGGCCGTACCAACCGGTGGAGCAACGTGAACCCAAATGGGTCAGCTTCTGTGACTTCCAGGAGATCACACACGTTGTGTTCAAGGATTGTGAAGTCAGCATCCACCGTCAAGACAACAAGTGCCTGGTAAGTGGGAGTCTGCCCCCTCTGCAGAATTGCTTTGTTTAGCATATATTGTAATGGTATCGGTAAAAAGTCGTGTGCCAGTTAATGACGGGGTTCGGGACTGTGATCCCCATTGTCAAGTGGCGCTCAACGCAATCTGAACCCTCCGCAGGGAAGGGTATGCCCTGCTCCCCTCCGTTCTGGAGGGTTGTCTGAGCCTCCCTGAGGCAGCGCATGTCCAAATGCTGCCTCTGCGAGGCTCAGACTGTGGGAAATTGCACCTCTGTCATCGGGAAACAAACCAGGAATAGAGGAAAGCAATCTATAGGGAATTTCTTTAATTATAGATTGCTTTCCTCTATTCCTGGTTTGTTTCCTGATGTCGTAACATTGTCCACATCATTGGCTCTACTGATCGCGGCAGGGAAATGCATAAAGGAATGATACAAGTTATTAATCTTGGGTAACTTTTCAAGGCTCTCAGGCTGGCAGAGTAGTACCTGAGACAGTAAACAGTAGTACCTGTAGTAGTACCTGAAACAGTACCTGAAGTACTGGTATCCCAACAGTACCTGAAACAGTACTACCTGAAGTAGTACCTGAAACAGTAAACTCTGTTTCACCAAGTGAATTCTCTCTGTAGCCTGCTTGCAAAAACCTCAACCCCCCCCCAAAAAAAAAACACCCAAAAAAGTTTAAACATGACCCAGTGCCCAGTTCAATTTAAGTTCTTATACTTAAACCAGTTCAGTGTGATTTGGGACAAACTTGACTTTAAATACAACATGTTTTTTATTTGGGCTGGATTGAGATTCAAAACTTCCCTCTTTACAGCATTAAAACCCCAGAATGATTAGGAGAGGACTTGAGGTTCCACGGGAGGGTGGGGAGGAAAGAGTCTGTAAAAGACAACAACGCTTTTCAGTAAAGCTGTGGTTCCCAGACCTTTTAACACTGTAACCCACTTTTTAAAATTGCACACCATTAGGACCCACCTAGCTTTGTTGTTGGCATCCTTCAGTCTTGGAAGACTATGGTATCGTGCTCTGAATGGTGGTTCTGAAACAGAGTGTCCTCTCCAGTGCGCGATGCCTGGGTAAAGTAGATACGGAGGATAGACTGTTTCCCATGCAGCAAATCCCCCCTCTCCACGTCGCTGGAATGGTCCAGTGGAAAGGCAGAAGCCAATACGGTTGGTTCCAGCTGCGTTGCAGGAGTTGCCAGAACATGACTGTGTTCAGCCATGAACTGCCTCAGGGACTCCGGCTCCGGATTTTGCCTCAAGGTTGACTCCTGAAGCCTTTTCCATAACTGGGTGTAGCCACAAGGCAGTGGAAGTTTGGGATCAGAGTTTTCCTTCTCTCAGATGAGCTGCCTTCCCAGGCTAACGAGTCCCATCTTCCCGGTGGCTGTTTAGTCGCCTCTTACATCAAGTACAGCCAAACTGAGGGCCTATTCTTATCCCCAGCATCCAGGGGAGAAAAGAATTTTTGGATAAACCTAGCTTTACAAGACTAAAAAAGAAAAAAGTCTTACCAGCTCAGGCATCTTTTTACTGTACTATGGTGGGGGGGGGGGAGGCTGCCTTCTGGAGCACTTGTATCAGATTGGCACTGTTCTGGTAGCCTTGCACTCCCCTTCGCCCCACCTTCCACAGGGTTCAATACATTTGTCAGCTTGGAGGGGGAAGCTTCCTTCTCACGTTTTGGGGGAGCTGCGTTCATTGGATTAGATCCATTCTGGTGATGTTGAATTCCTCTCAGCCTGCCCTTTGTAATGGACCAAGGCATGGTTGTCTACTCATGAGTAAGCATGCAATATTGCTCAGTTTCACTTTCCATAGGGCTCCATGCATTTTGCTTGTCTGCTGTCAGTTGCAGCTTTGCGGCCCACCAACAATCAGGTTGTTGAGGAACCCTGATCTAAGGTGTAGCCTTCTTTTGCAATCAGTTCTGAGTTTGACATTCCCAGAAGTCAGAAGATACTGAGCGTCTAGAGATGTGCTGCATAGTCAGGAAAAAGTCCCCATAGCAGTGTGGACCCCCTTATATTGCAGTAGTTCTTAAACTGTCAGCCCACAGCCCACCAGTGGGTCACAACCCAATGTTTGGTGGTTCATGAAACTGACAGGGTAGATTAGACGATGTGCATCAGGGGTTAAACAAGCTGCTGCTGTGGGGGAAGCACTGCTGCCCAATCACTATTACGACCACAGAGGATTGAGTTGCTGGTAAAGTGGAGCTTTTTTTAGATGGTTGGAGAATCATTGCCTTAGAGGAAATACTGCTTACAACTCTATGAATCTATGTTTCAAGCTATACTTTGTCCATAAAAAATGGAAGTTCTTAAAGCCTTCACTAATTACCACAAGTTGTCTTTTTTTGACTGAATAGGAAGAGGCAACTCACACCAAGTGCCTTTCTTTCACCTACACAAAAAACTTTCAGTGTTCCTTTTTTTTTTTCTACCCAGGACCTGACTCTCCCATCCTATGAGGCGGCCCTCTCTTTGGTTTCACTGGTGGATGGTTACTTCAGATTGACAGCTGATTCCAGCCACTATCTTTGCCATGAAGTAGCCCCACCAAGGCTGGTTATGAGCATTCAGAATAATATCCATGGACCCATGCAGTAAGTGGCTCTCAAAAGTGGCTTAAGCTATCTCTTCTCAGGTTTGGTTTGGGACTGTGATTCTTCACCGATTACATATGTGTCTGAATTTTATCTTTTTGTTTAGGGAGGAGTTCATCGTGGCTAAGCTGAAGCGGGAAGAGCAGGAAGAAGGGTTGTATGTTCTCCGCTGGAGTGTTGTTGACTTCAGTAGATTGATTTTGTCCGTACTGAGGAGAGACCAGGTGAGGCATGGCAGAGTGACATGGGTGCTTTCATTTCTATAGATTTGTCCCTTATGGTGGCTTGGTCCTGGTGTGCTATTGGGGAGTCTTTTCCAAATACAAGCATGCAGCATTCTAAATGGAGGGCCTTTATGTTAAATGCATGCTTGGCTACTGTCCAGCAGACACCATGTTCAGAAACAAAGTTGATGGCAGCATGCCGAAATTCTCAACACTTTACCTTTTTAATACAGTCAAGACTATTCTTAATCCATACCAGAATTTTTAAGATCACATTCCTGTTCACTTCATGTGTTGGTGCAGTGATTGTTACAAACATGCCATAAAGCATGTTGAGAAAGTGCAGAAGGTTGCGGGAGGTGGGTATATCATCCCCGGGAACGGGTTAGGATTTTGGACTGCTGCATGTGCCATATCATAACTCTCTTCCTGGGCTGAAATCCTGATATGGCACCCCTCGGACTTGTGCCATTGATTTAACAGGCACAGTTCTGAGTAGACCCATTGCAGCTACTGGAGCTTTCCCCAGGTCAAGAGGACAAATGTCCCTTTACCTCAAGAAGACTTCCAGCCTGCTCAGTTCCTGCGTAGAATCCAGTATGGCCCTGCTGCATCATTGCAAGATAGGACTGGGCTGTAAACCAGTTGGTAGGACATGTGTATTTGCTTATTTTGTTGCTAAAAAGTTATCAGAGTAGAGCCCACTTTTCCCCCTCCCAGCATGGAGGGAGAAGGTGTAAGCAGCAGGTTCCTGGCTGCTGTTGACTTGTGATCAGTGGTAAAATAGGGGGTTTCAAGTTTGGTGCTTTGTTTGCATGTAAATCTGTCTCATGGTATGCATTTTTGAAGCTATGACACAGCTTTCTGTATAGGTGGTGAATCTCTTATTCTCTACCTTGGTTGTACCAGACCTTCCAAATTCAGAACACCTCAAGCTGCAGACAGTTCCGGATCCAGAAGAAGAAAAATTCCTTTGTGCTGGAAGGCTGGGAGAAGGAGTTTTCTAGTGTCCAAGAACTGATGAATGATCTCAAAATCTGCACCCTGAAATCTGGAAATGAGACCTTCACTTTGAAGAGATGTTGCCTCCCAAAACCAGGAGGTACAAAGCAAGCCTTTTATAAAGTCTGTCTCATCTTTGACATACATTGGTACTGAAATCCAGATAATGAGGAGGTAGATGGGTCAGAGGAATGCAATATAGGAAATGTTGATCTATTTCACAGCATCAGGTCTTTTTCCAACTATAAGGCATATAAGTAATGTTTGGATGCCGGTGCCAGAGTGCAAAGTTCCAAAATCTTGGCTTCTGTCAGATTTAGGATGCCAGGGCACAACAAGTGCTGATCAAAGACTGTGATGAATCTGTTGCAGTTATATTGCTGGTTTCTCAGTCATGGTCTAGTCCAGAGATTTTCAAAGTATGGGACACTGCACGGCCTCTTCTTCCCAGCTCACTGGGCCAGCATCACATGAGATGCCATGCTATATTTGCAAGATCTTACTGTATCCGCGCGAGATCTCATACGACATTGGCCCAGCAAGCCAGGAAGAAGAGGCTGTGTGGCACCGTGCAGCGCCCCTGTGAGTGCAAAGGGTGCTACATTCCCAGTGAGTCTGGTCTCTGAACAGGAGGGATATTTGACCCCAATAATATTATAGTGTCTGTTTGGTTGACTGGAATTAAATAAATCTATGTTGAAAGTAGAATGCAGAAGCAGTAGCTGTAGTTTTCTCTTTTCACTGTAAGTTAGATGTAAGCATATACCTCTCTTACATGTCTTGCCTTTTGCTTTTCATGACCATAGTTCATGAATCCATAGTTTTTCTTAGAAAAAAATACCCACCTTTTAAAAAATATGTATTTTACTGAGAAATAAGCTAAATTTTATGAAAATGTTTTGAAACCTGTGGAAGGAAGTTTGTGTTAGGTTGGAAGTTTGTGTTACTGATTCTCAGAAGCAGTGGCCAGTAAGAGATCATGTTGAGCAGAATGTGAACAAAGAGGAACTGTCTTCAGGGAGCACTACTGATCACACTCGTTTGTGGAATGCTTTTTAAAATATGTTTGTGCAGTACATTTCCAGGTCTCATATGGTTTCCTGGACTTCAGCATTCAACTGTCAATAAATTTTGTAGATATTTCCTTAAACTGCCTGCTAGAAATCTTTTAGTGTGATTTTTTTTTTCAAGATCTTTATCCCTTGGACTAATTGTTGTTCTACAGAGGTCTCAGACTTGCTAATCACACGGAAAGTGAAGGACAACTCTCGGCAGATTCTGAGCTTGAGCCAGCTGAGCTTCCATCAGATCCGAAAGAATGAGATCACCCAGGTCAGCATAGCTGGTTTATACCTATTGAGAGGAGAAGGTCAAACGTCAGGGGCTCAGGGTGAAACAGCCTGGAAAGAATCTATTGCTCCTTGCACAGAAGGAGAATACTAAACCCCAATCTTAAAACCATGCAATAACCAGGTTCCTTAGGAGCTCCTAATTTTTTCCAGTTTTGGTTCTTTGCTTCCTAGGATACTAGAGCTTGTTCATTTAAAGCAAATGAAATGCTTGGTAAGAGGTTTCCTGATTTCTTTTCCCTACTCTGGGAGACCATTAAAAAAAATTGCTCTGCTGTAGACCACTAAATCCTATATTGGAGAAATAATTCACCCCCATGATTTTGGGCAGAATAAAATATTTGTAGGCTTTCAAGGGTTTGTTAAATGCTTGAAAATAGGGGGATACTTTTGCTGATGCAGTGGTGTCTTAACCTTCTTCAGAAAGCCCACTTGGGACAAGGGACATGCACCAACATCTATGATGGTGTGCTGCATGTGTGTGGTGGGGCAACTGGTGATGATGAGACGGAGTGCTTCTCCACGGAACAGAACAACAACCACCGTGAGATCCATGTAGTTCTCAAGATGCTGGACCCTAGCCACAGGGACATTGCCTTGGTGAGTAAGCAACTGGAAACCACAGAGGGAGAGCCAGTGGGCAGTCTGAGAGCATAGCATTCTGCTTGCCTGCCTGCAACCAGGTAGGTTGGCAAGCTCACTTGCTTCAAAGACCATGGTTAGGGCAGCCACCTCCCTTGGTTGTGTCTCGTGCTGACCTCTTCTCCCCTTCCCCACCCACTTCTCCAATTTGCAACCTAATTTAGACTAATGGTAGAAGGTGAAAATGGCTTTGAAGACCATTCCTCAGCACTCCTTCAAATGCATTTTTGCTGTATACATTACATGCGGGGGAAAAATTATGTACAAAAAAACCCAGCTTCTTGCACATGTAGTTATGATAAAATAGGAACTTGCATGCTTTTTGCATATAATGGTGTACTTTTTTCCCCTCACTGTCCCTTCCTACAGATTATTTTTTCTGCCAAGTTGATTTCTGGGTCTACTCTAAAGTGTGTCCTCCTTAAATGTGATAAGTAACTCAGAAGGAACTAGTGTTTCTCTTTAGATACAAAATGTATTTTAAGTTTGTCAGCGCTTGTTGATGGATTGTATTATCAAAACAGTATTATAAAATTGTAAATGACATCAAATCCAAACAGGCATTCAGCCAGATTTACTCCGAAGTAGTAGCTATAAGTTGTATTTATCCTAACTTCTAAACATTTTTGATCATGTTGTGGGAAAAACAAAGGGCAGATAAGAGTGAGTTGGAAACTGACTGCTGATGCATGAAAGTGAATTCATTTTGTTTTATTAAATGAAGATTGTAAGACCTGTGAATGGCGCTCCTTGCCCCACTCCACTAACACCAACTAGAAGCCAACCATTAGTTGTAGATAGTCTGGTGATATGCTTGGGTGAGACTGGCCAGCTGTGGTGCTTAGATAGCAGTCTGCATGCGAAATTCTTATCTCTTCTCTGTAGGCATTCTTTGAAACGGCCAGCCTGATGAGCCAGGTCTCCCACATCCATTTGGCCTTTGTGCATGGAGTTTGTGTGCGGGGCTCAGAGAGTGAGTATTAACTGCCTTCTGCTGTATGGCATATTCCTGCCATGTCTGGCTTTCAGAGATTCTTTGCTGCCCCTTGGATTTCATTACATTTTATCCTTGCATTTCTTTTTTTATAATTAAAACAATACTGTTTTATGTAAAGCAATACTCTTCTGTCAGAAACAAAGTACCAGAAAGACTGAAACTGCTTCACCACATTTAACAATTTCTGGCAGATTTCTATAGTGGTCACATAATTATTAGTGGTCACGTTATTATTATTATTATTATTATTATTATTATTATTATTATTATTATTATTATTATTATTATTATTATTATATTTTTACCTTGCCTTTCTCCCCGAAGGGACTCAAGGCGGCTTACAAAACAAGGTTAAAACAAATTTAAAACATAATTTAAAAACAGATACAAAACATAACATATCATAAAAACAGTAATCGAATAAAAACTAGTCAGGTAAGAGCATAGTGCAGCAAATTAGAAAAGGATCAGGCCTGTGAACAGATGTTAAAAAAAAAAATATTAAGAGATGTTAAAAAGATGTTTAAAAGGCCAGGAGCTCAGAAGGCTTGTCTAAACAGAAGGTTCTTCAGGCCTCGCTGAAAAGTTTCAAGAGAGGGAGCAGTTCTTAAGTCAAGGGGAAGGGAATTCCATAGTGTTGGTGCCACTACTGAGAAGGCCTTATTTCTTGCCGCTACCCCACGTACCTCCCTAGGCTGTGGCACTTGTAAAAAGGCCTTCTCTGATGACCTAAGAGGACGAGCCGGATTTGACGGGAGTACAATAATAATAATTGGTCGTTATTTACCACCTTTCTTGGTCATCAGAAATATCCTCAAACTTTAATTCAAGGCGGTTTACATAGGCAGGTTTTTCTAAACCCCTTAGGAATTTTTATAGTACAATAGTCCTAATTTTCATGGAATGCCTTCATTCCATCTGGATTCCTTCTCAGTCTGGCCTCCCTCTAGCTGATTCACCTCCAATGCTGGGCTGACAGCAACTCTTCTCTCTCACTGAAGGTCTGCTCATCAACATTATCAGCATGTTGACAGCTCTCAGATACTTCCATTTGTTTCAAACCGGCATCCCCAGATCTTCAGGCATAGTTGGCGGTAGCTCTACCACTTGAGCCAGACCTCCTGCCCACATGTCTTCCATTCCTAACCTGTAGGTCATTTTCCTTTTGTGGTTGTCTTAGACCTATACAGTTTGGCTCTCGGTATCCATGGGGGATCAGTTTCCAGATCCCCTGCAGATATTGAGATCCACCGGGGGGGGGCTCAGATGACCCCCAGACAAGACTGGAAGTGCCTTCCGGTCATGTCCAGAGTGTTCTGAGATACAGAAAGGCTGTGTTGCGACCTCTGCGCACCCCAGAAGGCCTCCAAGAGGCTTCTGAGAAGCACTTCCGGTTTTTCGTCAGACTGGCACTTCCAGTTGTGTCCAGGAGGTTCAGTGAAGCCCTCCAGACATGGGTCGGAGCACATAGCAAGTCTAATCATTGGGTCCCAGACATGCGGATAGGAGAGCCACCCTGTAATTAGAGCAGGAAAAACAGCCTTTTCCAGTGTCCCCTTGTGGCATGAAGCCAGTCTGTTACCCTACTGCTGTGGAGCAAGACTGGTACGCCTCTTGTATTTTGTGTATGTGTTTGGCCTTGATAGTTTCAGCTTTCCTCCCTTTTCCACTCTCAGATATAATGGTAGAAGAGTACATTGAGCACGGTCCCCTGGATGTCTTCTTGCGAAAAAATAAAGGGCGAATAATAGTGGGCTGGAAATTCACTGTTGCTGCACAGTTAGCTAGTGCCCTGAGTTACCTGGTAAGTTTCCTGTGGGGTGGGCTTGGAGTGGAACTTTGGGAGTGTTAATATTGGATATCTCTAATGCCAGATTTCCGTGATGAACTGGTTTAAGACCGAGTTTATCATGGCTTCCATCAAAGAACTTAGAATATTATTTAGTGAGTGTATTAAGAATTATATTAGAGATTCTCTCTGCCAGTCCTTGCAGAACTACTGTTCCCTTCAGAAGAAGTGATTAAACCAATTTTTCCATGCTGTAGATCAGCGATTTTCAACCAGTATGCCACAGCACATTGGTGTGCTGGAAATGGTCTGCAGGTATTCTGCAGGAGTTTGGGGGAGGGTCATTTATTAGTAGGGCCATTTGGGGATGCGAGCCCCTGGCCAGCATTATGTTATGCCTTGTCAGTTGTCCAAAAACTAATGGTGTGCCATCTCAGTGTACCATGAGATGGAAAAGGTTGAAAATTGTTGCTGTAGATTATTATCTTGGAACCCACTGAGAGTTGCAGAACTAGAGACCACCTTGAAGTACTACATTTGGATAGACCAAGAATGTGGACCTGAAGATGGTTGTCTGCTGTAAAATTATTTTAAGCCTTGAATTTGCCATTTCCAGGAGCATGGTGGTCCTGCTTTGAGGAGCACAATCAGATTTACATGCTTTCTGGCTGCTTTCCTGTATCATTGTATCATTGTGTATCACTTTTCAGACTTGGTGTTCTAATCTCTAGTGGGCAGCAACATCTGCCCTGTAAGGCAGCAATTTACAGGGCTATTTTCCCTTACAAACAGAAGGGGAGTTGACATGCCATGATCGTAAACTATGTGCTTACAGGGCATGTTTGGCATGGCAAAGGATTCCACCTATGTCTTCTGACTACAGAATCTGTAAGCTTTCTACTTATGCCCAGTTTCTTCATAGGAGTAATTGAGTACCAACAGTACAGTATAATGGAGCTGAAGACAAAAGTCTTATCCAGAGTTGAATTTGGAAACTTCTCCCACTTCCTAGTATGGAGTCAAACCCTTCCTTTTAGGGCTGACTTCTGTTGTGTGTCTCACCAAGGGAGTGTCAGAGACAGGACTTTTCACAGAATGACTTTGTTTGTTTAAATAGGAAGACAAAAACCTGGTACATGGCAATGTGTGTGCCAAGAACATCCTGTTGGCCAGGAAAGGCTTGGAAGATGGCTCACTACCCTTCATAAAGCTCAGTGACCCTGGAGTTAGCTTTACTGTACTCTCCCGAGAAGGTATGTCCCCCCCAATATATGAAGGCTAGCTTTTTTGTCACACCTGCCTTTATTGGGAGTGCATATTTTGTGCAGTCATTAACATAGACACATTATGTTGCACATTGTTAACTGTGCAAGTTTAAGTTATTTGTAAAGGAAAGATACCAGAAAAGGGTACTAATCCCTATGGTGCGGGTGATCATTACAAATATTTTTCACATGTGTTTCAGAAGTGTTGCTCTGTATATGTGGTGGTGAGAACTGTATTAAACAATGAGTTGTTAATGGGTAATCTCATATTTGTACCATCTGTGACTCTGTGATTCACTCCGTTGGAGAGGAGTGTTACATCAGAAGAAGCCCCATCTTTTATTTACTCAAAAAGGAATGAGTACTAAAATGACCTGTGTTGATTTTATCTCGCATCTTTAGAAAAGTGGGAAGATCCTAAACTTTTCCTTAGTGTAGCTGGCATATTCTCATTTAGATTTGAAGCCTGACTAGCTAAAGTGGGCATAGCCGAGAATATTGAAGTAATTTACAACCCAGTCCTAACCAATTTTCCAGTGCTGGTGCAGCCATACCAGTGGGGGACACACTGCATTCTGTGGTGGAGGGGCGGTCATGGAGCTCTCTGCAAGGTAAAGGAATGTTTGTTCCCTTACCTTGCAGCATGCTCCCGACCAGTGATGAACTACCATACAGCACATGCACTATGGCAGTGGCAGTGCATGGAGCAGTGCGTGGGCCTCTGGCTCTGATCTAGTTTAGGATTGGGCTGCCCATTATACTAAGACTGCATGCTGAAATGGAATGCTCCTCTCTGCAAATATGTTTCCTGCACATAGAAAGCTAACAAGTGAAGGAGAAGGGTTCTCACCTGGCTTTCTTCCTGGTAGGGCCGCTTTCTCTATGTACGGAATTTGTCTTCGGAGCATTTGATCGTGTGAGACCCACTCCACTGGATTAGCCTCAGTTGGAACAGCCCAGAATTAGCAACTGTGAGAAATTAGTCCAAAGTCTGTAACATGCAATACTCAGGCTCCATATGTGCAGAATCCTAGTTCACAAAAGCTTAGCAATTTTTATCCTTTTTTGAGGGGGAAGAATTGTGTGAATTGGACAGACAGTTACATGCACAGACCTCTGGAGCACCATACTGGTGTTACATTCTGTGAAATGGAGTGTAGGGGCACATACCCATTCATCTACTCACTGTGGCTGCCCTAGTAAGTGTCTGAACTGGGTCTAAGGCCTTTCCTTCCTAGCTTGATGCAACCTCATTTATGCAGGCCAGATATTGCCTGCCATTTTTTTTTCATATATCCTTCATCAGACAGCTGCTAATCCTTGATCTTATTACCCCCTCTCCTGGAAAGAACGTGTTGATCGGATCCCATGGATTGCCCCAGAGTGTGTCAAAGATGTAAGCAACCTCAGCACAGCAGCTGACAAGTGGAGCTTCGGTACAACGCTGCTAGAGATATGCTTTGATGCAGATATGCCACTAAAAGAACGCACTCCTTCTGAGGTAATCTTTGCTGCCCTTTTGCTCATAAACCCATGTGTTACCTCTGGATCTTGATACAGGATTTGGAATAAGTTGCCTGCAGAGAGTGTGGAGCTAGTCCAACACCCAGTCAAGCTTTGGAATAGCTACTGGATGGGGAAGTCAAGCTACTGGACAGGAAGTAGGAAACTGTATGCAGACCAAGACTGCCAAGATTGGTTCTTCTCTAGGACTGCTGTGCTAATCTGTTGGACCTGACTTCAAGATGCATAATTAAGTTTTCCATTTCAGCTGCGCTGCCAGGTGGCTGCACAGCTCAAAGCCCTCAGAAGACCAAGCTACATGCAGCTTAGAGTTTGGAAGTCTGGTGATAACTTATTTCATCAACAATTTGCATACAAAAAACACCGGAGGGCTCCGGCACTGTTTCTGAAAGGGTCCAGTGAGAGGTTATTAATAATTGGGGGGAATCTAGATTTCTGTACGAGACTGAAGGTTGCCAATACAGTACCAAATAAGTGGCCAGAGAACACAAACTGTAGAGCTGGTATTATATCACAACAGATATGTCATCTATGAGCTCTTTAGGCAAGGTACTACTAGTCTCAGCTTTCCACCTGCAATATGGGTGATAATAAAGCACTACCCTGCCCGATAGGATTATTGTTAAGAATTACTAAGATACTGTATATAAAACATTTGAAACAATGCTTTAAAAAGTTTAAAGGATTCTGAATAGGATGCTATGGTTGCAAATGTTGTTGAGCTTGGGTGACTTTATTGTTTACTTTTCATAATATGGAATCTGTGGGTTAGGAATTGGAATAATGGAGGGGGGAGAGAAATAGGATTCTTGGAATGGTTGTTGAGACCTATCCATGACTGTGTGAACCCAGTGTAGTATCTTGAACTTTGAGGCATGTATCATATTTTAAAACTTTTTGCTGTGTCCATGAGAGACAGAAATTCCTCTTGCAAGATAGTATCTGAGGATTCTCCACTCCTAGTTAGATTCGTCAGTTTGCAACATGATCATTTGTATCCATAAAATCTATTCTTTTCACTGCAGAAAGAGCGTTTCTATGAAAAGAAACACCATCTTCCAGAGCCATCTTTCAAAGAGCTAGCTACTTTGATCAGCCAGTGCCTGAACTATACTCCTCAAGAGCGGCCTTCTTTCCGAACCATCTTGCGAGACCTTACCCAGTTGCAGCCACACAGTAAGGACCTCAGAGCAGAAGAAGCAGCCGGGGCTGTGGGATACTAATGCAGCTTATCTGAAATACCGTGAAATGGCTCTCAATGCTCGCCTCCCCCTTGAAGCCTCAGAATGGCATAAAAAGAGTTAACTGTAAACCAGGGTCCAATTAGGGTGTGATAAGAGTCACCAATTCCTCAGTTTGCAGGTCTGTTACCAAAAAGGGCTGTTTTGTTTAGGGGAATTATTACACTGCCCTTATTGGAACCTTAGGATCGCAGGCTAGATAACAAGACGGCGTAATGCAGAGAAATTCCATTTTGCTTAAAATGGAGACTGAGAGACAACTTTCAATAAAAGATGATAGTTTTATTACAAAAGCACAAAGGTAAACATAATGCACATGGAGAAATGATGAGTGTATGTTTCTTGGTCCTAGTACTTGAATCCAGTGTACCTAGCTTTCATGGTGGTTGCATGTAAAAAGTATTTGGTGCATCCAAGGAAATTAGAAAAAGGAAAGGTTGTAGGGAAGGATTTTAGGGGTCCCTGATCTACCAATCCCAGCTGCTAACTAAAGACGGGGAGAAAAAGGGGTGGGGGAAGAAGAGTAAGAGTTCCAGTAGCAAGATAGTTACCTGTCCTGTAGAGCAGTTGGATGGGGGAGGGGAGAGTCCTGCAGAGAGGACCCTCTGACACAACACAGATGTGTTGGTCCTTGGAGGGAGAGCCAGCAAGAGCATGTGAGAGGAAGCCCTCCCTTAAAAAGGGGTTTTCAGACAGAGCTGAGCTGGATTGTAGCTTGCTTACTACCACCCAGCAGGGTGGTTGGAGTGTGTAAAACATTGAAGGGGTCAGGATGTCTCTTATCAGCAAAATTCAATGGGGTCTAATGGCTGGCTTCCTAGATGGGGGAACTTAAACAATACAATGGATCAGCAACGCAAGAAGGCAGTTCAAGTTTGCATACAGGACTTAAACAGTGATTGGATTAGGAGACACTTTTGCATACAGTTCTTAAACAGTGATTGGGTTAAAACAATACAATGAATACAGTAATGTAGGAGACACTTAAACAATGATTTAAGATGCCAGACTTCCTCCCATAATGTGTGACCATAGGGAGGTGGTGGTTGTGTAACCATGAGCTTGTGACTTGACCAGAGTTTTGGAAATGTGACCTGTGTGAGAAGTTTGGCCTGCATGATATTTTAGTCCATAGTAACCAGATATAGAGAGAAAATCACAACTAAAAAGAAAAAAGGGGGTTTTCACGTAACAGGTCTGGTTGCAGTTGATAAGGCTGAAAAACCAGTGAAGGTGGGGTTGTAGAAATTTAAATTATAAATTTTATCTACAGTATTACAAGCTATATAATAAAATGTTAAATGTTTATTTTTCACATTTTTATACTGCCCTTCCTCCAAGGAGCTCAGGGTGGTATACATAGTTTCTTCCCTCCTTCTGTCTTCACAACAACCCTGTGAGGTAGAGAGATAGTGACGGCCCAATGTTACACAGGAGGCTTCATGTCTGACTGTGAATTTGAACCTGGATCTTTCAGGTCTAAGTCCAACTCCAGAACCACTACTCCATCCTGGCTTTCTATGGGACAATCCCTAAAACTCAAGAGAAGAAAAATAGTTGAGTTGCAGTAAAAGTACAACTTATAGTAGTATGAAAAAATTGTGAGACAACCAGCATTTAAACCTGCTAGAGAAGAATGATACCATTTAGGTGCTGGTAAGCAGTTGAAGTTTGACAGGAATCGGCACTTCAGTGGGAGCAAACAGCATCTCTGAAAGAGAACAAAACGAGATATGATGGCAGCAATTCTATGTGTCTGAGAGGGGGATCTGACTGTGTGGATGAGAAGTGTAGTACCTCCCCACTACCTGTGACGTACTTCTCCACAGCCCTCTCCCCAAGCACATTTTGCTCAACTAAGGCCCCTTCCAGTACTAGCACTCAACTGAAGAGAGAAACGTGGCATGCAAGGAGTTTAATACCTCTGAATGCCCCCTTTTTTTGCAGTTTTTTGCAGATTCCCTTCTTCTGTCATCCTATGTAGTTGGGGTGGTTTCAGGTTTCATCCCATTGAGCTGTGGCTATGTCTGGCTATGTCTGGTTTTGGCCTTTTGGATAATTTATGCAATGTTCAGAAATCATCTTAATCACATGGCAGTTGCTGAGAGGTGTTTGAGGTAATGTTAGTGATGAGCTCATGAATTTCTCTTTTTAGCTGTTATAAAAGCATGACTGTGAGAAGGGTAAAGAGTGTCTATTTAGTGTAATGATTTCACAAGCTTAAGCCATTTCTGCCCAACGTTGCATATACGCAACAGGGATCAAATGTGTACACCTGTGGGCTGAGCAGAAATGGGTTCCCCTTTTAAATAGTTTTATAATTTTAATTTCTTTGTATTTGCATTGCCTCCTAAGTGTTCAGGGTAACATAGCTTTTGCCACCCCATTTCATCCTCACAGTTAAGCTTGTGAAGTAGATTAGGCTGAAAGACAGTGATTACTCCAAGAGTGTCATGACTGGGCCAGGAATTTAGAACCCAATCCACCTTGGTCAAAATGTGAAACTCTGTTCACTACATTGGCTCCAATACTAGATTCTAACAAGGCTCATTTAATTAGACACTTTGGACAATCATGTTCCTTTCTTCCCTCAACCTATTTGCATGCCTCCTGAACATTATCCATATATTGCTGTTTGAACATTCCCTTTTAACCAATGTACATCTCTTTCCTATTATTTTCTAGACCTCCTTGATATCACCTCTGTGAACCCTGAATTCCCTGAATCTGACCCTACTGTCTTTCAGAAGCGCTACCTGAAGAAGATTCGAGATCTGGGAGAGGTAAATTGCCTATGTTAAGAGTGAAACTTCCTTGATTCTTTTTCTTCATTTGTTGCCAAACAAGAAGAACTGAAAAGATAAGCTAAAGTCTTTCATGATTTGTTTCCCAGAACTGTACTATTTCAGGCTGCAAGTGGAGCACTGAATGTTTGAATCTTCTTCATGCATACAAAATTACTGTGTCAGGGAAAATCTAACACAGAATCTTTCCCCAATATGCTGTTTTTTGAATGTGCAGGAACTATGCCCATTCAAACATTCAATCCCTCACCTGCAGTCCAGCAACAAACAAACATGTCAGGCTTCTCATCTGTTTCATGTCTTAGTGTGAGAGTGAAAATGTGATCTGCATACCTGAAGCTCAATTTCGGCATTGTGTCAAATCATGATTTGCTCTTCCCATAGTTGAAAACTTCTAAACTGGCAAACTATAGTTTAGAGCTGCTTATCTCCTTGCATTTTCTGTTTGCTTAGCATTCCTGCATCTTGGGACAGTGGTCTTCAGACACAAATAGCAGCTTGCAATTGTGGTTTGTCAGCTCAGACACCCAATGGCGTCACGAAGGTTCGTGTCACCCAATGCGGGAGGCCAGCGCCTCACACCCATGCAGTGGGCGGGGCAACACTCTAGGTATTGGGCGTGGTGATCTACCATCACCCTGCCCCACTGGTTTTTTGGCAGTACCTTTTGATAGAATAAAGGTATTTCAACACAGTTTGTTTCATTACATTCTGCATAAAATTACACATTGATATATAACATGATGATATTATTTTTGCAAACTGTGATTTTGGTCACTAGTGGTGTCACCTTCCCCCAGGGCAGTGGTATTCAAACTGGGGCGTTGTGACACCCCAGCCTGAGGGTCCTGGTCCCTTTCCCCTTAAGGGGTGGGGACAGCCAGGAGGCAGGGAGGAGGCAGTAGCGCGATCCCCAGGGAGCCCTGCCGAAGGATTGCAGCCTAAAACAGAAAAAAATTTCACCTTACCCTGTCAAGCCTCTGTTTCATTCTTTCGGGGGGGGGGGGGACTGCCTTCTGGAGCATTTGTTGAGCTCCAGTTGCATCAAATCAGGACCATTCTGGTGGCCTCACATTTTCCTTTGCCTGACCTGCCCAGGAGCCAAGGCGCGTTTCGCTTTCCATAAGGCTCAATACATTCACCAGCTTGGAGGGAGGGACCTCCTTCTCAGGTGTTTTTTTTGGGTTGCATTCATTGGGTCAGGACCATTCTGGTGTTGTTGGATTCCTCTCAGCCTGCCATTTCAGGTGGAGTAAGGCACACTCGCCTACTCACAAGTAAACGCGTGATATGGCTCGGTTTCATTTTCCATTGAACTCCATGCATTTTTTGTTTTCCAGTTTTTTGCCAATACCTTTTGATAGAAAGGAGATATTTCACTCTGGTTTTCTGCATTGCATTCAGCTGGAAATTCCGCATCCAACAGTGTATAACGTGATGGTAGTACTCCTAACCACAGTGATTTTAGTGCGTCACCCCCCTTGCGCGTACCCCTAGTGACGGCACTGCAGACACCTTGCCAATCTGGAAGCTATTCTCAAACTATGGTTTCTGATCCTGATTTGTCAGCCAGTCATAGTCCATGGTTTGATGACTGAAATGTTGTTAGCAGATGACACTTAAGCTTCCTTAGCAATGGTTCAGCATGATGTCTGAAGTGGCATGCATCTTTTCCATGTTTGTATCATAAACTACCTTGTCAAGTATAGCTAACATGGGTTTTTTGACCTTTTCAGGTCTTTTAGCACTTTCAGTCCTTGGTGTCAGCCACTTGATATACTGAGCATTGCATTGAATAAAACAAGAGTGAAAATTAATTTTGCTGGAAGAATTGCCTGAGTTGTGAGATGGGATCATAGAAAGTTGCCTTATATGAAATCAGACCAGTTCATTCAGGTCCCTATTTCCTGTACTGAATGACAACAGCTCTATAGAATTTCCGATGAGTCTTTCCCTATCTGGAGATTCCAAAAATTGAACCTGTGTCTTCTACATGCTAAGTGTTTTCTCTGCCACTAAGCTATAGCTCCTCCCTTAAGGATCTCTGGGAAGTACTGCTCTGAAATAGGCTTGATGGTGAAATTCAGTCTCTTACTTACTGTATATACTCACCTTTAGGTCTAAAAATTTATGCCTAAAAAGGAACCTGAGATCCTGGGCTGACTTATACCCGGGTCAATGCAGTGAGTGAGTGAGGCAGGGTCCTCTGGGAGCTTCTGGGAAGCTTATGGAAGATCAGCAGCTGTCTGGGGAAGTGGGGGGGGGGGGCGTGGAAATGGGCTGAGAAGCAGAAAGCAAGTGGAGAAAAAGGAGAATTTTTACCAGTAATTATGGTATTGTAGCCTCTTCTCCAGACAGGAAGAGAAGTGAAAGCACTTCTGGGAATTGTAATCTGTATGGGGCTGCTGCTATGGAAGTGCAGCACATACTCCCACAAAGCCTCCCCACAATTCCCAGAAGCCCCTTTGTCTCCCAGATTAGAGAAGGAAAATGCCTTCTTTTCTTCTTTTGCTGCTGCCCCTGAACATTCCTGACAAGTCATTTGCAAAGAATTTCACACACACCCCCGCCAAGTTTAGGGGTCTGGTTTTTAAAACCCCAGAATGTGATCCTCATTTCTAGCTGAAACAAAGTCCCAGGCTGCAATGCAGCAGTACTTAAGAATAACACCCATGGAAAGCACTGGGTCTCCTTCTGAGTAAAGAGGGTTGCAACTGTGCTTGTTGCTTGTCTCCCTGCTGTCTCAGTCCTTGTTGCTTGTCTCCATGCTGTGAACTGAACTGCACACTCCCAATTACATGTTTTATGTTGCATGTTATATGTTGCGCCTGTGGCTTAACACACCAGGCACTTTAAGGAAAGATTTGATTAATGGTTCTAATGGTATGTTGTTTTCAGGCACTTACTCTGACAGTGTTCACACAAATGTTGTGAAGTCCAGAATTTTAAAAGTTAATGTCAAAAATGCATTTTATGATGTTTTATTGTATTTTTAATAAATTAGAAACTGTACAGTTTTTAGGTAACAATTACTGGAAGGTTATTTTTCAAGATAAATGAAAAATTCGGGTAAAATCAGACAAAACTGTAGTCAGACACCCCCCCTAAGTTTTTATATATATATATATATATATAACCCCCGACTTATCCGAGGGTCATAGAAAATTCCATTATTTGGGGCTCAAAACCTGCCCTCGGCTTATCTGTGAGGTCGACTTATAGACGGGTGTCTTCGGTAGATTGGCACCTTAGCAGAGCTGAGCAAAGATTACCTTGTCCTCTGATTAATTTCTCTTCTCCTTGAGATCAGTTCTTCCTCTGTTGCACCCAATGAGGGTTTCAAACTAGAATGCATGCTTGTCTTTTGAAATACCAAAATCCTAGGCTTGTTTTTTTCTCACTCATTCTACTAGGGTCACTTTGGCAAAGTGAGCTTGTACTGCTATGATCCCACTAATGATGGCACTGGTGAAATGGTAGCGGTGAAGTCACTGAAATCCGGCTGTAGCCAGCAGCTTCTAACCAGCTGGAAAAAGGAAATTGAGATTCTGAAGACACTGTATCATGAGAACATTGTCAAATACAAGGGCTGCTGCAGTGAGCAAGGTATGAGTCCTGCTGAATTGTGTCATCTTTGGGAGACACATAAGCTGATGTAGCATTACTGTTGCCTTGGGGGATAAGAGTTTCAAGCAACAGGATGAGGTTTCATTGTGTTCTTTTTTGCCTTCAGAACCCACGCAGCTTATTGAACCTTAGAAAGTACTGGGACGTCTTGCTTCATTCCTCTCCACCTCTGTCTCTTTCCTCCCCACATGTAAGATGTTTCTTCTTTCAAACTTTCCCTTTGAGGAGGAGGATCAGGGAAATGGGATTCCCCAGTGACTGTTTCCGTGGTCCTCATCATGAAGAGGAAACTTTGAAAGAAATATCTTTTGCATGTTGAGGAAAAAGAGGAAGTTGTGGGGAGTGATTTAAGGAATTGGTCAAGAATCTGTTGCTTTTGTTCATTTGGGGAGAGGGGATGACAGTGATTTAAAACAGGCTATGGATTCAGGATGGTGGTGACAAGTAGAAGAACACATTTGTATGATGCTGAGGTGGAGTGATAAAATTGACCTATGTTTGGTTACTTAAGGGTTTAGGACATTGTGTGCCAAACCTGTATTCTTCTGCCCTGTCCCATTATATCTTGCATTTCAGTCTGCAGCCATGCCTGCCATATGTGTATAATGTTTGAACATTGAGAATCATTGGTTCAGGTCTCAACTCAGCCATAAGTATATTCTGTAGCCTTGATCTCCATTTCCTATGATAATTCATGGCAGGGCTTTTAAAGAGAAGAGATCTGGACAGGTAACTGTACTGTCTTTAGAGAAGTGGAAAAAATAATGGTTTCATCTTTCAACTCCAGGGGAAAAGGTGGTGCAGCTCATCATGGAATATGTGCCTTTAGGGAGCCTGAGGGATTATCTACCCAAGCACAATGTCAGCCTGGCTCACATTCTCCTTTTTGCCCAGCAAATTTGTGAGGTAAAGATCTACCCGCTATTGATGCAGAATTAATATGACTGCTAACACAGCAGTATGCCTGTCTTGGAATTATATTCCCTGGTCTGGGAGAGAAACAAACTAGAATAGTTGAAGGAGGATGGGAGTCTGCTTTTTGGCTCTTCCTTGGATTGGGGAAGTCCAGTGGCGCAGCTAATGATCGTGTAGCCCGATGCCAAGCTCAAAATGTTGCTCCGGAGGTGATGTCACAACCAGAAGTGACATCACACTCGGGTTATTTAAAAAGTAAAAATTGGGAGGAACCCACCTCCTCCCCCCAGTTGCTCACCACCTACTTGGTCTGCTGCCTCCCCCAGTGGCATAGCTAAGGCATCTATCTGATAGCTGGGGTAAAAGAAGATTTTGTAGCCCCCCATGCATGATAAAATCAAATTTAATTAAGAAAATAAATAAAAAGTTATTGGTTCCATGCTGTATCATAACAACATCTTATTGGCACTCAGAACAATCAGTCTCATAGATCAGTTTGGAGTTAAGCAAATCCACTTTTTGTTCCACAGGACAGTTGTTTTTATTTTCTGGTTAATTGGTCATAACTTTTGATAGAATACAGATACTCTAGTGCAGTTTGTTTCATAGCACTCTGCATTAAATTACTTTTCCAGTGATATATAACATGATGGTATTATTCATACATATAAAGATTTTCACAATTTTGGTCACTAGTGTCAAGCTCAGCTTGTTGCCCCCCTAAAGCCTGATGCCTGGTGCAACTGCTACCCCCGGCACCACCTTAGCTACGCCACTGGGGAAGTCATCATCTTTGCATTACCTCAGAGGCTTTTGTGATGCCTCAGCATCCCATAGGGACTGCTGAGTCATTCAGATGAGGTAGCTGTTTTTGTTGATGACTGACTGGTAAACAAAGAACTATAAGTCACCAAGAAGCCAACCTGATTTCCAAAAGTGGGGAATTTGGGGTCTTGGATGACACCAGCCTGTAGTACCCAATCCAGAGGTGAAACATGGTTAATATTCACAGGTTGTAAATAGTTGGCTCATGCACGCCCCTTCCTGCGTTTGCTCAGTCCCCATGTCAAGAGCTTCTGATGTGACAAGGATGATCAGAGGACAAGCTGTACGAGGAAAGGTTGAGGGAGCTTGATATGTTTAACCTGGAGAAGAGAAGGCTAAGGGGGGATATGATAGTGCTTTTCAAATACCTGAAGGCTATAGTTATGTGTCATATGGAAGAACATGTTTTCAACCACCTCTGAGAGTAGAACTAGATCAAATGGATATAAACTGCAAGATTCCAGTTGGATAACAGGAAGACATTCTTGTGGTAAAGACAGTTTGGCAGTATAACAGATTGCCGAGAGAGGTGGTGGATTCTCTCTCACTGGAGATCCTCAAACAAAGGCTCAATAGGGATCTGCTGGAGATGCTCTATCTGGGCCATTTAGCTTTGAGTGATGGCAGTGAGAACCACCTTTTCCTATGTTATTTCTTATTAAAGAAGCAATGTGGGGAGCAGGGAGGTTGAGTGCAGCACCTAGTGACTGCACTCAACCTGCTCCCTGTCTACCATTACAAATGTAAACAGACTCTACATTACAAGTAGAATTCCAGGTGTAGCTTTTACTTGTTGGATAATCTGGGCCTCTTTGGATCAGAGTTGGAAACATAAACCTATATTTGTTCTTTCCAGGGAATGGCTTATCTCCACTCCCTGCGTTACATTCACAGAGATCTGGCAGCCAGGAATGTACTTCTGGAGAATGAAAATGTAGTGAAGATTGGTGACTTCGGCCTAGCCAAAGCCATCCCTGAAGGGCATGAATATTACCGTGTCTGTGAAGATGGAGACAGCCCCGTCTTCTGGCAAGTACATGATTGCAGAACTTTGTTTGTTAGTATCTAGCGTGAGGTGGGATAAAAGTAGACAAACTAATATTCACCACCATTCTTTCCTTGTTGTCTGTGTTTTGCAGGTATGCTGTAGAGTGCTTGAAGGATTGTAAATTCTATTATGCTTCTGATGTCTGGTCCTTTGGAGTCACTTTATATGAACTCTTGACACATTGTGATTCTAGTCAGAGCCCTCCAATGGTGAGTCCTGTCACTGGAGATATGAGGGAGGTGAAAATGTTTGTTCAGCACTGCTGAACATTTTTAAAAGGGATTTTGTATGGATCTAAGCCTATGACTCTGTGTGTGGGGGGGACGACACTCATTCAGATGACTATTGAATACTCTCAGTGTTCTTTATCTTCGTAGTTCCGCTGTCCAGGTGCATTAGCTGGGTCATGCGGCAACAGGTTACTATATGGTTCCTACACAGATATTTGGGGGTTGGAAAAATACTCATCCTTTTTTAGTATATCTCCCATGCTCTTGACTGACTGCCCCAGCTAAAGTATGTGAAGTTTCATTCTAATTGTGTGTCTGGAACTTAATTATTACCTGGAAAAGACTACTGTCTATAATTTTTCTTTTCTGAAGGACTACATTTGTTATGTACGTTTTGAAGTCTTATGAAAAACAAGAGAAGTGTAACAGGTGGTCTTTCCCTGCCTCTTTTTCAAATGCTCGCTAATAGATTTCTTCCCTCTTTAGAAATTTATTGAGATGATTGGAACAACTCACGGTCAAATGACAGTGCTGAGGCTTATAGAGCAGTTGGATAGAGGGAAGAGGCTCCCCAGCCCAAAAGACTGTCCTTATGAAGTGAGTCTGGTTCTCCCTTGCTTTTTTCTGACTGCTATTTCTTAAAGTGTGGGTCAGTGATCTAGGAATTGACTTTGTGGTGCAGCCTTCCATCTTTTATGAACATACATTTTATGCAGAATTTAGAAGCAGTTTCAAAAGCTAACCAAGGATCCTATGATGGCTTACACTGAACTGGCAGCTGCATGCTTCATCTGGTGCAGTAGATTCTTATCATGAAAACTATTATCATGGCCCCATTCAGTCTCTGTAAAGAATATTGAGCACTACTGAGGCTCGAACCAAACGTGCAACTATTCCATGGGAAATAATACATCTGTGAGTCACAGCCATGGGTTTCCTGCTACAGGCAGTGGGTTGAACTTGATGACCTTATGGGTCCCTTTCAATTCTATGATATCAAAGAAGGGCATGGTCCAGGAGTGCCCAAAATGACTACTGTACCAGCTTGTCATTCCCCTGGCATTCCTTGGCTTTGCTCCTGCATGCGCCCTGATACCTGTGGTAGCCCATGTCCTTCAGCTTCTCAGAAATGTAATAGAACTGCTCTAATAATAAATAATAATAATACAGGTATTTATATACTGCCTTTCTTGGTCTTTATTCAAGACTTTATTCAAGGTGGTTTACATAGGCAGGCTATTTAAATCTCCGTAGGGATTTTTACAATTGAAAGAAGGTTCTATGTTTCAAGAACCACAACATTCAGATGTTTCACTCTGATCTGGTTTCACATTCTGGCCTCCATCCTCCCACGCTCAGAGCAGATGGAATAACTTGACTCAGCTTGTCAGCTGCTTCAAGGTTGCACGGTGCCTCAAACCGGCGACCTGTGGATGTTATCTTCAGGCAAATGGAGGCTCTACCCTCTAGACCAGACCTCCTGCCCTCCTGCTCTACACTTCCATAATTCTTTTTGAGAACTGCCTGGGCCACCTTTTCCTGCCAGATGTCAAGGAAATCTCTCAATTTCCCCATGTTCCACAAAGGATTCCTCAGATAGTAAGAAAGACCCCAGCTGCTGAGCAGAGTACCTTGAGCACCAGAAATATTGCTTCCCTCTGAGCCAGTGCAATGTAATGATTATCACAGGTACTGTTCAGACAATCTCCACTTTCACATCTTTCTCTCTTACTCACCACAAGCATCGGACAGGAGATGGCTACCCTTTAAAGCTGAAAATCAGAAGAGCTGTGGTGAAGTAGGGCTCCCTAGGAGGAGAGTCTACAGTGCCACCTCACTTGCCAAACTCAAAGACCTTGAGAACCATGTGGTTTTTGCAACCATATGTTCAGAAACTCAGGTGGAGGACTCTGTAATCATGGATTGAGAAGTTTAAAAAAAATGGGAGAGGTACTTGGATACTCTGGGGCAAAAACCTCACAGATGTCTCATGTATAAGGAAACCCAGGTGGGTTTTGCACCCAGTTGTGTTTTTATTCTGCCCATTTTCATGAAGGGTTTTGCATATTTGGTTTGGGCCTTAGTCACTGTCATATCTCTGAGCAAGCTAAACAGGGTGTACATTTCATATTAGGCTTCCATGTTGGCAAACATTCTAAATGTGTGTTCCCATATATCACAAATTTTAGAATCCTAAATATCCTTTCTGTTAATCAGAAAGTGCTAATGATGATAGGCTTTATACTTTTGGGTAAGAATGAAGGCCTGTATATTAAACACTTGTTTAATCCTTGTGTGCCCCCAGAGTGGGGGTAAGGGGGTGCCATGGCCTTCCTAGCAGCAGCCATCAACCCTCCTCCAAAACCAAACTATGCAAACTAATGTTTAACATATAGGCTTTCATTCTTATCCGGAAGTAAAAAGCCTATCATCATTAGCCCTTCTGTCCATGTCCATTTAGGATTCTAGAACTTTTGATATATGGCAACAGTTATGTTCTGTTGCAGTTAATACTGTAGAAACTCTGAATCAGAGGTGTAAGAGAATCATGGGAGCTTCTGATTGTGGTTGTACTTTCCACTAGTGGTGACTCGTGCAGTAGAAGCTGTGAAACTATTCAGCCATGACTCAGTGAGCCACTACTCTTATTAGGATTTTATTGTACTTATGAAAGATATAATTCTCCTGTCTTCTTAATAGCATACTGGCTTATACGTACTTTTCCATCCAGGCAACTGAAGGGGGCCAGAGCTGCTTAGCTTTGTCAGTACATGTACCCCCAGGACATCTTCTGGCCTAGCTTTCTCTCTTATTTGTATGCCTCTTCTAGTCTAAATCAGTACCTCTTTTTCCACAGATTTACCGCCTGATGAAAAACTGTTGGGAATCGGAAGCTTCCTTCCGCCCAGCCTTCACAAACCTTGTGCCGGTCCTCAAAACCTTCCATGAAAAGTACAGAGCACAGGCGCCTTCAGTTTTCAGTGTGTGTTGAGCAGGATATGGTGTATTGATTCTCGCCCAAAGACCACACTCATCTGCGCTGTGCAACTTGATACTATCACTGTGTCTGGAAAGCAATAGTGCCATGGAACCTGCTTCAGAATATTGAGACTCTGGATTCTGCCACTTTAATGTCCAGCACCAGTGCAGAGAGTTGCTGCCTTGTCAGGATTTTTTTTACTCCCACCAGAAAAGCCCACCAGTTTTTCTTTCCTGAAGAAAGGCAGAGGCTGTTTTGAAATTCTGTCCACTGCTATGCACACAGCCCTTCAAAAATGACCTGGAAAGCCAAGATTTGAGTACGAGGTCATGTCACAGGTGCAGAAAAGTGAGTGGGGAAGTTGTATTCTTCACTATATTTCAGTGGACCACCAGGCTCTGTTGGTCAATCCAGTACAGATGGGGTGTGCAGCTTGGGTTGAAAGAACACTGGGAAGGAGGCCAAGGTACTTAAGAGCAACACTCCAGCTTGCTATAGGAAAGACTTGTCTTGAACTGAGTGTGCACTGCATGGAATATTGAGGGCTCCACCTGCTTACTGAACAGTGGGGAAGCTGTCAGGCCCTTATGTGGTCTTATAATACCTTTCCAAGGAAAAGAGACTTGCCTTTACTCTTTTTTCAAAGCAAATGCTTTGGACTTCCAAAGATGTGTGAATGGCCTTTCTTCTCCATTTGCTTGGTTTCTGGATATTTCAGAATTGCTAAAGCTCCACATCTCTTAGACCTATAGCACAGCTGCATTTGCTTTTTCTCTTTGGTTCTCACCTACTCCTTAGAAGTCCAACGTGGAGTAAGATGCACCCTCAGGTAATTGGATACAAACTAGTATAGGAGGGAGTCACCAGCCATTAAGTTTGCCAAAGTGTCTGATCATAAGCTTTTTAAAATCTCTATATTGTATAATAGTCTTGGGTTTACTCCCAAAGAATCTCTTGAACTATCCTTGCTGCCTCCCAAATAGATGGAGGAGGATTATCCTTTTGGTGCAGATCTTATAAGAACTCATCCCGTGTAGCAGCTGCCTCTCTGAAATTCCTCAGTCCATTATGTTTTCAAGACAATCTGAGTTTTCTCTTGTACCACAGATCATTTTCCAAAATGTTGGTTTGGAACTACCAACCGAAGCACTTCATTCCTGGCTGTTTCAATCCAGAAACCACGAATATAAAGGATATGAGAGGGGAGGTAGTACAGAAGTTGCTGGCCTTAAATGATATTAAAATTAAAAATGGGAAATGCCTTTTAGCCTCTAACTTAGTTGCTACGCCTGCTGGGAAAAACCAGCTGTAACGTACACCTCAGAGGGTTTGTTATGTGTCTTATCAGATTTTAAGAAAATGCCTTCTTGCTTCCTTAAACCACAGGAGCTATTGCTTTTGTTCCTGATCTTGAGTGTCATTCTTCACCATCACCAAATCTGTTTTCAGCAGAATTTAGTCCACTTTTCACAGATGTATTTCAGATCCTTGGTCAAGTGTCAGTCTGTGTGTTGAATACTTTGGATATGAATTCCTCCCTTACTAACCTGCATGTTGGAGTGTCTGTCTTCCCTCCTCCCAGACTGAAATTCATGCAGACTGTGTTTGGCCAGCCTGATTTTGCAAAACATTGATGAATTTGCCCCAGACCAATTGTCTTTTTTGAGAGAAAGGGTGACAGCTGTTGACATACTTTCCTCCTGTATGACTCATCACAAAAGTATACCTGAGGCTCAAACTAGATGTTAAACTCATCTTTAACATACAAATTTAAAGCAGCAAGTGGGATCAGAAGAGGTCCTTTCGTTTCACCCCACAGCCCCTGGAAGGTGGTGGTGTGGGGATTCAGCACAGGAGCATAGCACACCATCAGAGAGGGAGTTTAATACTTCCTCTTCCATCACAATTGTGATCCCCTCAGCAGCATTTTGCCCCCAAAGTGGCAATTGGTGGAAATTGAGGCAATTGGTGGAAATTGCCATTTGGGGGATAAAATGCTGCTTGGGGAATTTTCACTGCAAAAATGGTAGAGAGCACACTCGCTCTGAAGGTGTGCTATGCTCCTGCACAGACCCCCACCCACCCACAAACTTGCACATGCCGGCAGCAAATAAGCAGATCATCTCCTGGGACTTTGTATACAAGTGCTTTAGAGCTCCAGAAGGATCTCTCCAAACTGAAGACTGGGCTCCAAAATGGCAGATGCGTTTCAATTTAAGTAAATGTAAAGTCATGCACATTGGGGCAAAGAATCAAAACTTTAAATCAGGGGTGCCCAAACACCGGCCCTAGGGCCATTTGCAGCCCTCAGGGACCCCCAATCCAGCCCACAGGGAGCCCCCAATCTCCAATGAGCCTTTGGCACTCCGAAGACTTGATATAGTCCACACTGGCCTGACGCAACTGCTCTTAGCTTGAGGGCAACTGTTCGACCTCTTGCATGAGCTATGGGCCGAGGGCTCCCCCCACTACTTACTGTTTCACATCTGTGAAACAGCAGTGGCAATGAAGGAAAGGCCGGCCTTGCTTTGTGCAAGACCTTTTATAGGCCTTGAGCTGTTGCATGACCGCCATTCATTCATAGAAGTTCCATCTCTAATATATTCATTTATGTAAATTTATTCAAATTTTAAATGTAAATTCATTTTTTCCCTGTCCCCTGACATTCTCTCCCCAGAGAGATAATGTGGCTCTCCTGCCAAAATGTTTGGACACCCCTGCTTTAGGCTAATGGGTTCTAAGCTGTCTGTGACAGATCAGGAGAGAGATCTTGGGTGCTGGTGGACAGCTCGATGAAAGTGTCGACCCAGTGTGCGGCAGCGGTGAAGACGGCTAATTCCATGCTTGGGATCATTAGAAAAGGTACTGATAATAAGATGGCTAATATTATAATGCCATTGTACAAATCAATGGTAAGGCCACACCTGGAGTATTGTGTCCAGTTCTGGTCGCCACATCTTAGAAAGGATATAGTGGAAATGGAAAAGGGGCAGAAGAGAGCAACCAAAATGATTACTGGGGCTCCTCCCTTATGAGGAAAGGCTACAGCAGTTGGGTCTCTTGAGTCCAGAAAAGAGGTGCCTGACAGATGGATAGAGTGTATAATTTACACTCAATAATAATACTCTTTTCCCTCTCACATAACACCAGAACCAGGGGACATCCACTAAAACTGAGTGTTTAAAATATAAAAATATTTCTTTACTCAATGTGTAATTAGTCTATGGAACCCATTGCCACAGGAAGTAGTGATGGCATTTTGTCTAGATGCCTTTAAGAGGGGATTGGACAAATTTCTGGAGGAAATGTTCATCATGGATTACAAATCATGGCAGGTATGTGCAAGTGCCTGGTTTTAGAGGTAGGCTACCTCAGATTGCCAGATGCAGGGGAGGGCACCAGGACACAGGTTGTATCTTGTCTTGTGTGTTTCCTGAAGCATTTGGTGGACCACTGTGAGATACAGGAGGCTGGACTAGATGGGTCTTTGGCCTGATCCAGCAGGACTGTTCTTATGTTCTTAGCTGTGGCGATGCCATAACACGACCACTTCCGCTCCACTTCCTGTTTTAAGCCCATGTGTTCAAGACTGGTAATGATTGTTTTGGCTTTTAGGAATTAAGTAGTAGTAGTAGTAACTTTATTGTCATTGTGCTATAGCACAATGAAATTTATGCACCTTTGAGATACAAGCATAAATATATACAACAATTCCAACAATCACACTCTACACTCACCCATGCATTCTATACAACATGCATCATAATATAAAAACAGTAGAACAGACCATAAAGCCCAGGAGCATGGTAACAACTATATTGCCTTATTCAATGTAATTATGGCTCTGGGATAAAAACTGTTCAGGAATCGTGTGGTGTGTGCTCTAATAGTTCTGTATCGTCTACCCAAAGGCAACAGTTCCACAACATTTGCATCTCCATTTTTCAAAGGATGGGCAAAATACAAAAGGCTGATGCATATAAGTTATTTAAAGCCCTTCACTTATTCTTTGCTATGCTGTGAAAGTCAGCCATATGCCTGGAACTTGATGCAACTGCTTATCCCTGAGCATTTTTTCACTAGTCCAGTTCTACAAGAACTAGAAGCAGCCCCCAACCTGCTTCTAGGTGTCCACTGACTAGAAATAAGGGAAATCAGTTGAAGTGTGATGTAAAAGAAGGGTATACATGAAGAGCTAGGCACCTTCTGAAGTTGTTATCCGTATTTACCCAAGTATCTCAGGACTTTGAACTCTGGATTGGTGTTGTGTGGTTCTGAATACCATATGTTCAGAAGTGGATGGGTATGTGTGTTTTAAAATGTTTAGTGCTGAACATTATTCATTTGGGCACCTTTTGAGAGATTTAGTGTGAGCTGGATGTGTTTGAGTCCTAAATCCTTACCAAATAAGGTGAAATGACAGATATATGTTATTACCATCTGGATTACTGTACTGAAGAGGGAAGCTGACAACTCTAAAGCCATCCTAGGGGCAGACTGATTAAACAGTTTGCTGGTGTGTTGAACTGTCTCATACTCAAGAGGTCTGGACAGCATGTAGTATTGCATGAGCATTTGCTTTTGAATTCTTTTAACTTGAGGGCCAAATGCATGTCAGAATAATTCAGAAACCAAAACTGGAGGACTGTGTATGTTTTCTGAAGCATAGATAAAGCCAGTCCTTCATCCCTTTTCTGATCTTCTGCAAGGATGGTCAAAGCTATTGAATTTGTTCTGTCATTGCCAACTCCTGACAAGCCGAGACCAAGATCCAGAGACTCATGAAACTAGTTCTGTGAGCCTAAGGCAGGGATGTCAAACTTGTTTCATACTAAGCGCCAACGTTAGTATTCATGGTGCCTGCTGAGGGTTGGAAATGATATTGTTAAACAGAAAGTGACATCATTTAAGCAGATGATGGCCAGAAACTATGTCAGATGCTATGTCACAGGGGCTATGTCAGATGCAAGGGAGGGCACCGGGATGCAGGTCTCTGGTGTGCTCCCTGGGGCATTTGGTGCGCCACTGTGAGTTACAGGAAGCTGGACTAGATGGGCCTATGGCCTGATCCAGTGGGGCTGTTCTTACGTTCTTATGATGTTAGAAAAATGCACTTTGTTCTTGCACAGAAACTCATTAGCTGCAAATGACTGAAAATGTGCAAATCTTCATATTTTCAAGATATTAGAGAGCCCAATTATAACGGGGGCCAGATAAATTACTTCTGGGGGCCGCATTCGGCCCGTGGGTCTTATGTTTGACATCCCTGGCCTAAGGTATCTGTGCACCCATGCAGTGCCTGTTTATTCATATGTTAATTCCACTGAGTTTAATGGAGTCTATGCCCAAGTAAATGTGCATAGGATTGTAACTTTAGACACTTTTTCTCAAACAGCAGCTGTCCCCAACCACATGGCAAACAACTTTTGAAGCTGAGGGTAGTTCAAAAGCACTTTATGATGTAATATGATGTTAGCTGACTTATAAGTCAAAATTTCACTGGGTAAACCCCAAGCTCCGTGAGCCTAAGTGATTTTTTTGGCTCTTAACTGTGAAGTTATTGATTTTTTTTTAAAGGAATTGTTAGTAGAAAAGGGGGAGAAAATTTTAGAATTTTGAATCTATAAAAATTTGCAAATAAATTCTCGAGTCAAAGTTGTATCAATGCCATAATAGTAAGGTATTCCCAAAGTTCCAAAAGTTAGGGCCCAATCCTATCCAACTTTCCAGCACTGATGCAGCTGTGCCAATGAGGTTTGCACTGTATTCTGTATTGGTGGAGGATTCACAGAGGCGTCCTTAAGATAAGAAATGTTCGTTCTCTTACCTCAGGGCTACATTATAGCTGCATCAGCATTCGAAGCTGGACAGGATTGGGTCCTTAATTATTTATTTTGAGGATTGCATGTACAACAGTTTGTGTCATTGTCTTTCAAACTAGTCTTACTTCCCTTCCTCCTTATATTTATTTTCCTGGTACAGAGTTATGCCCCAAGAGCCTGCACTACCAGTCCTGTCTCTGGAATGCAGAACAATGCTGCTTGTCTTATCTGGCAAGTTATATTTCGGCTTAGAAAGCTAAATTGGAGAACTTCACAGCATTGTGTGTTTTTTTGCATCTGGAACTGCACTGAAGATCTGAGGCTCCTTCTCCTCAGAAAGCATAAGCAAACTTCAGCTGCAGCCTCCCTTGCTGGTTATGTGTCTAAAACTACTGTATATTTCTGTGTTTGTACAGAGAAAGAGAGAACAAATTCTCTACTGGAAACTTGGCTCAAATGTGAATGAACTCTGTGCTAGCCTAGCAGCACCTAGAATAACAATCCACTTGTATTGTACTATAAATTTTCTTTAAATAAACATGTAACTTTTAATGGCTCTGGAGAGTCTTGATACTATTTTTTTAAAGGATTGTGGTAGAAAATCTTATCTAAAATACAAAGGTCAAAGTGTGGTATTACAGAACACATATTTCAAGCAATAGTTATTATTGCTAGTTGATTTATATTGTGCTAGTGATGTACATGTTAGAGAAAAATATGTGTATCTACCCCAGTGAGTTCACAATCTAAAGTCTGACAAAGGGGGAGAGAAAGGAAAGTGCAGGGGCAATGACCTGAACATGAACAAATGCAGTTAGATTTCTTTAGGATTTGTTTCACCTGAAGATGAGAATGAAAGGAGTTAAGCTTTACAGGAGAGGTAGGTTTGAAGAAATGAAGATGGCACCACTTACACATTTAGGAACCAGATTCTAGACAAAAGAGGCAGCAAGGGAGAATTGGTGAAGATTAAGAAAGCAGGTTACCTTCAAGCAGTGAAGATTATGTAGAAGCAAAGGCCATTGGCAGGAATCTTTCAGGACAAGACCATGGAGAGTTCCAACAACTGTTTTGGTGTGTGTCCATTTATTTAGGCTCTGTTCCACACAAACGCTCCCTACCACATGTGATCACAATCTAGAAGTGACACAATCTAGAAAGTTTAATTACATTTTCTAGATTGTGCCACTTCTAGATTGTGATCACATGCGGTAGGGAGTGCTGCATCTGTGAATGCTCCTTATATGGGGAGAGGAAAACTTGCACATAAACTAGTTTTCTACCTAGGAAAAGACTAGGGTGCAATCCTAGTTTAGGTTCTTCAAATATGTTAGAAGCAGGAAACCCGCCAGAGAAGTGGTTGGCCCTCTGGATGGTAAGGGAGGGAAAGGGGGAAATAAAAGGAGACTTGGAGATGGCAGAGAAATTGAATGAGTTCTTTGCATCTGTCTTCACGGCAGAAGACCTCGGGCAGATACCGCTGCCTGAACGGGCCCTCCTGACCAAGGAATTAAGTCAGATAGATTAAGAGAAGATATTTCAGACCTCATTGATAGATTAAAATATGCAATTTGTCCCTCAAAATGGCCATGGGGCCAGAGGATTGGAGGATAGCAAATGTCACAATGATCTTTAAAAAGGGAAAGGGGGGACCCGGGAAACTATAGGCCGATCAGCCTAACATCTATACTGAGTAAGATGGTGGAATGCTTCATCAAAGATGGAATCTCAAAACACATAGACAAACAAGCCTTGCTGAAGGAGAATCAGCATGGCTTCTGTAAGGGTAAGTCTTGCCTCATGAACCTTTTAGAATTCTTTGAAAAGGTCAACAGGCCTGTGGATGCGGGAGAACCCGTGGACATTATATATCTGGACTTTCAGAAGGCGTTCAACAGGATACCTCACCAAAGGCTACTGAAAAAGCTCCATAGTCAGGGAATTAGAGGGCACGTCCTCTCATGGATTGAGACCTGGTTGAAGACCAGGAAACAGAGAGTGGGTGAATGGGCAATTTTCACAATGGAGAGAGGTAAAAAGCAATGTGTCCCATTCTGTGCCAGAACCACCTTTCAGAGCGCGATACCATAGTCTTTCGAGACTGAAGGTTGCCAATACATACATAGTCCCATGGATCTGTCCTGGGACCGGTGCTCTTCAACGTCTTCATAAATGACCTGGATGGAAGCAGGTGAGCAGTGAGGTGGCTAAGTTTGCAGATGACACCAAACTTTTCAGAGTGGTGAAGACCAGAAGTGATTGTGAGGAGCTCCAGAAGGATCTCTCTAAACTGGCAGAATGGGCAGCAAAATGGCAGATGCATTTCAATGTAAGTAAGTGTAAAGTCATGCACATTGGGGCAAAAAATCAAAACTTCACATATAGGCTAATGGGTTCTGAGCTGTCTGTGACAGATCGGGAGAGAGATCTTGGGGTGGTGGTGAACAAGTCAATGAAAGTGTCGACCCAATGTGTGGTGGCAGTAAAGAAGGCCAATTCTATGCTGGGGATCATTAGAAAAGGTATTGAGAACAAACAGCTAATATCATAATGCCGTTGTACAAATCGGTGGTAAGGCTATACCTGGAGTATTGTGTCCAGTTCTGGTCACCACATCTCAAAAAAGACATAGTGGAAATGGAAAAGGTGCCAAAGAGAGCGACTAAGATGATTGCTGGGCTGGGGCACCTTCCTTATGAGGAAAGGCTATAGCATTTGGGCCTCTTCAGCCTAGAAAAGAGATGCCTGAGGGGGGACATGATTTAGACATACAAAATTATGCATGTAAAGGATAAAGTGCATAGGGAGATGCTCTTTACACTCTCACATAACACCAGAACCAGGGGACATCCACTAAAATTGAGTGTTGGGAGAGTTAGGACAGACAAAAGAAAATATTTCTTTACTCAGCGTGTGGGTGGTCTGTGGAACTCCTTGCCACAGGATGTGGTGACGGCATCTGGCCTGGATGCCTTTAAAAGGGGATTGGACAAGTTTCTGGAGGAAAAATCCATTACGGGTTACAAGCCATGATGTGTATGTGCAACCTCCTGGTTTTAGAAATGGGCTATGTCAGATGCAAGGGAGGGCACCAGGATGCAGGTGTGCTCCCTGGGGCATTTGGTGGGGCCACTATGAGATACAGGAAGCTGGACTAGATGGGCTTATGGCCTGATCCAGTGGGACTGTTCTTATGTAGGTGCAGAGGAGACTTTTTCATGTGGAATATCAAGCAAATATATGCCCCCCCACACACACCCCTGCAGTCCAAGGGCCAAATATGTTAAGCACATGTTTGGTGATGACTTGATTGCCTCACCAGGCTGCTATTAAGAGATGAAAAAGCAAAGACTGGGACTGTTGAGTTACCCCAGCAATCTGGGGTAAATAGTCATAGGGGTGTTGTGTGTTGCATCCTTTTTATGATTGCTCTTCATCTGTCCCTGCTAGTTTGCTGCAAAGGATGGAATCTAAGAGGCAAGAAAAAGATTTCAAAGAAAACATTACTTACAGTTTAAAGGCATGTAGATCTGTGTTGGCGGTACAGGTCCTCTGCTTTGGAACAGGGGATCTTAAAGCTATTTGCATGATTGTGCAAGACCTCGTGGCATGGTCAACATTATGCTCCTGGCAGAGTTCATGGAGGAAACTCCTGCAAGCCGGAAGGTCAGAGAGAGTGGGGGAAAAGGAAGGAAGCAAGGCAGAAGATGCACCTTCACTGGTCATATTGGACAAGACTGGCAGCCTCTGAGTTATCTGTCTGCTGGCCAATAAACTGCCCCCAGTGTCCTGCAAATGTTGTACCCATTTTCCAACAAGGGGGACCAAACCGGATTGTGACTGTGGTGGGAGCAAAGAGCTAAAAGCTTACTCCATGGTGGATTGCTCCCCCCCCGTGCTATTTTGAGAAGAAAAAGCAAGCATATCAGTACAAACCAAGTGCATAATGAACATGTAGTGTAACCCTTCCTGTGCCTTCTTAAACAAGTTCTTTTAACTGCATAAAATCTCTTGATCTTATTCATGTAGATTACGCTGTAATTCAAGAAGTAAGTCTTATGGCTTATATTTACTTGATCTGCCCATGAATATAATCGGTGTGAGTCTGTGATCCGGATGGGGACAGAATGATATTCTAATTTACAAGGGAGACTGAAATTCTTTCCTTGGCTACCCCCAGCATGGTAATTTCACTAAGTCAATATTATTGCTTGGTTTACAGGAGCATTTGCATTATGACTCAAGAAGCCTGCTGGGTATTTTCTAGCATACTTACCAGGTGCTGTGGTGGATGATGATTTAAGGGAGGGAGGGAGGGTGTGTGTGTGGGGGATACAGAGGGGGTGCAACAGATATTAAAACACAACCAGAAAATAAACCATGCTGGTCAGCATTATATGTGCAGTCTTGTACAAATATTATGTGTGTGTATCATATGCTATCTCTCATATACCTTTCACACACAGGCACCACATGCAATCTAGCTCTTGATAGTGTTGTGGATGTTCTCCTCTGCTGAATCAAACTTTTCCCTGAGAACAACAGCCAAGCCCTGTTCTTGGAGACTTTCTGGGCTGATGGTTTTTTTTTTCAACGTCTGCACAGCTGGAATGTCAAAATAATGAATCTTATGACACCTTACCAGCTGAGGAAAAGGCTACAGACTACTAATTACAATCAATTGCAGCTAGAGCTGTTGCTGCCACTAGCTCGGGATGTTCCAACTACCACAGCCTATTTCTAACAGAGCAACTGGATAGAATTCTGCTGGCATTGTTTATCTCAGTGGTTCTCAAACTTTTTAGCATCGGGACCCACCAGAAGTGATGTCATTAACCTGGAAGTGATGTCTTGGCCAGAAGTGACATCAACAAGCAGGAAATTTTTAACACTCCCATATGACAAAATCAAGTAAATTAAGAATTTAAGTTTAAAAATGCATTTAAAGTAAAGAAAAATCCTCCTAACCTTCCCAACCAGTTGCTGATCTGTTTAAAAAAAAATTCCCCAAACATCTCAAAGGCTGGAACCCTAGCATACTTGGGGCCCAATCCTATCCAATTTTCCAGTGCCAGTGCTGCTGTGCCTATAGGGCAGTGGTTCTCACACATTTAGCAGTGGGACCCACTTTTTAGAATGAGAATCTGCTGGGACCTACTAGAAGTGATGTCATAACCTGAAGTGACATCATCGAACCAGAACATTTTTAACAATCCTAGGCTGCAATCCTACCCATGCTTACCAGGAGTAAGTCCCATTTACTGCCATTGTTAAAAGAATATACACGGTAACTTGTTAAAAGTACAGATCTATAACATTTCCCCAAATGCAGTCACATACCATGGTAGCATCAAGTCTAATATATTGAAAATAAAATATTGAAATGAATGGAGACCCACCTGAAACTAGCTTCTGACCCACCTGGTGGGTCCTGATCCACAGTTTGAGAAACACTGCTATAGGTTGTGCACTGCTTTCTGTGTTGGGAAGGCAGTCACAGAGGCCTCCTCAAGGTATGGGAACATTTGTTCCCTTACCTCCGGGCTGCATTGCGGCTGCCCTGATGCTGGAAATTTGGACAGGTTGGGCCCTTACCCAGGAGTACGCCCCATCTTTGTTAAAAGCATATGTAAGAACATAAGAACAGCCCCACTATATCAGGCCATAGGCCCACCTACTCCAGCTTCCTGTATCTCACAGTGGCCCACCAAATGCCCCAGGGAGAATACAAGGCAACAAGAGACCTGCATCCTGGTGCCCTCCCTTGCATCTGGCATTCTGCCATAACCCATTTCTAAAATTGCACATACACACCATGGCTTGTAACCTGTGATGGATTTTTCCTCCAGAAATTTGTCAAATCCCCTTTTAAAGGCGACTCGGCCCAATGCCATCAAGCACATCCCATGGCAAGGAGTTCCACAGAACAACTACAAAGTTTTATATACTTTGTAAGTAAATAAAAGCATATAGAAAGACAGTTCAGATCTGTCACATTTCCCCAAATGCAGTCACACACCATGGTAGCATCCAGTCTAATGGATTAAAAATAAGATACTGAAATGCATGGGGACCCACCTGAAATTAACTCACGACCCACCTAGTGGGTCCTGACCCATTGTTTGAAAAACACTGGTCTATCTGCCTGAGGAATCAGGCTCTCTCTCTCCTCCCCCCCTTCTTTTTTGCACACTTGGAAAAAAAATGTGACTATGGCCCAAAGGTCGTGCAAAGGGCCTGCAGGGGTGATGGAGGCACTGTTGATTGCCTGGCACAGCCCAGAGTAGCTTCCAATGGAGGCGGCTAAACAACAAGCACGCGCTCAGCCACTGGAGCACGCGCCGCCCAGCCCATGAAGAGTTAATGCGTTCTCGTCCCGCCCCCTCTGCCCTCTGATTGGTCGGTTAATCTAACGGCCGTCCGGGAGGCGGGGAGAGTCTCTCTAAGCCAATCAGCGGCCGGAGTGCCGTCGCCGCTGTCGTTCTTTCTCTCGCTCGACGTTCCTAGGCCCGGCGGCGGCGGCGGAGGAGGGTGAGGCGGTCGCTGCTGGTTCGCAAAATGGCGGCGGTCGCGGCTGCTGGGCTTGCGGTTGGGGCGCGCCTTCCCACCCCGGAGCCCGGCGCGCCTCACGCCCCCGAAGAGGAGCTGCCTCCCTTGGAGCCGGCGGAGGTGAGGAGCCGGCTGGAGAGGAGCGCCCGGCAGTTCCGCAACCGGCGCAAAGTCCTCGTTCGGGGGTTGCCCGCCGACGTCGCCAACCAGGTAACGGGGGGGGGGTCAGGGCCTGGGGGGTGCCTGCTCCCCCCCTCCAGTGGAGGCGGGGCAGGAGCGAGAGCGGGCGCGGGCTGGAGCCACGCTGGAGCAGGGGAGGTAGGAGCTGCTCCTGCAACTTGTGCTTCCAACACCCATAAAGAGCGCAAGAAGCTGCGTCGGACCATCTTGTGCCGCCTCTTCCCTGATCCTCCGCCTTCTCTCCCCTCTGCCTGGTCCCTGCAGGCTTCCTGGCGAGCCTCGAGGTTTGTCCACTAGCCCCAGAGTGAACCCGCTCCCACGTGAGTGGACTCACTGGAGAGTTTGTGGCGCAGTAAACCTGTGAGACTCCAAGGCAGGGGAATCCCAAACTTCTTAGCCCTGGGACCGACCTAGAGAAAAGGTTTCGCTTTACCACCCTCGGAGCCTGTGGTGGTGCTTGGACAGCAGTGTTCCACCCCCCCACCCCCCAAGCAGCAGCATGTTTAACCCACGATGCCCGTAGCCTCATCTGCTCTGTCACTTTTGCGACCCACCAAAAACTGGGTTGTGACCCACAGTTTGGGAACTGTGAGATGGTGGGTGAGATACAGGAAGGTGGACTAGATGGGCCAATGGCCTGATCCAGAGGGGCTGTTCTTATGTTCTTAACTGCTGTTGTAAGGTGTTGCTGGATTCTCTGTATTTAATCATACTTTTTTTTTTTTTTAATTTGTGGGCTGCCACAAGTCCGAGTTTGTTCTTTTCCTGTTAGACTAGCATGGAACTTTTGGTGTACTAGTTGCTTCCCTTTTCCTGAAAGCACTTGCTGCCTTTGTGCTTTGCTCCATCCTTGTGATGTGGAGAGCAGGTGGGGGAGAAGCTTGTTGCTTTCGCCCATGTATACACTTGAACAAGCCCAGTTGCCAAAGAAATTGATAGGCAGTAGACTTGGGATAAAAAGTAACTTGTTCACACTATTAGATGTTGAAGGCCTTTCTCTGCATGCTGCCTTTCAGACTAGCAGCCTGCTTCTAAGGAACATATAGTCGTGTAGTTTGTGGAATGGCAGCAATCCAGCAACACTTGCTCTCTAGAAAAGCAGTAATGGGGGGAGGGGTTGGGAGGAATGGTAAAGTATTAGTGTTCTGGCATTTTGTGCTGTATATGTTTACATGTATGTTCCTTCATCAAGGAACTTCAGACTGTTTCAGAGCACAGTCTGAAGGCACATATTCAGCAACCTTGTTGAAAGTAAGCTGGTGTGGCTCTGGGAAGTAGTGGGGTGGGAGGCTACATGGCAGCTCATTGCTTGACTTTGTTGGAAGGTGGATGTAAACTGAAACAAATTAATGTTTGCGTACCTCTGATTTAATCCATGGAGTCCGGGGGGAAGGGGGCTGGAACTAGAAGTACTTAACTAAAATTGTTGCATATGCATGAACGGCATTTTAAAAATTAATCCCCAGTAACACTCTAAAAAAAATAAAGATTTCCCTGTAAATGGGCACATTTGGTCCATCTATTTAACACAGCAGTTATTAAATGTTCAAAGGGCTCCATCTGTATGATTTCAGTAACTAATGATATGAAGAAATGATTTCTTTCTCTCTCATACTGTTGAGGGTAAGGTTGGGCCACTCCGTTCAGTTGATGGGCAATAGATGGGCTGCATTTTTTGGTGATATTTTCTTTCTATAATTTCTTGATTAAAATAGCAGATTATGGTGGTAGGTGTTTTTTATTCCAAAGGCACATTTTAATAAATTATAGTTATAAAGCATAATTGCTTTTAAAATGTACTAGGTATGTGATATAGATGATAAAGTGTCAGCAGAAGCAGCCACAGTATTTCTAGCTGGAAAAGTAATCTATTGTAATTTCTGGAAAATATCTTAAACACTAAGTGTGGTATGTGTTTATTTGGATATTTGAATACCAAAAAGGCTGTGTTTTTTTTTGCATTTTTAACAAAAAAACAACAACCCAAACAAAATCGCCCTTAGCAATAGATTCAAGATAGCACCCCCCCCAAAAAGCTACATGTAATGAATCATCAATCTACCAAATTCACTGTTGCAAGAATGCTAATGGAGTCTAGCTGCGATAGTTTGTTAAACAATTCAAGATGGATTGTCTGTTAATTGCCATTAGCAGTATTAGCTAAATAGACATTCACAAAACAGTACAGGTGTAACCTAATTATCCACAGATTTTTCACCTACAGTTTTATCTCAGCTCCATGAGAAGAGCCCTTTAAATTAAAGGAAAAAAGTTGTTTAACAATGGCCTCCTTAATGCCAGAGAGGGCAGCTGGCTGACAATCCATCACTCTCTCAAGGCACTTAGAACAGCTTCACTCCAAGGCTAGTGACCCCTCCTTCCCCCTGAGCACCTGAGAGAAAGGTAATCACTTTGCATTCTTTTGATCTTGGTGAAGGGAGAGGTCATTGACTTAAAGCCTTTTTAAGTGCTTGGAGAGAGACTGATTGATGGTCTATCTAATGATGCTGTTTTTAAATTGCCTAGGGAAGGGACATTGTTTTTTAAATGGTTTTGCTTGAATGTGGTTTTTATACCATACACATGAGTTCTGGGAATGGAACCCTCGCAAATAACAAGACTCAACCTGAACCATTGGGAATAAGGAGACCCATCCTGTACTTGGATGGGGAACAGTGGGGAAGGCCATTTCCTTCATGCCCTGTTTGTAAGCCTCCTGGTGGTTTCTGACTGCCTGGTATTAGAAATATAATTTTGAATTGGATGGATGCTTGGTCTGATTCAACAGGGCTGCTCATGTTCTTGAAATGTGAGCATTTATATAGCTTAAATATGTATGTATTTATTTATATTTATACAGGTAATTATATACCGCCTTTCTTTGGTTGTCAGATTTCTCCTCGGACTTTAATCCAAGGCGGTTTACATAGGCAGGCTGTTCTAAACCCCCGGTAGGGATTTTTACCATTGAATAGTTCTAGTCTTTCATAGAATTCCTCATTCCAGCTGGATTGCTTCCCGGTCTGGCCTCTCTCTGGCCCTTCGCCTCCCACGCTTCACTTGAGGGCAACTCCTCTCTGCCACTGAGGGTCAGCTCATCAGTATATCAGCGTGTCGTCGGTTCTCGGGTACTTCTGGTTGTTTCGAACTGGCAGCCTCAGATCTTCAGGCATACAAGGCAGCAGCTCTACCAACTGAGCCAGACCTCCTGCCCTGTACTTAAAATATTTAATGTACGCTGTTATAAGTGCAACAATACTATAAGATAGACCAGTATTGTCCTCCAAAGCAACTGGAAGGACTGCATAAAATGAGTCAATTTATGTAGTTTCTGTCTTGTCCAGTTAGCTAAGCCCTAAATTTGAAGAGGTGAAGCAGAAACCCTCTATCTGCGGAGTCCCTAGTGTGTATTGAAAATGGATGCCATTTTAGAAGTAGGGCATGGTGGTGGGAGGTGTAGAATCACTTAGCAGGAAAAGTTGTTGTTGGTGAAGGTGAAGGAATGGGTTCTGGAAACGTCATAGTACTATAAGTCTACATGGAACATAAGCATCAAAGGCAGGTCCCCTGCTTTGTGAGCTTACAATCTATTTCAAGGGGGAGGGCCAAGGAGAGATAAGAGCTGAATTGAGGAAGGAATCATGGGTATTTATTGATAATATGTAGTTGTGGAGGGTACTGAGATAAAGTTGATTATACTGTATACGAGAGTGCCATTCTTCCCTTTTGATAAACAAGCAGTTACAGGTTCACTGTAAAAAGCTGTAGTGAGATAACTGGGTTCAAGTTCCATTTAAGCAATGAACTCAGTAGGTAGCTGTAGACAAGGCATGCATGTTAAAATTCATAATTTTTTTTTCTACTCCTGGCATATAAGGAACTCTAACTAACCACTTGATGATTTCAAAATTCATTAGTAGATTATCTGTTTGTGCGCCTTGAGCTCCTTGAGTTTGCTCTGCCTTGGGGCATGATGCCCTATCTCTGCTGTTAATTAGCTAGGTGTGTAGCCACATTGAGTCATGTGTGCAATGTGGCAGCAAATTACTCTTACAAAGTTCATTCCCTTTCCTGTTTCTTGTGATACTAAAACTATGTGATATTGCAGGCATGCCTGTGAATTAGCTAACTATTTTTTTTTCTTAAATATATTAGACAATCTAGTAGTTCAGGGAGAATAAATGGGAGCTGTTCTTGGACTGTAGAGAAAAGTTGCTCTTGGGGGAGGACTGGTGAAGTGGAAGGCTAGGTAGCTGGAATTCAGACTAGTTGATGGGGGGCTAGTAAATGACAGCATAAGGTTTTAGCTAGATCCATAAGTTATTCTCAAATCAGATCTAATAAGTGTTCACCACTTTTAGTGATGAAGCTGAGCAGGAATTTGACTAGCACTGATATGTATGTTGCTCATGCCCATTGATGGTGTCCTGTGCAAGATTATAATCTGAAATTAAGAGAACCAATGGAAGAAAACAGGTGAGAACAATGAAGTGAGCAATACATGCCTAGGTGGGCTGTGGAGGGTAAGGCTTCTCCATTCCAGAGAAATACTTGGATTAGTGTGTGTCCCCTGAAAAGGAGTGGGTAAAATGTAGAGGAAATGAATGTCTGGCCATGACCCAGTCATGTACCAAAGGAAGAGCAGCTAACAAAACTTGGAGTGCAACAGCTAAGATGGTGAATAGAGCAGAAATGAAGCAGGTGGCATCATCCAGTCACTATATATAGGGGATAAATCAGTATGGTTTGAACTTCCTTGTATTGGTGTAGCAGTAGAGTGCTGAAAGGCAAAAGTCAGGGAAGCCTGGTCACTGCCCCATTAGGGGTGGGGCAACAGTGATGGCAGCAATTTGATCCCCATTGTGCTACTGATGGGGGGGAGTTTGAAACTTACCAGGGGGTTGCTATGGCTCTCTGAAGGTCTGGGGAGCCTGTGGATCTTCCCTCTGCAGCCCTCCCCACACCTCTGAAGTACTATAAAAAGGGGCAAAAACACTTCTGGTTTTGCAAGGAAAACCAGAAGTGGTTCCCCCTTTTACAGCACTTTGGAGGTGTTGGGAAGGCTGCAGAGGGGGTTGAGGTCTCCCCAGGCCTGCCAGAGAGCCATAACAACCGCCAGGTAAATTTTTAAAACCCTTCCTCCTTCAGCAGTGCAATTGTGATAGCCATGTTGCTGCCTTTGCGCCTCCCCTGCAAACACTTACCCTGGTTCTTTAACTCCTAGAGAGTTTGGGAGCTGCTGGTGTAATGGTTTGGGAACTGGACTTGCACTTGAAGATTCAGGTTCAAACCCCCAGTCAGCCTTCAAGCTTCCTGGGTGATCTTGAGTGACCTGACGACTATCTCTCAGCCTCACATACCTCACAGGTTTGTTGTGCCCGTAAAAGGAAATAAGGATCCATGTATACCACCCTGAGCTCTGTGGAGGAAGGGTGTTTAAAAATGCAAAAAATAAATAGCGTAGATACTCGCCTATAAGGCAAAAAATTTCTTCCCAGAAAGACAGCCTGAATCATTGCCCTGCCTTATCTCCGGGGCAGCCAAGCAGCGAGGGGGGGGAGGCGGCGAGTGAGCCAGCCAGCCAATCACTATTGTGGGAGGGAGGGAGGGAGCTGGGACAAGAAAGAAAGTTATCTGCAGAGAGGAGGCTTTGTGCAGGCTGGGGCTGCTGCAGAGCTTTCACAGCTGCCTGTGGGGTGAGCTCCACATGCTCTAGGCTGTTGCCCAGCTGCAGGAGCTTGATGCCACCACAGCCATCAGCAGCCCCCCCTCGCTCAGCACCAGCGCCCACAAAGGCATTGCTGGAGTGGCACCCAAGACAGAGCAGGATGTGCAGGAGGCAATGAACTGTGTGGGAGGGAGAAGCAGTCATTTGAAAGAGCTGAGTCCATCTCCTCTTTCCTTCTTGTTCCCCCCCTTCCTACCATATATAAACTTCAAGCACTCTGTTGGGAAGCCCAGCTTGCTAACCCCCTTCCCATTGCCCCACAGATAAAGGGGGGGGGGAATGTTCTTTTTAAAAAAATAGAAGAGAGAGAGGCAGCCTGCAGAAGGCTGTACCTTTGTTTCAGTGGCTTCATTGAAAGGGTTAAGTCTGTCTCCTCTTTCCTTCTTGTTCCCCCCCTTCCTACCATATATAAACTTCAAGCACTCTGTTGGGAAGCCCAACTTGCTAACCCCCTTCCCATTGCCCCACAGATGAAGCTGGATAGGGTGTGGAAGGTGGGAGAGTGATCTTTTGAGAGAGAGGGGGGGGGCAGCCTGCAGACGGCTGTACCATGTTTCTCAAGCCACTGAAAGGGTTAAGTCTGTCTCCTCTTTCCTTCTTGTTTCTGCCCCTTCCCCCCCTTATAGAATCCAAACTTTAAACTCTCTGTTGCAAAGCTGAGGCTTGCTAGCCCCTCTCCCCATAATCATTCACCACTGATGAAGTTGTACTGGGGGGGAGGAAGAGTTTACTTTTATAAAAGGAAAAGTGTGTGAGTGCAGTTAAAACAGTTAAGGCTACAATCCTGTCCTCACTTTCATGGGAGTAAGCCCCATGGACTATTAAGGGACTTGCTTCTGCGTAGGCATGCCTAGGGTTGGGCTCCCAGTCTATTCCCCCTTCTTGTTTTCCTCTCCACCTCCCCGCTTTACTTTATACAGTCGCTCTTCAATCTCTCCCTTGCAAAGCTCCTTGCTAACCTCATTTCCCCCTATCCTCACCAATGAAGTTGGACTGGAGGGGAAAAGTCCCTGCATGTGTGTGTGGAGGGGGAGCATCTGTGAAAGAGAGAAAAGCAATCACCTTTTGTGTGTGTGTCCTTTTCACTGGAAGAGTCCTGGAGACCTTGCAAAGGTGGAAAACACAGGAAAAGCAGAGAGTAGAAATTAAAGTAGAATTATTCTGCAGCAACAGGTATTTTAGCCAGAGACCTTTGCTATTTGCTGGCAGGAGCTCTGAAGCACTTGAACTGCTGCTTATGTGGTAAGCTTTTAGGAGAGCATGCTTGCTTCTGCAGTATCCCCAGGCAATCAGGCATTTACGCAGCAAAGTTTAGCTGCCTCTGAGATCCCATTGCAATGTTCTGTGCCCATGCAGGAGCCACTGAAACCCTCCTGGGGGAGAAGTAAGGGATTAATTGCCATCCCTGAGGTCCCCACCCCCCACTGGGGGTTGTGTGTGAATAATCTTTTTGGCTTGCTTTATTGTACTTCACACTTTGACTTTTTACTAGTTGCGTTCTTGCAGCCTTGCTAGTTGTCCTGTTTATTATAATATGGATATTTTAAATTAAATTCTTGTATATGTGTTCCTAGAGATTTTTTTTGGGGGGGGGGGGGAGGAATTAGCTTATGCTTGAGAAATTTTCTCTGAATATTTTTCTTGATCCTTACTAGTAATACATTAAATTTTAAAAGGGTCAGGAGAGAGGACAATTGCTTTAGGTGGAATAGGTGCTTTGATGGCTGCTAATTCTTGCCTTATTTCCAGTGGTCTTCCTTCACCTCTCCCTCTTTCAATAGTCAAAAGTGGAGATAACTGAACTAAATTGTGAGGTCAGAGCATGCTGAATTTCATCGCAAGAGATTGATAGTGTATTAATGCTTCTTAATAATATATTTGAACTAATTGTAGAATATATTATTTAATTTTTATTTCATTGTATGGGACGTGCCAAAAATTTATGGGCCCTGGGAACCAAATGACCTTCGCATGCCACTGAGTCAGACACCCCCCTAAGTTTAACCCCCGACTTATCTGAGAGTCATAGAAAATCCCATGGTATACGACTCAAAACCTGCCCTCGACTTATCTGCGAGGTCGACGTGCTTGAGTATCTGCGGTGCATATAAGGTAAGGTGAGGCTGCTGTTAGAGATCTGCTTCTGGAGGTGGGAGGTATTCTTTGAAGACTTTTACAAGTGCTGCTTGTATCTTTTTTCTCTATCAATGAAGGCTAGAAATTTGCTTTTCTTTTCTTTTTAAGAATGTAGCCTTTGTTGGATTCTAGAAAATACAGAACTGTGGTTCTGCTCTAGGCCAGTGTTTCTCAAACTTTGGGTCAGGACCCACTAGGTGGGTCCCCATTCATTACACTATTTTATTTTTAATATATTAGACTTGATGCTACCATGTATGTGACTGCATCTGGGGAAATGTTATGGACCTGTACTTTTAATAGGCTACTATATTGTATATTCTTTTAAAAATGACAGCAAATGGGATTGTGAAAAATTTTCCTGCTTGATGTTATCACTTCTGGTCATGACATCACTTCTGGCAGGTCCTGACCTAATTCTAAAAAGTGGGTCCTGGTCTAAATGTGTGAGAAACACTGCTCTAGGCAATTATCTGTCTGTTTATAGCTTTACCTTAATTATCTTAGTGTCTGGTTTCACACAAGGATTTGTCCTATGGAAGAAATTGCCTTTATTTGTTTTGTAAAATGTTTAGTTTTGATTTTCACAGTAACAGTGAACTTAACCATTTAAAAATTTAATATCCACTTTCTATTACAGAGTTCTCCACAAATTGGGCATAGTGCTATTATGGACACACCTGCCTCCCTATGAAAAAAATTATTTTAAGTGAAATCAGCATGTGTGTAGAGATCTTAGCTTGAATGTGTTTAGATTTGCCTTGCTGCCATGTTTTTGTATTTTCTGAAAGCAGACCAGTGATACTACATAGCTGTGAGTGGGAATTGGTTGGCTATGAGCAGTTTTTGTTTACACAGTACAGGCAAATGAGCAGGTGGAGTTACTTCATATGGACACCTGGGGGGTGGCAAGGGGTCAACTTTCAGCAACACTTAAAATGCCTTCTAAGTATGCAAGGTGTTTTCACATTTAAGGATAACAAAGAATAATGCAACAACTGTGTAAGTTTGAATAAATACAGTTATTACTGTAGTGTAGCTGAGACTGAGACCACCTTGTGAAAATTTATACTAGGATTTGAACCACGGAAGTCCTGATTTGACAGCTTGGCTGTGCTACCCCAGCTCTTCAGATTACATGGCTTTTGTTTCTTGTTGAGTTTAAGATTTCTTGTAGGGATCATCTGAATGAGGAAGAACCTGAAATTACTCATGGGTCACCTGGAGAAAGCTGGCCCAACCACGTACTGCTGAATTAGTGCCTAAACCTATCAGAAGAGTTAATAGATAGAACATTTATTATTCTGGCAGTTTCCCCTGGGTAGTTGGTTGGGTATTGATACTGATCTCATTTTCTCTACTTATCAGCTGAGACTAGGACACTGCATTTAGACACGTGAACCACCTTGGCCACTTAGAATGCTTGTTCATCTACCATCTTTGTTTCATAGCCCTGAATGCAGAATTGTGTATAGATCTTCCTTGCTCTCAAGAGATGGAATAGAATTGTAGGTAAGGAAGCAATGAAGAGGAAACCACCTCTGGCCACAGTCTTGGCACAGCCTGGCAAGGGCTCTCTGCAGGTAGATCTCTGAAGTAGCCCAAGATTTAATACCAGATTTTCCTTGGACATGCAAACTACAGGTAGCTGCCTCATGAAACTGAAGTGTAAAGGTACCTTAGAATCCATCTTAAGCAGTGAGTTAAACTGACTGTTGTCAGCCGAAGCTATCGTGCACTTTTGTAAACTCAAACCAAAACAGAACCTTTCAAAAATAAAGAGGAGGTGTGATTTGAAGGGGGGGAAAAATCTGTGTAGTAGTAGTATACTTGCTGGCCTCAAGAGTTGATCAGTGACTCTCAAATTCTTTAGCATCAGAACCCACCTTTTAGAAAAAACATACCTGCACACACTCTCCCTCCCTCCCTCCACTTAACCAGCTGCTCAAGCTTCTGACTATGATTATGATCGGGTAGCAGTGCTCCCCCAAGTAGCAGATTGTTTAACCCTTGGTGCTTGTAGTCTGATTTGTCAGTTTCACAGCCTACCAAAAATTGGGTCATGACTCACTAGTGCGTCTATCATGCCTAAGACTCCAGTCTGCTTTGGCAACCTGAAGTTTCATGGAGGAAGGCAGAAGGAAGAGCATTTTTATGTCCTTGCATGGTGCTTTCTTCATGGTATCTCAGCCATGTATAAATAGTATGAGCAGGCTCTGTCCTTGGAGAACCTGTGGTGGTACGGCCTTCAGGGTCAGCAGCAAATTGGGAAAGTACAGAAGTCTCTAGGCTCTGAAGTAGTTCGCTCCAAGAGGCCAGAGAAATCTAATAACTTGACACTTCCATCATACTATGCATTTCAGTTATTACTTGCTCTAGGATGACCTGTTCCCCTGTGTTCTTTTGTTGTTTCCCTGTTTTGATATTCCAGCTTCCTGTAAAGATAGCATTTTTGTTTCTGTATAATATATAGCCATCTAATGTTGAGAGCAAGGTACGGTATTCACTTACGTTTGTTATTCAGTATTGCAGTGTGACTAGTTACATTTCCGCACATGAGCTAGTGGAGTCAAGTGTGCTGTATGTATAGGTCTGAATGAGAACCAAATCAAAACAAACTCAAAATTTCAAGATTCACAGCTGTGTCTGAAAGAACTAGATTGGTTCCCTGATTGAAATTCTTTTGGTAGGTGAACAAGTTGCAGTTGGTAGGATCTACTATTCCCTGATCTGTCACCATGATTAAATACGTATAGACACGAATGCCAGTTCTTCTGGGATTTCTGCTTCATGAAAGGATATGATCCTTGGCTACAGGCATGGCTACAAATATTTTTCATTGCCCCTTCAGTCACAGGTATTTAATTTGCACCTGGTATGTAGCAGGATGAGTTGCTTCATCAGATAGGACAATGGAACTTTGTAGGAAATCCTCATTGTGTACATTTGCATTGTTTTTACACAGAAATGGCTTAGCAGCCTACCAGGTAAAAGTCTGACCCTGTGACCTGTCCTCATTGTTTGGGTGGGATCACTTGTTTTCAGGGTTCTGTTGATTGCTGTTAAAATCACAATCAGCCTTCTAGAAATTAGTATCCCTACCTTTTCAAGAGTGTAAATAACATGTGCCTCCTTAGGGTATGGCTAGGTTTATGCTGGAGGAGTGAACTGTATTGTTGGAATGTTGTGGGTTGCCTCTGGTGGCACATATTAAAGCAGGATCTTGCCTGCCCACTTTTGCGTGAGGCTTTTTTAAGAAAGCTGGTCTTGTGAGAATGTGGAGCCAGCTGGCTTGCAGGATGTGACATTGAGGAAGTTTGACTTTTGTCTGAAAAGGAGTTCACAATTGGGGTGTGAGTGCACATGAACGCGCATAGCTTAGAGTTGATAAGCTATCTTCCTAGTCCCTACCTGAGATGAAAGGTGTCTTGTGTAATAAGTAAAAGTGCTGCCTCAGACGGCACTAAAGCATATGTTAAAGAACTGGTTGGCCACTGATCAGAAAGAAAACAGGTTTTAAAGGGATGTTTCCTATGGTGCTGACAGTTGTTATTGCCCTGTGTTCTTTGGTTGGCACAATCAGTAAGTGCAGGCTTTCTTAAATGCCTTCTTGCCAAAAGGGCCATGTCACACTTTAAATCTTTGGTTTTCAGCCATAGATCCTATCACTAGGCAAATTAGGCAAGCGTATACAGTGGTGTATCTTCTCCCCCACTTTATTCCATTTGTTTTGGGTACATTAGAACTTGACCACTTATGGGATAGAGACAAAAACCATGCTTGCTGAAAACATGGAGACTATAGGGCTGAATGCACGCTGGGTCTGAACTTCCACATGAATCTTGTCATGGGGTCAATGGTGAAGAATGCCATTTTGGCCACAAATGACTTCTGGGCTTGTCCTTTTAGGTACCAGCAAAGTGTGAACTAAGCAGCATAAAGTGTAGATTTAGTAGTTCCACTTTGACTTGAAAGTGGGTCACAAAACTTCATGATTTCAGGGTTTGTGGATTGCACCTTTAGGCAGTAATGAAGTTTAGTACACTAGGGCAGTTTTCAGGAAGAAGGCATTTATTCTTGCACAGAGTGTAAGGTACTGTGACTTTTGACCCCAGGCTGTAACCCACATGTACAGACACAGAATGGTAAAAAGCTGCTTGGTATTAAGAGAGAATCATTTTGCAAGTTTGGTTAAAAATCTGAGAGAAGCTGACTGAAGCCTCAGCTCATGGTGTTTACACTTTGTAGCTCAAGAGATAGCAGGTGCTAGGCAGCTACTGAAGAGGAATGAGCTCACTCCTTGGCAAGGGATAAGGGCATTCACTGATTTATGCTTACTAGGAAAACTCTGTAGCTTTCATACTTTATGCTTTCAGAGCAAAAGCATACATATGTAATATGGAGCCCAAGTGACCCTTGATACCAAACCATACCCAAGGTAACTGGTCACAATACTTAGAACCCAAAATGCTTGTTTTTAGTAAAGCTTTTAAAAACCTCTTTAATAAAAGGAACCAAAAGCTGCTTTACTGTGTTACAGAAAGCCTTGGCTTTGCAAACTGGGCCCCACGGTGTATATGTTAAGCAACAGGTGTAAAGATAACACTAGGCAACTGTATCAGGCCACCCTAATTAGGATGAGTCTGAGGGGAATGTATGCCAAGAAATGGTTTATCACTTGTGATTTATCTTGCTTTCTACCTAAGCTTGAATATTTGTATCATACTGCACTCTACCGGCGTCCAGAAACTTTTTACTTGTCTGAGTTTAAAGATGAAATCCCACCTATTTCCATCCTTAATGCAAATGTAACCTGAAATATACTTATGAGGTGAATTGTACCTTATCTGTGACCTATTAGGTGTTAGCCCCATTTCTGATGTAAAATTTCAGCCGATGGGAAGTCTAGATTTTGGGACAAAGCCAAAAATTGTATAAAAAGATGGAATCCATATTGGGAATTGCTCTCATGCTTTGGACACTAGTCCCATGAGATGTCCATTTTTTGCAATGAAATTAAAAAAACCTGCAAACCTCCTGAGTACCGAGTTATTCTTGAGTTGCCTTTTCAACCTTGCAACAAGTGTACTTTGGGTGTACTCACAAAGAGATTGTGCCTACAGATACTATAAGAACCAGTATTCAAGTAGTAACAGCCTTAAACTGGCAATATTTGTTCTTGAATAATGCATAATTTTACTAAAGCGTTGATGGATCGATCAGAGCACTCCTTTGCAGGAAGAAGAGTTAATGCTGGGTGTTCTGTTGAATGATGCCCTGTTTTACATTCTTGTTGAGGTATTTCTTTTTGTAAGAAATACATGGACTCTTTATCTTTTTACTCTCACCCCCCATGTAGTGAATGAGATATGCATAGTGCATCCACTTACTGTATTTTTCGCTCCATAAGACGCACTTTTTCCCCCCAAAAAAGTGGGGGGGAAAGTGTGTGTGTGTCTTATGGAGCGAATACTGCAAAAAAAAAAACAACAACTCCGCCCCAGCCCTGGCCCCACCCCCTGCCCGATCGCTCTGCTCTGCTTCCCCCGGCAGTCAGAGGCTACTCAGAAGTAAGTCTCAGAGTCACTGGGCTCACTCCCAGGAAAGCGTGGGTGGGGTGGCAGTCTGCCCAAGCCTGCTTGTCTACTCAGAAGTAAGTCTCAGAGTCACTGGGGCTTATTCCCATGAAAGCGTGGGTGGGGTGGCAGTCTTGCTGCCCAATCCTGTGCATGCCTACTCTGAAGTAAGTCCCATTAGAGTCAGGGGGGCTTACTCCCAGGAAAGCCTCTCTCTCCCCCCCAAGCCTGGAGCATCACAGCCTCTCTTTCCCCCCCATCCCAAGCCTGGAGCATCACAACTTCTCTGCAACACAAACACTTTCCCCCCTCTCTCACACACACAGGCTGCCCCCTTCTCTTACACACACAGATGCTCTGCCCCCCCACACACTCACACAGCAGGGGAGGGGCGCTTTCACTCACTTCATCCAGCATCTGAATGTAAGCCCCCCCCCCCCCAATCACAAAGAAAAAACTGTCTCCTTGGTCAGAATGCCAGTGTTTGCTTATTGCACAAGCCCCAGGTAAGGCTTGGTTCTCACAATAAATCCAGAGGTTTGTTGTGTCTCGAGAATTCAAGTTGTGGTTGGACTTTCCACTTGTTCATTTGTATTGGAATCACGGAAGAACTGGCGAGGAGGTAGATGTGGTGTCAGCAGTGGCCCCTTTAAGGGTAAGGCCTGGGCATTCAGCAGAGTGTGCTGCACAGCTGCAGCCACTGGAAGGCAATAGGGCCCTCAGGGATATAAGGAGTACCTGAGGCAGAAAGGGTTTGTGGGTTTTGAAGGAGTGCAGGTTGGAGGTAGTAGAGGGGACTGACTGGGTTTATTGAATTTGGAATCTGACTGGATTGTGAATCTGACTTGGATACCCTGATGGATTTGACTGACCTTGGACTGTAATTTGGCTTATTGGTTCTGGACTCTGATTTGGCAACTCTGATTGATGGGACTGATTTACTTGGCATCTGTGGACTGGAACGGGACTCGCTTTTGCTTGCTGCACTGGTGAGTTGCACAAGGGGGACTGATCAGCCTTAAGCTGGCCCAGTGGATTGGGATTTGGCAGAACATCATTGTAAGATAATGTGATCCCCTATTTGTGTGCACCTGCTTTTGTGAGCTTCATAAATTCTGACTCTAGTGATGATGAGTTCTTGGGGTTTCCAGAAAACTAGAGTACTCAAACCTTTAAGTCTCTCCATTTGTTAATGACAGTGATAATGGTTCTTAATGCCACTGCTGACTGCTGTTCACTTTACATGGTTCAAATGTTATTCTGTTATAGTTTATTAAATATTTTATTACACTATTTGGTTCAGAATATTTTTTTCCTGTTTTCCTCCTCTAAAAACTAGGTGCGTCTTATGGAGCAAAAAATACGGTACATTGGCCCTTTCTGGTATCTGATATATTTAGGTGAATCCTCTTGTTTCTCATAATGAAGCATTCCTAGCTAAGTGATTCTGGAACCACAGTTGTAGTGAACAAACAGACCTTGACTGGCTTGTTAGACTTTCTCCAAACAAACAAACAAACAAAAAAAAACTTGCCCATTTTGGTTTCTGCTGCCCTATGTATGATAACAGATTGCAGATGTTCATATTCTATTTACTCAGACAACTACTGGCAAAGTTTCTAGGGGTAGTCCTAGTGGAGACACTCAGGGTCTGTTCTATTTACAGTTGATTGCAGCCATATTGCTGGACTTCAGCTTCTTAAAAGCAGCTTTTGAAAGTTACCAGAACAAACATCACATTACTTTATTGAAGTGAAGCATTAGTATTGTAAGATTGCATCCAGATAGGAGAACACTAGGAGCCACTGACTGTTTTGTTTGAGTTCATGCATTCCAAACACTGCCAGTTCTTCATTATTCTGCTCAACAAGAGGGAGCTGTTCAAACCAGTTAGGTGACAACCTGCAGTATTGTGTGGCATGTTTGGGTTGGCTTTTATTTGTTCAAGCTTGTAATCTGAACATGTAGTAAGAGTTCCAGAGGCGATTGTACTGTTTCACCTACTCCTTGGCGGCATTCTCCTGTCTACTGGTTCAGGAGGTGATGGCTTTGTCTTATAGTTCATAATGGGGTTTGATTGGTTCCAAGAAAGAAGGCTAATTGTATTGCAGGATTTTTGTCCTCTGGACATGGGGGGGGGGTGTATGTCTCTTATCAAGGGATAATGTTTCCCTGTTCTACCTCAGCTGGATTTCTTCTGTTGACTTTTTGCAGGAAGTTCATGATCTTCTGAGTGACTACGAACTTAAATACTGTTTTGTGGACAAATACAAAGGAACAGGTGAGTTAAATTTGCATTACAACATTCCCCTGTGTTGTCTGGTGTTTGGGATCTGCTGAATTTGTGATAGAGCACCAAAAAAAATTTGCTGCATCTCGGCAGTACAATTTCAACTTCTCTTAGTACCCCAAGGGATATTTTGAAGGGAGATGGGATGATACTAATCTATCTTCACTGTTCCTGCCTGCTGACACTAGTGTGATCATTATGTATGCTATGGATTGTCTTGTCCTCTGTGTGTGGTCTGTTTTCAGTTGTGTGCCTTGAACCCTATTTGAGGTGACTAACAACTTTAGTCAGAAAAGTTGGGACAAAGGGGTATAAGTTTAAAGTCCTGTGAGACTATGTATGTACAGAATGGGAGTGTCTGTGCTGGTAACAACAAAGCCATTGGCTGTTCCCATTCACTGCAGAATACAGTATCTCTAACTCTCTGTGTGTGTAGATGGGCAAAGACATACTGTATCTGCTACCCCAGTGGTTCTCACATGTTTTAGGTCAGGACCCACTTCTGAGAATGACAACCTGACTGGGACCCACCAGAAGTGATGTCATCAACCTGGAAGTGATGTCATGACTGGGAGTGACATCATCAAACAGGAAGTGCCATCATTGTTGTCCCAGAGCCTGAAATGATGTCATCAAGCAGGAAGTGACACCACTGTTCTCACCTAGGAACTCAAATTGCAAATGATAAAATAAAATATTGCAACTCAGAAGCTACGTTCAGTTCTCCCCTCCCCCACTACCAATGGCTTCTCAGAGCACAGAAAGCCACAGATTGAAAGTCAAGCTCAGAAAACTGTGTCTGTCTTAGTACAGCTAAAAAAGCCAAACAGCAGGCTGCAAAGAGAGCCCAAGGAAGGACTGTTGCCTGCCTTGCATTTCAGAGACCATTCTTTGCAACAGATGCATCTTTCCACATTCATCTCTTAACATTGTCATCAACTAGTCTCTTAGAGTTGTATAGCATACTATGCACATGTTGTATTAACTGGACAATCCTATGCATGTCTACTCAAAAGTAAACCCCATTGTGTTAAGTTCGGTTTACTCCTTACCCCCCCCCCCCCGGAAAGTGTGCATAGGATTGCACTCTAAGGGTATGGGGACAGAGGGATGAGGAGGGCTGGAGGGAAGAGTTCAGTCATTGCAGAGGTGGGGAGGTTTGAAAGAACCAGAAAGAGAGAGAGAAGAGGCAAAGGGGTGGGCAGATAAATGGGATAGTGTCACAACATGGACCACTCAGCATCACACTGCAGCTCCAACTTGTGTGAGTGCATATTCTCCTCCCCCCATTAATTTGCTTAAGAATAAAGCAAATTAGAATAAAGATCAACCTGCAGTCTGACTGCCCCATTTGAAGTGAATCAGTCTGTTGTTTGTATTCCAGAAGCCAAATGAAAAAGCAGTCAAGCAATATTTGAATCCACAGTAGGCTATTTACACTTCACCTAAGTGGAGGAAAAATGAGATCAAATTATATTAATAGTTAAATTCCTAAATTTAACACTCAGGTAAAAAAAAAAAAAAAAAGCTGGAGTTTTGCCATGGGTGTTATGCAGCCCAGTTGTGTGCAAATTCACTTGTAAGTCTCTCAAAGATAAATGGGGTTTATACAAAAGCAAGTGTGCATAAGATTATAGACTCAGGAAGTCCCCTGCCTTCTTCTGTTGTCTCTGCTATGTCAATTATTTATAAGTTCCTTGGGGCAGGGACCTGCTGGGAGGTTCTCCATGTGCATCATATGATACTACAATATCCTCCTGCCATCTTATCACTTGCAGAGTCCACCTCTATGCATACCCACATTGACCATTTTCTTCACCAGTATTTTGTATCTGTGTGATCTTCCTTACTTGAGAGTAAGTCCCACTGAACTCTGAGTAGGGCTTACTTCTGAGTAGACTTCTGAATAGATCTGCATAGGATTTGTAGTGGCTCAATTGGAAGTTAATCAGGCAGCTCTTTGTGGCTGGAGAGGTGGTGGCAGGGGCCTCCCTTTGTTATTCCAACAAGCAGAGAAACCTGCAGAGAAATGGCTCCTGAACTGAAAGAGACCCCCACCCCACTCCTGCAATGACCAAGGAGAACACTCGGAAGCAAGTAATCCCTGCAAGTAATAACAAAGGCAGTGGTGCTGCCTGGAAGTGGGGTTCAGTGGCTTCTCTGCACTGCTTTGGAAGGAAGCAGAGGGGTGAAAGGAGCAAGGGCAGGTCCTTGGGCCCTCTTGAATAATTAAGGAGGGGAGATTAGCCATTCAAAAAGAGAATTGCCACCCCCTCCCAGCAATTGCTGCAAGTAATAACAGAAGCAGAATCTGCCTGCCTCCCTGCACTGTCTTGGAAGGGAGTGGAAAGGAACCAGGGAAGGTCCTGCTCAGGGAGAGAGCAAAGAAAACAAAGTGCCCGTCTTTCCAGGCACAAACAAAAGCAAAGCATGCAGCCCACCTCCAAATCAAGAAGCACACTCTGCTCCTGGAGGAGCCTCGCTCCTGTCTGCCTGTGCCTGCTGCTTTTTTGCTCCTGGGGGGAGCTGACTGCCGTTCCAGCTGGGGAAAGGCTGTAACAGCTTTAAAGGTGGAGTCGGCAGTCTATGTTGCCAGGCTCCAGTTTCCAAGATGGCGGTGCCCACTTCAATTGCCAGATTCCAAGATGGCGGCTCAGACCTTCTCGGGACCCATCTGACATCAGCTCGCAACCCACTTGGTGGGTCGTGACCCACAGTTTGAGAAACCCTGTGGTACCCTATTTAAACAATCTAGTATCTTTGTGGGTTAGAAATCTCTCATGAACAGGGCTTCTTGCACACATGGAAGTTGTTGCTGTGATACTGGACTATTCATTCCATTAGTTCTAACATACAATTAGTGATCTGTTGTCCCATAGAATTGAGCCCCTTTTACTGTCACCTCTGACAAATATCTCCAAAGCTCCAATGGCCGGCCACTTTAGGCAATTGGTGTAGAAGCTTTATCTGCGATTATCTGCCAGGAGTGTCATGATTATCTAGTTTTTCCCCAGAGGTGGAAGGTACGACAAAGGTCAGAGTACTTTTGCTTTGTATGACTGTATCTGTATCACTGACGTGGAGAAAAAAAAACTACACTTATCATTTATGCTTCTGAAACAAAGTTATTTAACTCTATAGTCAGACCCTACTTAATATCAGTTAAGATTTGTCCCAAAGAAAACATGAATACATGCAGTCCTTTACAAGGTGTTCTGCTTGACTTTAGCTATGAGCTTTTTATCCAGCATGTAAACAAGATGTTGATGATGGGAAAACACAGCTAATGTGCATTTCTGATTGTGTTTGGGGACCCTATGATTGCTACCAACTCTGATAAGCAGTTGATTGGTCTTGCCTTGCCATCTGGTCAGTGGTCTGGGAATGGCTTATTGAATATTTTTTTCCATGTTTGATAGTTGCTGCGGAATTGCGTGGTGAATAATTAGGCACTAGCTACTGGTTACAGAAGTGAAAACTTAACCCAGTGGTGGTTGATGTTCCAAAAACTCCCCAGAGAGCATGAGCGGCTATTTGATGAGGCATGTCAGACTTTGAACCTGTTGAAATGATAGTTTTATATAAAATATTTAAAAGATTAGGGTTAGTTGTCCTGGAACGGCAACAGTTTGATAAGCAAGACCTACTATGTAGTCAGGGACTCTTGGGAGTGTGTGAAGAGATAAAATACTTAGATTTGAACATCACTGAGGAGCATTTGGGAGCTATAACTAAAAGGCAGCTTGCCTGAGCTATAACTAAAAGGCAGCTTGCCTCAGTAGAAACTGAGCAAGCTTTTAAATGGGCTTTTGGGGAAAGTTTGTTTGGTACTAGGAGGCATCTGGTTGTTGATTACTCCTCTCTAGGATGACACAGGCTCTCTATGCCCCCAAAGTAGGAACAAGTAGTTGACAAACCCACAAAGGAGCCAAAAATTATTCAGGTGGCAGTTCCACACAAAAATGTGTTCTATAGCACATGCCAGAAGCTTCAACACTCAATGAAGATGTATCCCAGTGTGGCACCTTATGTAATAAGCAAGCAATTCAGCCTCCTTACATGAAAGGAATTCAGGGGTCCACAAATATGCTCAGCACTGGAAAGCATATCTCTTGACATGACTTGTGCAAAGGAGAGATGGACAAGGGCTTGCTTCTGACCTTGCACTAGGTTGTGTAGGCACTTGGAAGCTGCAAGACTTTAAGCTGCAAGAATGATTTCAAAATCCAGCACAGCTATAGACATGAGATTGCTGCACCTAAAAGCTAAAAAAAGATGGTGGTGACTGATAGATATGTTGCACTTTGATTTCAAAAATGTTTTTATAAAAAAACTTTTAAGGACTTGGGGGTTAAAATAATGGGTGTGTCAGCTGAAAGAATGGGAGATCAGCTTTTAAAAAAACTCTGTCCAGATTAAACTCTGGACAGATTAAAGGACAGTTTTTGCAGGTGAGAAAAGTAACTATGGCAGCAGTTCTCAAACTTCAAGGGAGTTTGAGCCCTGCAGTAAGTTTTTGTGGGGGGAGGCAGCAAATTGATTACAGTAATTCTTACAGTTAAGAACGCAGGAAAAGTAAGAGTAGCAAGGGATGAATGTGAGGAAATGTAACTTATAAATGATCTGCAATCCAGGATGAACAGAGCTTGCCTGGTTTGTAGAAGATACTAAATGTCCAGGTGGTACTTCAGTATCTGCATCCGTTCCTAGACACCACATGGATGCAGAAATCTGTGGATAATGAATCCACAGATCTGACACCTTTAAACCCCCCCCCCCCCGAACGCAACCAGAGCAGATATCTGAAGGACATTCTGAGGGCTGGGGAGGCTGTGCACAATCTTTGCAGCCCTCAGAATGACTTCAGAGGTTTCAGGGAGGCCTTAGAATGTCACTTCCGGTTTTTGGTGAAAACTGGAAGTAATGTTCTGAAATGCTGTCCTAAGGCCTCCCAGAGGTCTTAGAAGTCATTCTGAGGGCTGCAGAGGTCAAGTGTGGCCACCCAAGCCCTTGGAATGCCCTCCTGACATGACCAGATCTTTCAGAGGGCTACAGGTCACCAGGGCTCAGCGTGGGTCAGTGGACAAGCATTGAGCCAAATCTGCGGACAATTGGATGCAACCAGTGTTTAGAATGGCACCAAGCAGATTCTGCTGCACTCCCAAGGGTATTAGTAAAAATGGGTGAATTTAATTGGAATTTTATCTCCATACATATCTAAAAGGCATGGGGTAGGTAAGAACATTAATTTTTCCTATCCCTGGCTGCCCAAAACCAGTCTGATTAAAACATTGGGTCACTCTTGGTAATGGGAGTTGGTGATGAATAGGGACTGACTTCACTAATTGTTAAATTCTTACTATGGACTTTATGACCACATTCCTCAAACCCATAAAAGATCCCAAACACCCCTGGGATACACCAGGTATTTATAGAATTCCATGCAATTGCAGAAAGGTTTATATTGGTACCACAAAAGATCCATCAACACCAGGCTTAAAGAACATCAGAAATATTGTTGGTTAGGGCAGATGGACATGTCAGTGGTAGCTGAGCATGCCCTGAGCACAGGGCATCAGATCAACTTTGCCCAGACACAAGTGCACTAAAGAAGAGCACTACCAGACCCAAATTCTTCAAGAGGCTATAGAGATCCTGAAACAACATCTGAATATGATCTGTAAGGAAGAGGCCTTTAGCCATGCTCTGACCTCTGTGCTCAAAAACATCAGAATCCTGAAGTTCAGTGGAGAGCAGGCTGGAGCAGTAGGTACCTCTGAAGAATAATGTAGCTGATCAGAAAGGAGATGGAACAGGTAGATGAATGATCTAATTAGAGACATAAAGAAGGTAATCGGGAACTGATTAGCTATAGCTTCCTGGGCCAGGGAAGCCTGTGATTATAAATACCCTTTCTCTCCTCTTTCAGATGGGAGTGAGCTTTTTCAGGAGCTAGATTCTATTTTGAAGGTTTAGGATTTTTTTGGACTTTGGCTGGGGAAATTTCTGTTCTAGTCCTATTATCTGAATGTGTTTAGAGCATTTACATCTTTGCTTCTGATACTTTTAGTTTTTAGGTAGCATTTTAGTCCTCTGACAATGCCCTTCATACATAGTTAGGCGAAACGTCAGGAAAAACTAAATTTGAGAAATGTGGTGGTCAAAAAGCCCATAGGAAGGCTCTTCCAGTTGGTGATGATTCTGACCACAAAAGCCTAGATTCTTATGAGGGACTGACTTTTTCTTTCATGCTATGCATGAACTTCCCAAAGGCATCTGACTGGCCATTGTTGAAGACAATGCTGGATCGATCAGGTGGCTTTCCTGTTTGATCCAGCAAGGCAATTCTTCTGTTGGATATAATTTTGAAATAACTGTATAGAAGAGCTTCAACCTTTGACTTGTATGTTTGCTATACGGTTTCTGGTCTGGTTTGCTATACGGTTTACATTTCTGTATCTCTTGCAGCATTCGTCACCTTGTTGAATGGGGAACAAGCAGAATCGGCCATTAAGAAATTCCACTTGAGCAAACTACGCGACAAGGAAATCTCAGTGCAGTTGCAACCCACAGATGCTCTCTTGTGCATTGCCAACCTTCCCCAACTGTACACACAACAGCAGTTTGAGGACCTGGTTCGACCCTTTGGGAATCTGGAGCGCTGCTTCTTGGTGTACAGTGAGAAAACAGGACACTCCAAAGGCTATGGCTTTGTGGAGTACATGAAAAAGGATTCGGCAGCTAGGGCAAAATCTGACCTACTGGGCAAACAACTGGGAACACGGACTCTGTATGTTCACTGGACTGATGTCAACCAGTTGACTGTAGATCTTATTCATTCAAAGTGTTTATGTATAGATAAACTGCCCCACAGTTATAGTGATGTAGAAGAACTGAGACAGGCCTTCTCTGCCATTTGTCCTCCAACATTCTGTCAGGTGAGTGCCTGGGGCTACTGGAAAGTAGACTGCCTTCTGTGTGTCCAGTGTACCACCTGAAATGGATGCATGCAATATTCTCACTGCAAGACTGCCTGTTCTTAGAACCCGTTTCCCTGGATGCCTTTTGGGCAACAAGATCAGACTGTCATTCCCTCTTTAGTTGCAAATGAGAACTGTTTAGCTCAACCACCCACACTGTTCCTATGAATAGTACACCGGCATAGTGCCTTGTGGGAAGACATTCAGAAGTTTGCTACTGCTGGTCATGCAGCAATACCTTGACTTTCATCTACTTTACTTTCATAGCTTTGCATTTAAACAATGCCGTTTTCATTTATAACTATGTTTCACATTTCATCCATGTGCTTTCCTCTCTCATCCTGTTTCATCCAACCTTCCATGACATTGTTGACATTATGTTCATTTTTCTTTTATTTCTGTTTAAGATTTGCTTGTTATATAGTTATTTAAGTTTTTGGATGGCCAAAATAAACTTGCAAGCTAAACAAGGCTATCTTCTGACATTCATCCATTGTCTGGTCCATAACCAGATGAAAGTGCAAGGTATTGCTGTAAGCACTGTGACACTCATTGGCAGGGAGCCAAAAATGCAGCTGGAAAAAGATTGATTGCTCAACAGTTCCATTCCAAATATAAATGTTAATCTGTACATTCAAGATGTTGAATGCTAGGTTGTGCTTGTGATACAAAATGATAGGTGCACTTTGTGTGAGAGATTTGCCATTGCAAAAGCAAGATGGCCAGGAATTGTGTTTAATGTGGAAGTAGTCTAGTGGTAATGACTGGCAAATCTCCATTCACATCCTGTCTCATATGACACTGTTAGCATCTGTCTTTTGTGGCTTCCTCAAAACATGAGACTCATCCTTGGAAAACTAAGTGGTGTTCAGAGTCCTGCAGTTTGGTCTGTCTCAGTGTAGTTAAGAACTTTATGCCAACAGGCTCTGGCTGGGGTTTAACTAGTACTTTTTTCATAAGAGATAGGTAGGTATAGGGTCAAACTGTAGAATCACTTGCAACTGGGCTGCTTGTCATGCTAATTTTAGTAGGGTGGGAAATATCCCAAGAAGTATCAGGCTCTGCTTGGGTAGTTGCTTTCGGGCAAAGTAAATGACTCCCATCAGTGCAAATGGGATATAGTTTCCTAAATCAAGATAGTAACCGAGTTATAACTAATTGGGTAAATATGAGAAATGCTTCCTATTGCTCTTTTCATTGTAACCTATATGTCTGCTGGTCTCTTTGACATTTTTCAGTAATGTAGGTACAGGTACACACCATGGACAGATAATAGAACTTACAGCCTGTGCCCACACTATACAAGAGAATGAGCACAAGACCTTCTATTTTTCACGCTACAGAAAATTACAAAAAAACTTTTGGACAAAAATGTATGGATTTCAGATGTCCGAATAAGGGGTAATGTACCTGTAGCAGTCCTGAAGACCTAAAGGGATAATCTGACTAATAATGGGTGGCAATCGTGAGGACATTTGCCATACTTCACATTTCTTCTGTAACTTCATTTTTCTGCAACAAAAGTTTTTCAATATTCTCTAACAATGTTGTGAATGACATTAACTAAATGGGTCTTCCCAAAAGGGGATGTTTTGGCTGTATTGTTGGATGCTACAAGGGATGAAAAACCAGTAACTGGTTCCATTATTTAAAATGTTTATCCTGCCTTTCCCCTTGTAATCAGGAGGTGCCCAAGATGGCTTACAATTTTTTTTACATAGAGAGTACAAAAGTAAAGGGGAAAATGATATACCTCTGGTTCCTCCTCCTCACAAGTCAGTCAGTGTTTCTTGGTGGTGGGGTGGGGGAAGCACATAGTTCATCTTAAAACTTGAGACAAAAGAAGGTTGAGGAAGCAACTGCTGTGGTGATGGACATGCTGGGTGGGCTATGTCATTGGCCTGTTCTCTTCCCCCACTCCTTTGCAAAGTGAATTTTCTGACAATCATTTGCTGACCATTAACGGTCCAGTTCAGTGCATGACCTGTTCTGATACATTTATTGGTGCTGAATCTTATAAGAGGCTTTAGGCATTCTCCCTCAGTTTTATTTGCTTCTGACTTACTGTAAATACAACTTCTCTTCCTATTATGCTAAGTTTTCTTTTTGCCTTTTTTTACTTTTGCATAGCTGGCATGTGGTCAGGATGGCCAGCTGAAGGGGTTTGCTGTCCTGGAGTACGAGTCAGCTGAGATAACAGAGATGGTCCAACAGGCCACCAATGGCTTGCCACTTGCTGGGAACCACATCAGAGTCTCCTTCTGTGCTCCAGGCCCTCCCGGGCGAAGCATGTTAGCGGCTCTGATAGCTGCCCAGGCAACAGTAAGGCTCAGCTCACAATTATGCCTCTGACTGTGTGTGGTTTGAAATAGCCTCCTCACCACCTGCTTTTCTTCATCTGTTTGGCTTGCTCCCTGTGTCTGCACAATAGTTATTTTGGCCTCGGACAGGTTGCCGCATCTCTGGACTGGCACAATGCATCTTTAAAGCAGATTTCTCTCTACCTACTCATCAGCAATATTTCTCCTGTAGCCTTTCTGCTGCTTATGGACATCTGCCATGTTATACAAAGGATAGATATGCCTTGGTACTGACAGGTGGAAGGCAGGGGTGATTTTCAGCCCACTGCATCACAGAGTTTTGGAGCAGGTTAACACTTGAATTTTAAAAAAGCAAAAGCAAAACAAACACGCATTTGCACACACAAGGTACATAAGCTGGTAATCTTTCTTTGCAACCACGCAAAGCAGCAGAAGGTCTGTCAGTGTTGCTGCAGTGTTTAGCAATGTGAAACTGCTATGTAAGCCAAAGCCTCAACTGTACACCTTGGCGCTTTCTTCCCACGTGATAGAAGTTATGAGCGTGATGCTTTCTCTACCAGTCGGAGAGAGAAACCAGATGTAATTTGATTCACTTGGTGTTGTTCTTTTTAAAGGCACTTAACCGTGGGAAAGGGCTTCTTCCTGAGCCCAATCTTCTTCAGATTCTAAACAGCTTAGGGAATCCTTCATCAATTCAGCTCTTACTCAACCCCCTTCTCCATGGAACCATTGGTGGAAAGCAAGGCAAGTATGAACAAGCAATCTTATAGAGTGCATCTGACAGGTGCCTATAGCTAGATAGTCTTTTGGGTTTCTTCCTGCCTTTTGAGCCCATTGAGCTAAGCTGGAGCTTCCTTAACCTGGTAGCACATCTAGCCACTACCAGATGCCATCATTTACTGTGTCAGAGCTGAAATACAGGGATGGTCTGTGCTTGCGACATAGATCTGATAGTCTCTAATCTTGGGCACCACCAGTCTAGATGTAAGTACTTGTTCCGTAAAACCAGGCATGTAAGCCTTTATGTGTTTTACAAAGACAGGTCAGTATTCAACACTAATAATGTTGTATTAATTTGTGAGAATCTTTTTGCTTATCAGAAGCACAAATTCTTCCTAAATGTTTTAAGTTGGATATAAAACAGATAAGTTAGTACTCTGTGTTGGTATGGAACTCTTGACAAATGTATTCTTTGTGAGGCAGACTAGAATGATAATTCCCACTTGTTAGTTCACTCAATGTAAGGGCTTATACCTAACAAGTGTAGTCATATGAAATAAAATAAAAACCAGCATAGCCATCAAAAACTAAATTGAGTATGATGGTCAGATACCTCCAAAAGATGAAGGCTGAAGCGTTTCACTGTTGCCCTATGGTTTATTCTGCATTGCTGCAGGATGAAAGGATTTTTTTTACTTATTTAAATGAAAATCTCAAACTTGGTTTCTTTTCAGGAATCCTGGGAGCTCCTCCATCAGTACCTGTCTTAACCAACCCAGCCCTGTCCACAGCTCTACTTCAGCTAGCGCTCCAGAACCAAACACAAGCACAACAGGTAATGGTCACAGATGGAATTTGATTATCTTTTCCCTTTTCAAAGAATGGCTAATAGTCATTGCTCATGGGCTGCTTTTGTCTTCTCTTGGCTTCCTCCTCACTCCCAAACTGGCAGGTGATAAATCCTTTACTTGCCCTAAAGGTCTACCAACTTCATGCACGCACATCTTTGGCTTGACTAGGATTACAGTTACTACTGAAAGCTGGTGTGTTTGGCTATACAGATGGTTAAAATCCTCCATTTGCGGAGGATCTTGTTTGGGCTATTCTCTTGAACCTTTAAGTCAGGAGACTTATTTTCTTTAGCCCTTCTCTATATTCTTGTTGTACATAGTTGCAATACTGTTTTTAATGGGAGAATTTTGGCAGCTGTGGCTTCTCCGGTTGGTGCAATGCAGAAGTCTGCTATGCCTTTGGAGTCTGCAAACCTGCTACAAGTCATTGAAATATCCTAAATATACTGCTGTACTTGCATTTGGATAAGAGATTGAAGTAGACTCTTCCTCTCTTTTGTCCTTTTCCTGTTTAACCCTTTTGGCTTTTGCTGACCTTCTCTCTGGTCTCTCTTTGCTTTCTGCTCCAGAAGGCATTGCTTGGAAACTTACTCTTAGTCCAAAACCAGGTCTGGGCACAACTGCTGCAGAACAAGGAAAACCAGGCCATATTCCATGTGAGTGGTGGGCCTGACTTGTGTGTGAAAATTATGCTACTTGTGTGTGTTTGTGTGTTCCATGAAGGTGCACTTCAGTGACTAATCTCTAGTATTAACTAATTCCAATCTCACAAAAAAGGATGTGCTACATAGCACATCCTCCTAGATTTGTGACTTCTGGCCTTAAATCTTCAGACCCCATAAACTGTGGTTTCATGTCCAAAATAGAATCAATAGACTAACCCAGTCCCTTGCATCAGTCTTTAAAATGACTCTGGAACAAGGACAGGCATAGTAGCTTTTCAAAATAAAGGGAAGATGCTAGTTGAAGAGCTTCTGCCTATGTGTGTTGGCCCATGTTGTTGCTTGTGCCTTTCCATTGATGCTTCTCGTATGGCTGGTTTGGAGTCTCTAGGGTTTATGTGCCTGTGCACCATCAACAGAACTCTGCTGAATATTTCATATCTTCACAATATGAACCATGCATCATGTGCAATGATGTGGGTTTGCCAAAATCTGGGTGCTTAAATATTCTGGCTTTGGTGGCTTAAGATTTTGCAAGGAGTGGTAGGAAGATGGGACAGTGACTTGATAGAGAAATACAGAAAACAAGCCTGTTTAATATGTTTCCCTTTCATAACACTACTGGAGATGTAATGAACAGACAACTCAGGCTAACTGCGTTTCAGGATAGCACATTTCTTTCCTCCTGATGCCTTCCTGTGCACCGGTTCCAGGTAGCCTATGTATAGTGTGAAAGCTCTTCCTTCCTTGGTAGCATATGCTCAAGCAGTGGTTTTCAAGAGAGTCTGGCCAGTTTGAGTCTTCTGTCCTCTCCTCTGGGTTTCCAGGCTTCCATTCTGTTTTTCCGTTTCACTGCCTCCAGTAAGAGGGCACAGAAGACTTAGATGGGCTTGAGTATTGTGGCTTTCATGATAATAAATACTACATGTACTGTCAGTGTAGCAACTGAATAGCAAAACTCATCCCAGCAATTCCTGACCAGAATCTGGTTCTGGATAGCCAGGGCTTAACAGTCCTGAGCTGCAAATGGGAGTGCCTAGTTTGATCTTGACAAACTGCTGCACCAAGGCTTCCCTTGCTGATTGTTTTCAGGGCTAGCTGTAGAAAGAAGCACTCATGGCAGCTGCTGCTCATGTTTCTCCTTGCTCACTCCACTAGTGAAGAAAGATAGCTTAAGCTCCTGCGTGCTAACAGTTTGTGCAATGGAATCCTGTTCGCATTTGTGTTACACTGTAGTCAGAACAACTAAACTCAATTCTAAGTTTTCTTCATGAAAGGCTGAGACTAGTCCTTGGAGCACCTGAAAGATGTTGGGGCATTTTTCTCTCCAGAAAGGGTGTAGTAGCATATTTTTCTCAAGACTTGCCCATCCTGTTCAGTGTGCAGTTCCTCCTTGTGTTCTAGAATGCCTCGGGTCACCTGTGTGGATGTGACTGTAGCCTATTCCCTTCTTGCTTATCTCTATAGTATGCCTTTCTGATATCCATTCAACCTCAGCATGCCTTTGGCACTATTGCTTCAGATTAGCTACTTGAAGTGGGCTCATGGCTTGGTTTGTTTGGTTTGTAGCATGCATAACTTTGCCTTCCATATTGGGTGTTGAAACTTGTCCCTTGTTTGCAGAAACCAGGGATCTTGGGAGAGTCTCCACTAGGTTCCCTGCAGCATGGTCCTCTGGGGGTCCCAAATACACCATCTCAGGCAGGAAGTCAGCTATTGGGTGAGATGTCTTCAGGTATGTACTTTGTGGTGCTGGGTGTTATCAATAGCTTCTGACTGCCATCCTTGAACCATTATTTTTATTGGAAATGATTGGGCCTGATTTTCCCAAATGTGCCCAAGGTTCACAAGTGGGCAGAAAAAACGGAACATTAATATAAGAAAAAAGACTGAAACTATGATTTCATAATTGTCTTGCTGCATGCTAAAATTGGTTGATGATAAGATATAACTCATTAGTGGAAGAGGTTCATATATCTTTTTAATCCAACTTGAAAGCCTTTTTGTAATTGAGAGAAGAATATTTGGATTGTGATATGACAATCTCCTTTTAGCTGGGATGAGGATTTGAGAATAAATGGAGAGAGCTAGGCTTGTCAGAGGACCTTCAGCAGTATTTTTGCTGTTTTTATAATCCTTCATTCAGCACATGGCCTCTCTAAGAATCCAGATTCTTTAACCCTTGAACTATCCAGGATTCATAGCACCTGAGAGCTTCTTGCCCCCAAAGGTATTTTGTGTTTGAAACATTCCAGCTTCTTTAAACCTCTAGAACTGAAGTACCCAGAGACCTTCATCTGCTTTGTGTTTGGTCCTATTTTGGCTACAATCCTCTTTCACCCCTGCCATGTCAACTTTAGAAATAGATGAATAACTTAGCAGTGGTTCCCAAACATTTTAGCACCAGAATCCACTGTTTAAGACAACAATCCATTAGGACCCCCCTAGCTTTACTACACAAAAAAGAGTTGCATCTTTGCTGAATACATGTGGTATGTAAATAGCCTTGTTTTAGAAAAGGAACATATACACTGGCAACAACAGTTTTGTTTGCCAGGGGTGGGTGCCTCTTCCCCCAGTGAGTGAATCCTCTGTGCCTATTAGACAGAAGAGAAGACAAGTGGATGAGAGTAGGGGAATCCAGTCATTTTGCATAAATTTCTGTGGTCCTCTGAAACTTTCTCCAAGTAAGGTGAGATCCTGGTTGGTTGGCAACCTTCAGTCGCGAAAGACTATGGTATAAGCCGACAGCACCCTGTATTCCCAGGCGGTCTCCCATCCAAATACTAACCAGGCCTGACCCTGCTTAGCTTCCGAGATCAGATGAGATCAGGCATCTGCAGAGTAACAGTTGGTCCTACCTCTCCACCTTTCCAGGCTTGCTTGCATGTGTAGATAAGAGTTGGGGTCTTAGTTCCAAGGGCATACATTTTTAGAGACATTGAGGGAAGCACCTGTTTATCTCTTGCTATCTCTGCGGCAAGTTGCAGACTATAGAAGGCTTTTACTCTCTTCCTACATGTGTGCTGCCTGGAGAGACAAAAATCTTCTCTGGCTTGCAAGGAGTGGGAATGTGAAAGATGTAATATATCTTGACTTCAGGTAAGCATTTGACAAGGTCCCACATGACATCCTAATCAGCAAGTTGGTAAAATATGGGTTCGATGATACAATTGTTAGATGGATTCAGAACTGATTGAACGGCCATACGCAAAGGGTGTTTGTCAATGGCTTGCATGAACCTGGAGGACAGTTTCGAGTGGGGTACCCCAGGGCTCTGTCTTTGGCCCGGTTCTCTTTAATATCTTCATCAATGACTTGGATGCGGGGATACAAGGGAGCCTCATCAAATTTGCAGATGACACCAAACTGGGAGGATTAGCTAACACAACAGACAGTAGAAGCCTTCAGGAAGACCTAGACAAAATGGAATACTGGACTGAAATGAAGTTTAACAGGGATAAATGCAAAGTTCTGCACTTGGGCAAAAGCAACCAAAGATGCAGGTATAAAATGGGAGATACATGGGTTGGCAGCACTACATGTGAGTGGGATCTTGGAGTTGCAAGATCTTGGTGGATCACAGGATGAACATGAGTCAGCAGTGTGATTTGACTGCAAAGAAGGCAAATGCAATTTTAGCCTGCTTTAACAGAACCATAGCTTCCAAGTCATGAAAAATTGTGGTTCTGCTTTACTCTGCACTGGTTAGACCTCACCTGGAGTATTGTGTCCAGTTCTGGGCATCCCACTTTAAACCAAACTGGAGCAGGTTCAGAGAAGAGCAATGAGGATGATTGGGGGGGGGGGCTGAAGGACAAGCCCTATGAGGAAAGGTTGAGGGAACTTGGCGTGTTCAGCCTGGAGAAGAGAAGGCTGAGAGGGGATATGATAGTTCTCTTCAAATACCTAATGGGCTGTCATATAGAAGAAGGGAATAATTTATTCTCAACTGTCTCTGAAAGCAGAACTAGAACCAATGGGTACAGACTGCAAGAGGAGATTTTGATTAGACATCAGGAAAAAATTCCTGATGGTACAGGTGGTTCGGCAGTGGAAGAGATTGCTGAGAGAGGTGGTGGACTCTCCCGCACTGGAGATATTCAAGCAGAGGCTTGACAAGCACCTGCTGGAGATGCTTTAAGAGGATTTCCTGCCTAAGGCAGGAGGTTGAACTAGATGACCTATTAGGTCCCTTCCAACTCTGATTCTTTGAGCTGTGAAACACAAGCAGGCACTCTCTCCCTCCCCTTTCCATCATTCTCTGCTTCCTGCATGTGAAGCAAAACCCTGCCCCTCTTCATTTCACGGTGCTTTCTTTAGAGGTGGATTGAGGAGTATCTCTGTTGCTCTTCAGCAGTGAACACAGCAGGCCTGGATGCCCATGTGGGGCTGTAGTCCGCTACATGCTCCTCTGGGTTCATGGCCCACCAAAAATCAGCTCGGAAACAGCTGGTTTATAGCTACAGAGATGAGCCACTACTGTCAGAAAGGCACTGTAATGCTCATAGAATATTTGATCACAGTAAAAGAAGAGATGAGTAGTTGACAGTATCTTTCCAGTGAATTGATTCATGTCAAATTCTTCTGAGGTTACTTCACGTAGGCATGTAGAAGTGTTTCTCATCTGTTTATATGGTGTTCTCCTTCCAGGTGCTTCTCTGCCTACTGATATGGCCCCAGGGTCTGTAAAGTCTCCAATATTGCCTTCAGGGAACTTGCCCTTGTCTTCCTTTCTGGGACCACTGGGAATGGAGAGGGAAAGCTCTGTGATGGGAGCACAGACGTCCCAGCTGACTCCACCTGGTCTGCAAGGCCTCACCACCTCCATTCTTGGATCTGTAATCAGCAGGCTTCAGAAGCCAAAGCAGGCAGAGAATGCACCACCCATATCAGGGGTAAGTGTGGAGCTATGTCTTCCGTTCTGTTGAATCTATTGAATATTCAGTTGTGAAACTGCATTTGTGGATATCTTTATGGTGCAGTTTTAGCCCCTGTTACTATAGAAACTCATCTGCAAATGTGTGAATAAGGGGCTTTGCCCTACATATGAGCCTCCAATCATGTTTCCCCTTCCCATCTCATTTGCAGCTCTCTTCCTGCTCCAAAAATTTAGTACCCTTCTGTAATCTGGCAAGGATCTCCAGCCTAATGTTAATTGCTGGAATTCTTACTGGAATTAAACCAGTAGGTTAAATAAATGGTCTTCAACTTGACAAGAGCTAGGACCCACCTTGAATCCCAATCCACAACATGGGACATGCCTTGAAGAGCTCATGACCCCACCACCCTGCCCTCCCCCACCTGTGGACTACTTTGCAATTGCTCCTGCTGCACTGCCTCTGCCCTTCCCCACCTGGCAGCATGTGTGTTAGAATAGTGCCATGCACCTGGCCACAATAGCAGCAACAGGCGGCTGCAGGCACCGATGATGGTGTCAAGTAACTTATGCTGCATCTTCCACTGTCTAATACTGGCAGGTTTGCTGGTTGACTGACTAGCCAGCAAGCAAGAAGGTAGACTGCTGAACTAGATCCTCTTCCTGTCTGGTGGTAGCCAGTCAGTGTGTACTCCTACTGTGTCTTCTGCCCTTTTTTCTGTCTGGGTTAACTGGAAGAGGAGGAGAAACAGAGCGTGGGACATGAGTGTGCATTCAGTTTTCATAGATTGGGGGAGTGGGGCTAGGAAAAGAGGAGTGCTGGAAAGCAAGTTGACAGGTGGAATAGAGATCAGGGTTGTGGTCAGAGAAACCTCTCCAAAGCCAGAATCTCTGGAATTAATGTCATCTAGGATCCCTATCCCAAAACTGTGTAGGGTTGAACTTCAAAACGATGGTAGCAGTGGCATGACCTGTCTGCTTGCTGAAGACTTCTAGTCCAATGGAATTAGTTAAATTTTGGACCGGACTTGTACAGTAAAATTGAACATTTCAGTATAAGTTTGATAACTGGTAAACATAGAAACCCCCTTCACCCCGGGAATACTAGATCATAAAATTCTAGCTGGAATTGTTCTCTGAGATCTTCTGACCATTTTGAGTGCAAGATCATTTGTTCAATAAATTAGTTTCAGAGGAATGGGTGCTAAATGGAGAGAACAACTATTTTTCTCAAAATGGCAGCTTTCCCTAAGTTGAATGTTTTCACATGCTTATCACAGCTATCAGATGAACATATTGTGCCATTGTCAATTTTTTATTCTAAACGTCTGAATGAAATTAGGATTTCAGTGGACTACTCTGTGTTGCACAACTTCCTTAGAGACCACCTGAAACCTTTTTTACCCAGGACCCACATCTTACTTCCAGTTTGCAACATGGGACTGTTTCCATTGTGGTTGTGCATGTATGTTCCTTGGTTGCTTTTCTATTTGGAGGGTTCTCTTAAATAATGCCATTTAAAAATAAAATAGTGATGCCACTGGTATGACTTGTCTTAGCTGGGATGTAACATGTACCCTGGCACTCTGGGAAATGCTATTCACAGTTCTTCCTTCTACAGGTTTCTCTGCTAGGAGAGCCACCAAAAGACTTCAAAATTCCACTCAATCCCTACTTAAACCTACATAGTCTTCTTCCCACAAACAAGCTTGGAGGTAAGGAAGGGATAGCTTGGGAGACATCATGGGGATTTGGCACAAAAAAACACTCCAAAATGGTGCTAGCTCCGTATTTCTTATGGGTTAGCATAACCCTTCTGCAGAGGAGGAAGGCGGAATATAAATGCAGTAAATAAAATAAGCACAATCCCAGTGTTTTGGGCAAAAGCACTTCATCAGGGGAAGTATTACTGCCAACCCATGCTCTGCTCCCCAGGTGCACAAACTCTAGTACAATAAAACACTGGTCTCAATGCAGCAGCAAGTTGTCGGTGGCTGTGTTAGTATCCTGGTCAGCTTAGCAATATGGAGTTGTGGGCAGGGTTGTTGCATGCATCCATGCTGCCTCTGCATGCTCACGTGTACACCCTTGAGGGATTGTGGGGGAGGGTAAGCAAGCAGGCCCAGCATATCTATTCATGCTTATTACACAGAAACAGTGTGGTGGAGGGAGGCAGCATGTTGTGCTCATTGTAAATAAAAGAAGGGGAATGGGCTTTCCCTGCCCACGTGGTGCTTCATAAGCACCAAGTAGGCAAGAAGAAGCAATTTGGAGCCATTTTTTCCTCTCCTCTTTTTTTTCTAGCAGCTCAGCAGGTCAGAATTGGATCCCCCCCCCACCACACACACACTGGAAGAGCACTTGAAAAGGGCAGTGGACAAATGGGCTGGGGGCTTGTCTGTTCTCCACCCCTCTAAGGGTACTGCTTCACACAACCATTTTGAGTCTGGTGCATGACAAGGCTGGCCCTGGCTGTGCAAACAAGAGTGCACTTGCAGCTTGTTCTCAGAGAGCCCAAAGTGGGGATGGGCATTGTTTGGTATATGCTGCTTCTAAGAGACTACCCCTGCCTGTACCTATAATTCTCAAATGGTTGTGATGAGGATCTTCTTTGCTGTCCTGGGGTTAGTCAGAAGTGGGAGGTAGCCTGTCCCATTTTGATTCTCCATCACTGTCTGCATGAGAATGGTCAACTGGGTCTTTACAGGTGGAGCCAATAAAACATTCAACCTGAAGACTGGAGTGCTTGGCAATGTCTCCAATCCCAGAATTCCACAGGCTTCCATCACTGATTCTGTGCTACCCTCTGCTGGGTTGGCAGGAGACAGCTGTGCATTTGACTATCAGCCTGTGAGTACAACAGAATCATGTTTTAGTTTATATTAAATTTAATATTTAATCATGTTTTAATTGATCTGGCTTTCCAAGTACAACCTAGCAACAAGGATTAGAGCACTGGAGGAGTTTGCATTTATCCTTTGGTAGTATTTAGACCTTAATATTGGTTCAGAATGCTTTAGACCAGGGATGGTCAACCCATGGCTCGCAAGCCACATGTAGCTCTTTGACATATAATATGCAACTCTCAGAAATATGTTGTCCGAGCTGCTTTTTGCCTCACAATTAATATAAAAAATAGATAAGAAATTTTAAATGTTTTAAAAACTTCATCATTATTATTTACCGGGCACAACAAACGAGGCATTTACTTGGCATTATTTACCAGGTATAAACTGAGAGTCCACTGAATTAAAACATAAGTTCATGGGAGTAAATATTAAGAATTTAAATGCTTAAATACTGCAGTTCTGAAGCATCTCTCTTGCAGCTCTCAAACCTCTGAAGCTTATCATATGTGGATCTTACATTAAGCAAATTTGGCCACCTCTGCTTTTAGACTGTACTGCTGATTTTGGGAAAGAGTTACCCTGTATGCACAGATTTCTCTTTCTGATAAATGATCCTGTAAACTCATATCATAACTAGTTTGAAAACCTAATTATATCAGATGTCTACAACTCTGGTTACCCCACCCCCCAAATCAAAAACTTGAGATTGGGAATGTATCCCCAGGCAAGAGAGATGGGGCCCCAACTTGGTGGGTTTGCACACAACAAACCACAGATAAAGATCCATCGTATTAAATGTTTCTTCTCCGCTAGGGAGGACCAAGCTCCAGGGGGCTAATAGGAAGCTGCCCACTCCTGCCACTGAAACATTTATATTCCTAAATTCAAGTGTTGATTTCTTATGGTGTTATAAAATACAGGTGGAGCCTTTTTATGCATGATTCCCTGACCTGCTGCAATTAGGAAAAAATGCGTTGTGCTAAATCAGACCAGGAAATGATGTGTTTAACACAAATTGCATAGAGTTACGCAAATACACTACAGCCTGACACTTGGGGATGGAAGGAAACTAAGACAGTGGTTCTCAATCACCTCCCCCTCCTCTGCTCCATACTCAGCCCTCCCAGTTGCCAGCTGTCCCTGCTTCTTTCACAGGTGGGATGCTGAGCTTTTAAGAGTCCAGTCCTGTGCATTGGGACTCAGCCCCATTGTAGTCAGTGGGGCTTACTCCCAGGAAAGTGTGGAGAGGATTGTAGCCTGAGAGCTCAGTCCTATGCCTGCCTACCCAGAAGTAAGTCCCATTCTAGTCAGTGGGGCTTACTCCCAGGAAAGTGTGGATCGGATTGTAGCCTAAATCTCATGCTTTGGCTTGCTGGGAAGACTTGCTTGCTGGGCTGTTTTGTTTGTGTAGGCTGGAGCATGGAGAGCCTGCACCATCTCATTCTGATGGGGGGGAATTTGGCAAACACTCCCTGGGTTTTTTAAAACAATCCTCTCTGTTACTACTGCACCTGTCCCTGTGTGTGAGAGAGAGTGCGAGAGCGCTCCACCTTGCTGCACGTGTTCGCAGGGGGAACCTCTTCCATGGCTCCATGGCTATTTCCCTGCCTGTGTGAGGCGGAGCCTTTTTGCAGTGTTTTGGGCTGCCTTGAAACAGAGTGAGACACCAGTGCAGGGCAAAGGAGGCAAAGGTGTGTGCAACTTTGAATTCCCCCCACCCGATTCTCATGAGATAAAAAAAAAATCTGTGGATTTTTGCACAGGTTGCATCTGTATATCCTAAAAAATTGTTCCTGACCTTAGCCACTGAAAGAGGGCTGACAAGTTTGCAAGGTGCTGCTTTACACAATATGTAATTACTTTTGTATTTCTTGCCATAATATGCTGTGATATGGCCTACCGGGCTTTCAGATTGCTTGGAAGAGGCTTTATTTGTGACTGTTTCAGGGATGGTGGGGATAATCAGTGTTCCACTGCTTTTGCACTTTACTGTAGCATATGTTGGTTTGTTCCACCCCCCACTCTGTTTTCCAAGTATTGCAATCCTGCTGTCATTTCACAATGCTAAATTAGTTCCAAGCTCCTGTTGCTATTCTCCTACTTCTTTCCTCCTACCCCCCAGCAACAGAATTGAGCACAAGCTGTTATTTTGAAGTGCTGGTAACAGTGGCTTAATACTTCATCTATTTAGTTTTGTTCTTCACTACTTTTAAAATGTGAAAATGGTGCAAGAAATTCTGCCTGCAAGCGGAATGGTATGAATCCTGCTTCTCTTTCAGGTGTCATCACCTGGGTTTGAGCGGAATAACCTGGGACCCCCTCTTCCACCTTTCTATTCAGGATCCCCAACCTCCTATTTCACCAGTGGCCTTCAAGCTGGGCTCAGACAGAGCCACCTAAACAAAGTAAGACTACGTGCAGTTCTGTTGCATTGCTAGTTGTTCCTTGTTTGCGTCAGGAAGTAACTTCATAAACTTAATTATATAGCACTTTTAAGAGTTCAGAGAGCTTCTCATGAATTATTTTATTCTGATAATAACCCTGTAGGATAAGTATTTTCATCCCCATATTGCAGATGGGGACTGAGACTGAGAGGAAGTGTCTATCCCAATGTCATAGTGAATTCATGGTGGAGGCAAGATTGCAACTGGGGAAGTCCTGACTCACAGCTTAGTCAGTTGCTAAGTTGCTGTGCTATGCCACAGACTTGGGGTATCTTTGGGTATTGTGCTACAATAACTTGGCATTTCCCCTTTCACTGCTTCAGCATGCCATCTGGTGTCATTCAAAATCACTTTTGATTTTCTTCTGGGACTACATATCATCCTTTGTGCCTTTTGAGTTTATGGCAATCAGTCTCTTGTTGGCAACAGCCGTCTCACTTATGTACATAGAGAAGAATGGTGGCCAAGTAGAATATGATAAACATAAATATGATTTACAAAAACAGTTCCAGATACACCTAGCAGGGTGTTTTGAATTATAAATCTTGTAAAAGAAAATGATCATGCAGTTGAATTGCTGATCTATAGCTTTGTTTGTAAAAGAAAAGGTTCCTCAAGACTGGGCTGGGGTTAAAAGAACTCCTTCCATCCTGATCGTCTTCAGTTCTTAATCTGGAACTGGGGAAGGAAGCAGGATCATTCATGTTCTTTTGGGTACAGTGTGAGGTTTAAGGGCAGGGTCCTGACAGCGAGTTTGGGTTCTGCTTCTGCAGCCAACCATTTGTATTGGCAACCTTCAGTCTCGAAAGACTATGGTGTCGCGCTCTGAAAGGTGGTTCTTGCACAACGTCTAGTGTAGCTGAAAAGGCCAATCCGGGACAGCCAACCAACACTTTTGGAAACTTGCCATGCAGCTTTGTCTTGCCTCCATACCATTAAGGGGGCATCCACTAAAACTGAATGCCAGGAGAGTTAAAATAAACAAAAGGAAATATTTCTTTACCTGGTATATAATTAATTTGTGGAACTCCTTGCCACAGGATGTGGTGATAGTGTCTTGCATAGATGCCTTTCAAAGGGAATTGGACAAAGGGAATTTCTGGAGGAAAACTTCATCCTAGGTTACAAGTCATGATGGATATGTGCAACCTCCTTGTTTTAGAAGTAGGCTACCTCAGAATGCCAGGTGCAAGGGAGTGGAAACCAGATGCAGGTATCTTGTTGTCTTGTGTGCTCCCTTAGGCATCTGTGGGCCACTGTGAGATACAGGAAGCTGAACTAGATGAGCCCATGGCCTGATCCAGTGGGGCTGCTCTTAAGGATTCTTGCTATCTTGTTCTGATTGATATAAGATCTTGTAGAGTTGATGAATAATGGGGTATGTGAGAAAAACCTTGCAGTCAAGAGTAATTCTGGCTCTGCTCTTGCCTTGTCTTCCAGGGTATTGGAATGCCACCTGTGGGTGCAGGAGACAGTATACTGGGATTAGGACCAACCAGTCTCTCACATAGCGCCCACTCAAAGGTGAGTTGGTACAATTGAGGAGGAATTCTGAAAACATTGGGTCTTCCTTTACTATTGCATGTCTTCCTATCAGTTCCTTAACTCTACTTCTCTTCCCTTCCCTTTTTGATTTGTTTTGCAGACTCCAGTTGGTGGTCAGAAACGGGCGTTTTCCCACCTGCTTCCATCCCCAGAACCCAGCCCTGAAGGCAGTTACGTTGGTCAGCATTCTCAGGGCCTGGGAGGCCACTACGCAGACTCGTACCTGAAGAGAAAGAGGATATTTTAATCCATTTTTAGTGAAACACTTCTCCTCCTCCCCCAAGTCTAAATGTGTACATTTTGTAAAAATGTGTTTAGTGTGTGTAGTTTTTTTAAGCCTCTGTATAATTGATTTGGCTTCTAAACTTGGGCTTGGTACAAGTGCATCTTGTATTTTAAAGTGAGCACCATGAACTATTATGGATCTTTGGTGCTTTTCTGGAGCAAGCATTTTCTTAGTGGAGGCTATTTGAGCAATCATGAGAAACTTCTGCAAGCTACAGACAGCCCCTACTGCTCATCAGGCAGCTGGACCAAAACAAACCTGAATGCAGTGTTGCTCCTTGTGCTGTGTTCTGATTGCTGCACCTGGGACCTGTGTATGGTCCTGTTGAGCAAGGATTCTGCCTTAAAACTACGCCTAGCAAAGGAATGTTACCTGGATTATGAAGGTGCCTTTATCCAGATGCTGCAGTGTGATGCAGTGAACTGCTAAGAGGAAGGTTTTCATATTGGGGAAGCAGGTTCCCCGTAAACTTCAGCACTCAACATCACCTTGCTTCTAGGGACCCCAGGCTGAGTTTAATGTCTCTGCCTCCCTGCAATCTTGCTTTTTGGATTTTTAATCTTAATCTGTTTTACTTATTTTGATAATGATAAATTTGTAAACTACATTTTTTAATTTTCATGCTTCTAATTTCCTTTTTATATAGTTTAGGAGTGTGGGATTTTGGTGAGCATGTGTATGAACTTGGGGTGTGTGTTGTAAATCCTTTTTAAATTTTTTTTGTTATCTAGACCAATTCATCCTTTGGGTGCAAATGTTTTAGAGTTTGTTTTTTTTCCTCAGAGTGTTTTTCTATTTTGACAACTGTCTTAAATGCTGGACCTGCAGCCTAATAGCTTTCAGGCCAAATTTCTGTGGCTGGGACAATCTTTGGGCAGTGCTTACTAGGGTTACTTAGAATATTGTGTAGCCATTTTGTATCTTGGTGGTAACAGGAATGAACATCTGGCTTGTTGAGAGTGCTCTGCTTTGAAGCTGTACCAGCGCTTAAGTGGAGCTAAGATGTTATGGGATAGTTCCACCAAAGTTGGTAGTTCTGGCCCCCACTCCTACCTTGTGAATGTTTCTCTTTCCCCTAAATTGAGGGAGAATAGATGAAAAGTGCAACCTCCTCCCACCAGGGAAGTCTATGGTCTGAGCAAGGCCCAGGTTTAACCTGCTAGAGAGGTGGAAAGCTCAGCATCCATCTGTTGCTTAAACCAGCTTTGGTTCAGGGTGGGTGGTGGTCTCCACTGCCCACTTTCATTAGTGAGGAACTGTGTTAGTGATGGTTTTTTGGTTGTTGGTTCTCCCCTCCCTTTTTTTGGAGATGGTGTGGGTCTGAGGCTTTCTCTCTGGGGGACTTATAGCTCTTCCTGTATAGGACACTTTTTCTGTTTTATAAACATCCTACAATGTTTCTACTGTAGATACTGGCTGGTTTGCTGTATTTGTCGTGGGGTTTGAAATCCTTCGGCAGCTGGATACCAACTTTCCAAAGTAAAGCTATATTTATATCAAACTCTTGTGCTGCTTTTTTCATACTTCCGCAAAAGCATGTCTGGAACTTTCTGTTTTTGACACTCAGTGAGCCTAGATGTTTGTCAGCAAGATATACTGAGATTCCTCCTGGTCTCTGTAACATATCTTGGAGCCTGGATGCATACTACACACAATCTAAAAACTAGCTATGTGTTAGTCAAGCTCACTTTTGAGAATTCTGAAGCTCCCTGTCCTACAGACTGGCAGGGAAGGCCAGCAGGAGCTACTGGCTGCTTTCTCCATCCCTTTGCTTCTTATGTCTTTAACAGCAAGAGGAGGAGGAGGAAGAGAAACAAAAGCAATAGACAAAAAGGAGGCAGGATTTGCTGGTTGTCTTCATTTGCTTTGATTCCCTTCAGCTTTCTCTGCTTGTCAAGAGGTAGGTGGAACTGCAGAATTATCAGCAATAAAAGTCTGGTTTACACAAGGCAACTTTTGATAATGGTAATGAATGTAACATTTTATTTAGAAATTTGACATGATGGTTACATGCTACCTTCAGTTCAGAGGTAGTATGTTTCCAAGTACCAGTTGAGGGGTGGTGGTGGTTGGGTATATCTCAACTCCTGCTGGGGCTTCCAAAGTAATCTGGTTGGCCACCAGGAGAAATGGAATGCTTGTCTAGATTGGCCTGACCTAGGCGGCCTCTTGCCTACAACAGCTGTTTTGTATCTGATGCTCTCAAAATAGCTAACTAAAATAAAATCAACTTAAAAGTAAACTGCAAACAAATCAGATCTGCAATAAAATTCAAGCAATAAAGGAAATTAAACAATGAGCTGATTCAGCTGTCAGGCAATATGGGTATAAACTATGGATTCATATGACACCCTCTACATTAGGGGAATGCATGTGGGGGAATAATTCTACTTCCTGTTGTGGCTTATAAACAAGTGTGGTATAGAAACAAGACACCAGGTGACGTCTGGGGGGAAGTGCATCTGACTCTGAAAAGCTGACATTAAAATAATGCAGATATGCTTACATTGAATAATTTATCCTATGCCTGATTCTTATGCAGAAGGGCAAGAATCCTCCGCCCCATGAAGGGTAGTTCTTTCCACTTCCCCTGTACTGCTTTCTGCGATTTCAACATGTGTTGTCCATGTTCTCTTGACAGCCTCTCCACAACTTTTATAAGCACTAAATAATTTTAAGTGAAGTGGTTTGATTAAAAACTTGAAACAAAGCACCAAGAGGCATAACTCTTTCCCCAAATGCTTGGAGGCTACTTAAAACACTAATAAAAGCTCAGCTAGAATGTATACCACAGATCAGGAGGCTCAAATAAGTTCATGAAGATGCTGATGCATGGGGGGGAGGCAAGGAGGCTTCTTTTTAAAAGTACAAATATGCCTATATGAAAAGAACAAAGCACAAACTGGTGAAACAAATGGAAGTTGCCAATGCAAGCAAAAGAAGAATTTAAGAAGCATATGATGATGTTACAAAGGGAAGACATGTCACCAAAGGACTTGAAAATAGTGGGATCTACAAGGTTCTGCTGCCTCTTAGCCCTTGCTCTGCTTCACTCTTCTTATTGGTCAGACTGGGATTTCCTGGGAAATGGATAATCTTCCTGCTACCAACATGTAAGAACTCCTCTGCTGGATTAGGCTGGTTTACTAGTGCCCCACCAGATGCCTTGGGGAGCCCACAAGACAGAAAGAAACTTTGCTAGCAGACTAGAAAGCCTGGATAGAAAAAGGTTGCTTTGAAGGAGGTCATCATCCAATTGGCTGGTTTACAACCACCTAGTTCTCCCTACTTTACTTTCAAGGTGGGCTTGGATGTCCAACCAGCTGTTGCATGTCAGTCCCAGCTGGGGGCAGGCCAGGGTCTATTGCCAAGCAATTTCATTGGATGCCCCCAGTTCTCATGGGAAAGAGAAGCAAATTTCTGTACAAACTTTAAAAATGGTTGGTCTTGCTTGCAGTTTTAAAGAGAACTTTTGAGACAATTCTGGATTGGGGTTCCAACACAAGAAAACAGATTCTTTTTAAAAGTAAAATATGCTCTGGATACGCTTAGTGTTTCTCAACCAGTGGTATGGGTACCACCAGCGGTACCTGAGGTGATGCCTGGACACCTGCTGCCTGGCAGAGACCAGAAATGCGCCACAACAAACAGCAGTAGGAGGCTTGACTTGGTGGGCAGAGCTCCAAAGCATGCTTTTCTGCACTGGAAATAAGTCATCCTGTGCACCCTGAGCTTCTTACTGGTGTTTGTCATGTCACATTTGGCCTCAACCCAGAAATAACTGGCAAGGATGTCATCACCAGTTACTTCTGGTGGTACTTTGAATAGGTGGACCATGTGAAGTCGTACAGTGAAGAACAAACATTGACAACCAATGACTCAGGGGCACTGTGATCTGGTCCTAGAATTGTTGCAATCAAAAATGGGCACTGTTTGGGTTCTGTCTAAATAGTTCTTCCCCATTCGTGCCCAGGTAATAATCTTCATAAACTATTGCAAAACCCCAACACACACATGCACATGTCCCTCATGCGAATTGTGATTCTCCCATGACAACATTAGGTCTGAGGCAAGTTGCTCCCTTTCAGCCTCATCCTTTGACTGGCAATATTAGTATAATATGATTTAATTACAATATTTAATTATAATGTAAACTATTAAACTGCCTCCCAAGGTTGTTGTAAGAATGACCAACATCACAATCCTGTGCATGGTTATGCAGAAGGCAGTCTCATTGTTGTGTTCAATCAATCTCAGGTTGTGTTCAATGAGACTTCCAGGAAAGGACTTACTTACTGCAGGCTGGCAGTGTTAAATAAGACAAGTGCTTCTAACCCTCTCGGAGGGGTTCCTAAACTGGCTCCGTGGCTGCGTGGCCCTCATAGGGAGGCTCTGCCTCACCTGCTTCCCCACATGGGTTGTGGGTGCTTGGGCGCCTCCAGCCACCCCATGTCCCTGCACCAGACAGCACTCAAGCGGTTGAGAAACCCTGATTTAACCCATTCCTGCCTAGCCCAGCCCACAGGTGTACACATTTGATCCCTGTTGCGCATGTGCAACGCTGTGCAGAAAGTGACCCCCCCTCCGCCCCCGCCCTTCAGCGTGCCTGTTGCTGCTCCACGCTGACACTGGCCCCCTCCCCCTCCCCACTTCTGTCGGCATGGAGACAGCCTTGACCTCCGACCCGGCCTGGCCGGCAGTCACGTGATGCGCCATCATGGCGGCCTCCTGGGCTGCCAGCGGAGGCGTGAGCCTGACCCGCCTTCGGCTGCGGCTGTTCTTCGGCGCTGCCGGGCAGTTCCTGTTCCGAGGCTTCCGCACTGCAGGTGGGAGGGGAGCGGTCGCCGCGTGTTTCCTCCGACCCCCCCCACCTGTGATGGTGGAGGGGCGCTCAGACCTGTCCCGCCCTCCTCCCTGGCTGCTGCTTTAGGGCAGGGGCGTGCGGTGGGCGGGCAGGCAGATAGGTGAGGCAGAGCCTCCCCACTGGAGTCCTTCGCAAAGGGTCTCAGCCATGTGAGGCACCTGCAATCCATGTGCGGTGGGCGGGCAGGCAGGTGAGGCAGAGCCTCCCCACTGGAAGCCTTCACAAAGCACCGCCACCATGTGAGGCGCTCAAGCACCCACTTGGCACATGGGTCGTGAGTGCTTGGGCACCTCCCACAGTGGCGGTGCTTTTCAAAGGACACAGGTGCTGAGGCTCTGCCTCACCTGCCTCCTCACACACAGCGTGTGGGTTGTGGGTGTTTGTGCACATCGCATGGCAGTGGCGCTTTTCCAAGGACTCCAGTGGGGAGGCTCTGCCTCATCTGTCTCCCAACACATGGCAGTGGCACTTTTCAAAGGACTCCAGTGAGGAGGCTCTGTCTCACCTGCCTCCCCATTCCCTGCATGTCTCTGCTTTAGGGAGGGGTTTGGGCAGACCCACTACCAAGCCTGGTCCCTGAAGGGGAGCAGAGTTCCCTTTCTCTTTTCAAATGCTTCCCCCTCCCTCCTTCCCATGATCTCCCTGTTTTTTAGATACTTGACCTGATTTCATTTAATGAAATGCTTCAGTTACCAAGATCATTTTGTTTTTTGTAGATGCTTCTCTTCCCCTCCCTTTTCTGCACTTAAATTCCATATTATCTATCCTCCCAAGGAGCCTAGAACAGTATATGCATGTTTTATCCCCCTCCCACCCTGCTTCATTGTTGTAATGACTGAAATAGGTTAGGCAACTTTCCAGCTCTGGTGTAGCCACAATGCAGCCCCATAGTAAGGGAACACATGTTCCCGTACTTTAAGAAGGCCGAAGGGACTGCCTCTCCACCACAGGATGCATTGCACACCCAACTGGCACAACTGCACCAGCACTGGAAAATCAGATAGGATTGGGCTCTCTGAAAGCTGGTTCAAGATCTGCCAGTAAGGCTTTGAGACTTTGAATCTGTACCTGGATCTCCCCATCTAAATAGACTAATCTGTTGATTATCACATCTAAGGTTTCTAGAAAAGGAAGGGGGGAGTCAACAACAAGGCTTGTGGCAGTTTAAAGATTAACAGATTCCTCGATGCATAATGTTTTGTTGGCTGGAGCTGTTTGTCACTTCTTCAGGGTACTTCAGAGTACCTACAGCTCTGATTACCTTTAGTAATTACTAAATTATTGTATTGTATTGGCAACCTTCAGTCTCGAAAGACTATGGTATCGCGCTCTGAAAGGTGGTTCTGGCACAGCGTCTAGTGTGGCTGAAAAGGCCAATCCGGGAGTGACAATCCCTTCCACACCGGGAGCAAGTGCAGTCTGTCCCTGGTCTGTCTCCCTGGCTATGGGCCTTCCTTCTTTGCCTCTTAGCCTCAGACTGTTGGCCAAGTGTCTCTTCAAACTGGGAAAGGCCATGCTGCACAGCCTGCCTCCAAGCGGGCCGCTCAGAGGCCAGGGTTTCCCACTTGTTGAGGTCCATCCCTAAGGCCTTCAGATCCCTCTTGCAGATGTCCTTGTATCGCAGCTGTGGTCTACCTGTAGGGCGCTTTCCTTGCACGAGTTCTCCATAGAGGAGATCCTTTGGGATCCGGCCATCATCCATTCTCACGACATGACCAAGCCAACGCAGGCGTCTCTGTTTCAGCAGTGAATACATGCTAGGGATTCCAGCACGTTCCAGGACTGTGTTGTTTGGAACTTTGTCCTGCCAGGTGATGCCGAGGATGCGTCGGAGGCAGCACATGTGGAAAGCGCTCAGTTTCCTCTCCTGTTGTGAGCGAAGAGTCCATGACTCGCTGCAGTACAGAAGTGTACTCAGGACGCAAGCTCTGTAGACCTGGATCTTGGTATGTTCCGTCAGTTTCTTGTTGGACCAGACTCTCTTTGTGAGTCTGGAAAACGCGGTAGCTGCTTTACCGATGCGCTTGTTTAGCTCGGTATCGAGAGAATGTGTGTCGGAGATCGTTGAGCCAAGGTACACAAAGTCATGGACAACCTCCAGTTCATGTTCAGAGATTGTAATGCAGGGAGGTGAGGCCACATCCTGAACCATGACCTGTGTTTTCTTCAGGCTGATTGTCAGTCCAAAATCTTGGCAGGCCTTGCTAAACCGATCCATGAGCTGCTGGAGATCTTTGGCAGAGTGGGTAGTGACAGCTGCATCGTCGGCAAAGAGGAAGTCACGCAGACATTTCAGCTGGACTTTGGATTTTGCTCTCAGTCTGGAGAGGTTGAAGAGCTTTCCGTCTGATCTGGTCCGGAGATAGATGCCTTCTGTTGCAGTTCCAAAGGCCTGCTTCAGCAGGACAGCGAAGAAAATCCCAAACAAGGTTGGTGCAAGAACACAGCCCTGCTTCACTCCGCTTTGGATGTCAAAAGGGTCTGATGTGGAGCCATCGAAGACAACAGTGCCCTTCATGTCCTTGTGGAAAGATCTGATGATGCTGAGGAGCCTGGGTGGACATCCAATCTTGGGGAGAATCTTGAAGAGGCCGTCTCTGCTGACCAGGTCGAAAGCCTTTGTGAGATCTATGAAGGCTATAAAGAGTGGCTGTCGTTGTTCCCTGCATTTCTCCTGCAGTTGTCTAAGGGAGAATACCATATCAGTGGTGGACCTGTTGGCTCGGAATCCACACTGCGATTCTGGATAGACGCTCTCTGCAAGTACCTGGAGCCTCTTTAGTACAACTCGGGCAAACAGCTTTCCTACAACGCTAAGGAGAGAGATGCCGCGGTAGTTGTTGCAGTCACCCCTGTCACCTTTGTTCTTGTACAGCGTGATGATGTTTGCATCCCTCATGTCTTGAGGTACTCCACCTTCTCTCCAGCAGAGACAGAGGATTTCATGCAGCTCAGTGACTATGATCTCTTTGCAGCATTTTAGGACTTCAGCAGGGATGCTGTCTTTTCCAGGTGCCTTGCCAAAGGCAAGGGAGTCCAGGGCCACGTGAAGTTCTTCTAGGGTTGGTTCACTGTCAAGCTCTTCCAGCACAGGCAGGCACTCAATGTTGTTCAGTGCTTCTTCGGTGACTACATTTTCTCTGGAATATAGCTCAGAGTAGTGCTGCACCCAGCGTTCCATCTGCTGCGCCCGATCCTGGATGACCTCGCCTGTGGCAGACTTCAGAGGGGCAATTTTCTTCTGTGTTGGACCTAGGGCCTGCTTGATACCATCATACATCCCCTTGATGTTGCCCGTGTCAGCTGCTATCTGTATTTCGGAACAGAGCTGGAGCCAGTAGTCGTTAGCACATCTCCTGGCAGTCTGTTGGACTTTGCTGCGAGCAGTTCGGAGGACCTGCAGGTTGCGCTCACTGGGACAGGCCTTGTATGCTGCTTGAGCTCTCCTCTTTTCCTCAATGACTGGTGTCAACTCCTCAGAGTGGGCTTCAAACCAGTCTGCCGCCTTGTTGGTCTTCTTGCCGAATATGGACAAGGCGGTGTTGTAAACGGTATTCTTGAAATGTTCCCATCTGTTGGATGCGTTTGCGTCGGCCGGGCCTGGAAGAGATTCCTCAAGCGCTTGTGCAAATTCCTCCACTTTTCTCTGATCCCGGGTCTTGCTGGTATCAATGCGAGGTCTTCCTTCCTTTTTCGTGTGATACAGTCGCTTTGTTTGCAGTTTCACTCTGCTGCACACCAGGGAGTGGTCAGTGTCGCAGGCAGCACCATGATAACTGCGTGTGATCTTGATGCTGGGAAGGCTGGAGCGTCTGGTGAGGATCAGGTCGAGCTGGTGCCAGTGCTTTGATCTTGGATGTCTCCAAGAGACTCTATGTTGGGGCTTTGTGTTGAAGAATGTGTTGCTGACACAGAGACCGTGATGACAGCAAAACTCTAGCAGGCGTTGGCCATTTTCGTTCATCCTCCCAGTGCCAAACTGACCTAAGCAAGTGGGCCATGAACTGTTATCAGCACCAACTCTAGCATTGAAATCGCCGAGGATGAACAATGGCTCTTTTACAGGGATTTTCTTGACAGTGGTGGCCAGGTCATCATAGAATTTGTCTTTGGCTTCTGCTGGAGACGACAGAGTCGGTGCATAAGCACTGATGAGAGTGATAGGTCCTGCTGATGACTGGAGCTGCAGGGACAAAATTCTTTCACTTCCCACAGTAGGTGGGATGATGGATTTCAGCAGGGTATTTCTGACCGCAAAGCCAACGCCATGTTCCCTGGTTTCGTTTGGTGGTTTTCCCTGCCAGAAAAATGAGAAATTTCTCTCCTTGACAGATCCGGAATCTGGCAGCCTAGTCTTTTGAAGGGCGACGATGTCCATCTGCAGTCTGCTCAGCTCCATGTCGATGACAGCTGTTTTGCGTGCGTCATCTATTTCTTGCAGGTCATCAGAGAAGCCAGGTGTCATTGTCCTAACGTTCCAGGTGCCCAGCTTTAGGGCAGTAGTTTTCTGTTTTCTGTTGCATGGTGCAGAGTTGTCGATCCGCTTGTCGGTTTTCACCCTAAACCCCACGCACCCCATGAGGTTAACGGACCGTGGCGAGGCAACACCTTGCTGGCTGGGGACTGCCCAGCTTAAGGCGGGCGGTAGCTGCCCAATGAGATGCAATGATCTCTCCCACCGTCGGAAGCAGCCCCTGGCGTCATGCTCTACGCCAATCGAGCAAAGACTTATAACCGGTAAACTGCTGCTTCCCGTGTTGTGCCGACGCCGTATGGCGAAGTTGGAGTGTCCTCTCCAGTGCGCGAAGCCTGGGTAAAGAAGGTATGGAGGATAGGCTGTTACCCATGCAGCAAATCCCCCCTCTACACGTCGCTGGAATGGTCCAATGGAAAGGCAGAAGCCAATACGGTTGGTTCCAGCGGCGTCGCAGGAGTTGCCAGAACGTGACTGTGTTCAGCCATGAACTGCCTAAGGGACTCCGGCTCCTGATTTTGCCTCGAGGTTGACTCCTGAAGCCTTTTCCAGAACTGGATGTAGCCACAAGGCAGTGGAGGTTTGAGGTCAGAGTTTCCTTCTCTTAGATGAGCTGCCTTCCTAGGCTGACGAGTCCCATCTACCCGGTGGCTGTTTAGTCGCCTCTTACGACAAGTACAGCCAAACTGAGGGCCTATTCTTAGCCCCCAGCCCCCAGGGGAAAATTACTAAATTAGTAATTAGTAATTACCTTAAGTAATTAGTAATTACCTTTAGTAATTACTCTGAGTACCTTTAGTAATAAAAGTTGGATTTGGTAGTTCTGTCCTGAACAACCCCACTCCCTCTTTCCCCTTCCCAGTGTGTAGTTGCAAACTATAAAATTGGAATTCAGAGTAGGTTAGCTCTCTGCTCTGACATGTATGGGCTTGTTTTAAAGGCAACAGACCTTATTTCTGACGCTTTTCAGCAGATCTTCACAGAAATTTCACGTGGGTGACATAGGGCACAATCCTAACCCCTTATGTCAGCGCTTCCCAGCACTGGGCAATGCAGCTCCTAGGTAAGGAAACAAACATTCCCTTACTTTGAGGAGGCCTCCGTGAGTGACACCCATTTGCAGGATGCAGCACATGTCCCATTGGTACCACCAGTGCTTTTTTTGTAGGAAAAAAAAAAGGTGCAGGAACTCACAACTTGTTAATCATTTATTTATTTATTTATTTTTAAACCATTTTTTAATTGGAGAAATAAAATATTTTTATGTGCTTCCCCCCTAAAGATGAACTTTCTTCTGAGTAGACATGCATAGGATTGGGCTGTCAATCTCCACATCCCGTTCCCCCTAGGTACTTTTTCTACACATGGGGAAAAATACTGTACAGGTGCACTTGTAGAGTGTAGTATGTAGTGTGGCACTACTTTGAGGAGAGGAAGCAGTGAATGGCTTCCGAAAAATGGCTTACATGAGTTCCATGTAGTAAAATTACTCTAAGCAACTGTGGGAGTAAGAACAAAAAAGGAATTCTTACATGAGAGGGGTCCTTAGGTGCACATAGAAACAGCTACGTTTGCAAACAAGCAATTAAATATGGTTTAATTCAGGTATCAGAATACTCTGTGTGTTTGGGAAGGCGCTTGGCATGCAATTGTATGTTCTCTGTTGCCCTGAGCAGCTGCTGTGCATTGCTGGAGAGGAGCTGCAAATGCTGGCTGGTGGAGGGCATGCTGGTGGGGGAAGGATGAGGAGGATCTCCGGCAAGGCTGGACAGCACGTTGTACACACTTAGAATCCCTTTTCACCTGCCCTTAGCATGTGAAAACAGGTGCAGATATATATCTCTGCCAGGATTAAGAGCCCAATCCTAGGTATGTCTACTCTGAAGTAAGTCTCATTCTAGTCAATGGAGCTTACTCCCAGGAAAGTGCCTAGGATTGCAGCCTAAGAGCCCAATCCTATGCATGTCTACTCAGAAGTCCACTTTAGTGAATGGGGCTTACTTTGGATAGGATGGCAGCCTTAGAGTCCAATACAGGACTGTCTACTCAGAAGTCAGTCCCATTAGAGTCAATGGGGCTTCCTCCCAGGAAAGTGTGGAGAGGACTGCAGCCTCAGAGCCAAAGCCTATGGCTGTCTACTCAGAAGTCAGTCCCAGTAGAGGCAGTGGGGCTTCCTCCCAGGAAAGTGTGGAGAGGACTGCAGCCTCAGAGCCCTTCCTCTGCCTGTCTACTCAGGCTGCAAGGCTATGACACTTTCCCGGGAGTAAGCCCCATTGAACACAATAGAACTTACTTCTGAGTAGACATGCATAGGCTTGGGCTCTCAGGCTGCAAGGCTATGCACCCTTTCCCAGGAGCAAGCCCCATTGAGCACAATGAGACTTACTTCTGAGTAGACACGCCTAGGCTCGTGCTGCAGATTGGCACGAGGGCTGCACCAGCCAGCTTCCTTCCCCTCCTCCTCCGCCAAGCCAGTACCTGGGCGTTCTGTGGATGCTGCAGCCCATCTCCCTGGCTGGCTGGCCGTCCTCCTCCTTGGCGGCGGTGCGTGTCCCCCGCGCCCTCCACCGGCTTGGAAGCTGCGTGGGGTCGTTGTGCGGTCAGGCAGGGGCCAGGCCCTGGGTACCACTATGCCAGTGCTGGAAAGCACTGACATAAGGGGTTAGGATTGTGCCCGTAGTGACTCTTTGAAGTTTTTTATTAAACTTAATAAGCCTAAATGTGGAGTGGTGAGAGTCTGGAATTTATAAAGAATTTTGTTTTTACTAAATGTGATAAGGAATAACATTACCTTTGTGCGTTTGGGATAATAGAAAAAGAATGGAATAATACTTCAGCTCTTAAAAATTCATATGACATCCCCAACCCTCATGCAGCCTGGGACAGCAGTTGAATCTTTTGTTCTGGGCTAGAATAGACAGTGCCTATGAGATTCATGCTTGATAATGATCTCTGTTTGCTCATCGTGCCCTGTGTATTGTCTCCCACACATAGCAATAGCATTACTATAATTTTTTTTTTATTCAAACCATTTGCCATTTCTTAGTAGTTTTTCCCATAGATTTGTAGGGTAAGCCAGTCAATTATCTCCATATTGCTGAATCTGACTTGTCAATGGTTTGTCAAATCTACCTCATGCACTCAGGGTATTCTGGCTCCCAGTGTTTAAAGCACTGTGCTACACCAGCTATACTACTTCATCCCTTATCCAAGTACTCAGATGAAGCTGTTTTGATACATAGACTGTTCACATGTGTTTATTGTTTGTTTTGAACATATGGATTTTCTCAGTTTTCCCATATTGACAATATAAAAGTTGGTACTCTGACTCTTGACAAGACGTTGGTAATAGGAGAAGTTGGAGCAGGAGCCATCCAAAAATGTCCAGTCTGCATTTACTAAGACATCAGAAAACTTGGCCAGGGTACTGATTTGCATTTTAGGACAGGAGCTGCCCCTCCCCACAAACATCAGTACAATACATGTACAAGTTGACTTGCACCCAAGATTATGTTGATAAAAGCATTTTCAAAGTACTGTGATTTTTTTTCCAGTGGCCTCCCAGGCAGAAGATGAAAGCTGTACAACAGAAGTGTAAGTATCCAGAAATGTGATTTTCTGAGATCAAACTGATCTTGGATCTCCCTTGTGAGTGGTCTGCCTTGCTGTGGACAATGTAGGCCCAATGAGAAGCTGTGTCATAAATGAATGGTTTGCTAATGTAGACACCTTGGTAAGACTGGGTAATTTCAAGTGTTCCCATCAGGAAAATTTTTGTACAGGTGTCCAGATAGCTGCTTCCCCTGCTCTTGATTTCAGATGCATCTGCATAATTTCTTGATATTGCACTGTTCTGCAGTAGCTGTACTTGACTGTTCCAGTCTTAGCAGGCTGATATGTTTGGGAAGAGCCTAGCTCCGTAGTTAAGTACATGCTTTGTATACAGAAAGTTCCTGGTTGAATCCTTGGCATCTTCAGTTAAAAAGATCTTAGGTAGCAAGGTGGGTAAGGCCTCTACATGACAGCCTAGATGACAGTACTGGGTTAAATGGCTGATGGTCTAACTCATGCCTGATGATCACCAACTAATTTGGCAGAATAGAATTCTACCAGTGGAGGCTTCTTTTGTCTCAGGCATTAGAAATTAAACTCAGAGGTCAGAGTATTTCCTTCTTCACAGATTTGATGAGCAAAAAGTTGCTTTTTTTTCTGGTACTTAAGAAAACCTTCATTCTACATCCTCACAATAGCATCTTTTACAGCAGTGCGATAACATGTAAATATAACCAGTTAAGTGCCAGTTAAAAGCCAGGTGATAATCACCCATACAAGTTTTTAATCAGTTGAGGACTAAAAATGTGTTAATTGTTCCTTCTTTTTCAATAGTGTGTTTGTAATTAATATCTGTGCTAGCTTTGAGATATTGAGTGGCATACTGAATTACTTTGAAATGGAAACTGACATTCAGCCATGCATTATGGCAGGGGGTTGGTGGTTTGCAGCAATGTGTCACAACTCCGGTTGTTTCTTCTTCATTTTCAGAGTGAATGTGGTGTTCATAGACCGATCTGGGGAGAGGGTCCCAGTGCAAGGCAGAGTGGGAGATGATGTGCTACACTTGGCTCAGAGGAATGGCATTGATTTAGAAGGTAAGTCTCAGATCCTGCTTGCCAAATGTCAATTTGTCAGGGTCAACAGAGGGGCTGTCAGGGACTGCATGCTGATCCAGGGCACTAGTGCCTGGTGGTTAGTACGCTCACTTCCTTCCCATTCCCCCCTCTTCCCTGTTGGGAAATGCAGCTTACTTGGGGTAGATTGAATCCACTAACCAGGAGCAGTGGTGTACCTGAGCAGTGCCGGATCCCAGGTGGCACATCTAGGGGGTGGTGCACACCAGCTGCCTCCCACCTGGAAGCCATCTGAGAGCTGGAGAGGCTGTTTGTGGCCTCCCTGACCCTCAGAAGGCCTTGCAAGACCTTCAGAGGGCCTAAAACCGTCACTTCCGATTTGCCGAGGAAACTGGAAGTTACTTTTTAGGCCCTCTGAAAGTTAAGGAGGCTCTCAGAAGGCCTCAGGTGGGAGGCAGCCAGTGCAACTGGTGGGGGGGTGGGCTGCCCAGCCAGTGGGGAGGGAATAGCAATTTGTGGTTGTGGCCCCAGGCAGCACTGGAGCCAGGATCGCTACTGCCCATGAGATCAGGCTAGTGAGAGGGGCTCCCTGGGCAGACCCCCCCCCAAACAATAGAACCTCAGAGGTCTCCAAAAAAAATCATTCTAGTAACACCTGCAGAGTGAGGAGATGTGAAAATCCACTTTATTTTCCAAAACCAGGCAGACTCGGAATAAAAGGGAAAAGTTTTATAAAAAAATTTATAGTAAAAGGAAAAGAGGATAACAAAACCAAACGAACAAGGATAAAAGTAAGGAGAATTGAACTTGGCAAAAAGGGTTCATTCTGTAATCCAGCCATTTTCGATCTTTTTCAGCTCGTGGCACGCTGACAAGGCTCACTACCAGTTTTTTATTTACATTAAATTATTACATTACAGTTAATCTTGAATTAATAAAATTAATACAATTAAATCATTACATGACGAAAAAATTGACAAGAAGCATGGAGAGGGAAGTATATGTAGTTTCTGAAAAGGAGGGAAAATCCTATGTTCAAATTCTTATCAAAAGTGCCAGAAAGTGTTGGCAAGGACAGGGCAGGTTGATCATAGTGGGTTAGGGGCAGTGAGGAGACATGATTGGATCAAGTGCAGGATTAAACTGGGGGTGGGGGAGAGAGAGAGAGAGAGAGAATGTGAGGCAGTGATTCTGCATCTTTGGAAGGTGTGGACAAGTGAGGGGAGGGACAGTAAGAGAGTTGCTAACTGTGACTGTGAGATTTGGGGGGGGGGGTAAATATGCCTGGAGGAGGGGGTGGGTTGGGGGAGAAGAGGAGAGAAATGCCAATTACCTGCTTGTGTATTTGAGAAAAAAGAGTGCAACCAAAAGGCCAATCCTATGTATGCCTGCTCAGAAGAAAGCCCCATTATAGTCAATGGGCTTACTTCCAGGTGAGTGTGGATGGGATAGCACCCCCAGAGCCCAATCCTATGCATGCCTGCTCAGAAGAAAGCCCCATTATAGTCAATGGGGCTTACTCCCAGGAAAGTGTGGATAGGATTGTGGCCCAGTGCCCTTCCTCTAAAAGCCCCAAAGTGCAGGGCGGGTCGCTTTGGGGAATTGCAGGCAAACTGGCAAGGAAAAGGGACTTTTAGGAACCCTTCTCAGCCAGCCAGTCCTTAGGTTGGGGGCCTTAGCAGACTCGCTCGATGTGTACCTGCTTGCCCGCTTCTGGCTCCCTCTTCTCACTCACTCCGCAGCTCCCACCTCCCGGCTCCTCCGGACTTCTCTGGTTGGGCAATCAGCACGCAGGCAGGCAACAACCGCCTTTGTGCCCAACCCTATGCATGTCAACTCAGAAGTAAGCCCCATAGTAGCCAATGGGGCTTACTCCCAGGAAAGTGACGATCAGGTTGTAGCCTGAGTTGTGCTCAGTAGCAGGAGCAAGCTCCAAGCGGACTCTTCAGCTGCTTCCTGGAATGCAAAGCAGCCACGAAGAGCCCCTTCGCTGGCTGCTCCCTTGCTTGTGCTGCCTGCCAGGGGAGGCTCAAAGCATCCTCTTCTCCTGCAGGAGGGTGCGCAGCTGCTGCCTGCCTCCTCTGATCCCGTGGCATGTGTGCCATGTCACAGTGGTTGAAAACCGCTGCTGTAATTATACAGATTGTCAGCACATGGTGCTGAGACCTTTTATGACACAATTATATCAGTTCTTCTGGAGGTCCACAAGCAGGGCATGGAAGTTGTAGCCCACATTACCTCTTAGCAATTGGTTCTCTTGGCGATGTTTAGATGTCGTACCTAATAGCTGTTGATAGACCTGTCCCTCATGAATTTATCTAACCCCTCTTTAAAGTCATCTAAGCTTTGGCTTAGATCAATAATGGCGAACCTTTTGGGCTCAGCGTGTCAAAAATTTGGAAAATGCCTAACATGACTTTACCGGCATGTCACTCTCCCCCCCCCCCTGAACAAAAGAGAAACAATATTTTACATATTTATTTAGAAAAAAAATACAGTCCGATCGTGTGGTGCAATATATTATATAAAGAAATGTCAAATAATTGCAAAATGAAATATGAGTAAAAGAAACTCAGTTGTTGGGTGTTGGTGAATGCTGGTGTGTCATCCAAAACGTCATGGTATGCCATCTTTGACGTGTGTGTCATAGGTTCGCCATCACTAGCTTAGATCATTAGGCAGAGCCTAATGGGGCTGAGACCCGGCTGGGACTTCAAGCCGCTCCGCTCTCCTCTGACTTGTGCCACCTCCGGAGGTGGCGCAGGTCTGAGGAGACCATAAGGGGAAGCCCTTGCCCATGGCTGAGCTGCTGCTCGCTGCAAACCCATGTTGGATGCAGCGCAAGCCTCCTGGCTTGCCTGCTGCAGCGCGGGTTTGGATTGCGCCCTTAGTTGCTCTACTCTGTGTCTTTTTCAACTTGGATAGCCCTTTTGAGATGCAGTCAACCAAACCCTTCACGCACCCTACTTTCCTTTTTTGTGTTGCCTATTCTTGGCTCAGCAGCAAAAGCACTTCGGTTGATAAAGCTGTGTTGACCCTTTGTTCTGAACATTTTTATCATTTCTTTATCTGGCCTGACTGTGACAACTACCTCCACTTCTTGCTTTTACAGGTGCCTGTGAAGCTTCTCTGGCCTGTTCAACCTGTCATGTCTATGTGAGCCATGATTTCCTGGACAAGCTTCCTACTCCTGAAGAACGGTAAGGACCACCATCACTCTTTCCTTTCAAAGCAGCAGTGGCAGACTTCTTCATTTTGAGGAAGTAGGGCCAGACCCTTCTTAGTTGACCTGTTGATGCCCTCATCAGCCTCCTTTGAAGTAGCTTGGTGGAAGAAGATTCAGTTCTCCCAGGTTGAAAAAATTGACAGGTATTCTCACAGAAGAAGCCTCTGCTGTTTCCCTCTGACAGCTCAAGAATTGTTCTTTCCCTAGACCAAAAGCAGCAGGCAGTGCCATTTTCTGAGGTGTGAAGTGTTACCAAGAAAGGCTCAGAAATAGCACACACTTCTTTTATATTCAGCTTGGGCTTTTGGTGGTGATATTCCCCTAGCAAGCTGCTTGTGAAGCAGCACTGCCCAGGTGAAAAGCAACACACAGGATCATGCCTCTGATCTGGCAGAGGTCATATCATTTAAAAAAACAAAAACCCCATCTTCTAACATCAATCATCAACAATTATACCTTAATAATACTCTTACTATTGCAGCACCTTCCTGTAAAACATTTTTCAAGGACATGAGAAAAAAATGCTTTATTAGTGAAATATAAAATCAGAAAAAATAGAGAGCAAAGAGTTAAGACACTAAAATTTAGTAATTAATTATAATTAAGGGCTGCAGTATTTCGTGGTTTGAAAATGTCTCTTAATCTGATCTAATCTAAAATCTCAGCCCTTCCATTTGGTAATTGTTAAAGATACATTGTTAATCTTTAATACTAAAACTTACTATGCCTTTAACTGTAAAATTTCTAATAAACCTACACGATCCTTCAGACTGATTATCATAGTACCCCCTTTTTCCCCATTCCAGATTAGGGTGTTTTAGCTCTCTTATTTGCAACACTTGGAGATCTTTGTAAGAGCTCCTACTTTTTGCTTGAAAGGATGATGGTCATCCCCTGTATCACCTATAGTAGAAGAGTAATCTAGGTGGCCTTTCTTATTCCTGGCAGTCTCTCATCTCTCTCCTTCTCCTAGGGAGGAGGATATGTTGGACATGGCACCACTACTGCAGGAGAACTCGCGTCTGGGCTGCCAGATCATCCTCTGCAAAGCACTAGAAGGAGCAGAGTTCACCCTCCCCAAGATCACTAGAAACTTTTATGTGGATGGGCATATCCCCAAACCTCATTGAAGACAATGAAGCTAAGAGCTGGACCAATCTGCAAAGGGAGGATGGCTCGAGTCTGTAGAGCAGACTTCAGAGAGCCAAGCAGGAGTGGGGTTGAAACAGACATATGTTGGTGAGTAAGAGGATGGTGTTGCGGAAGGTATTTTGAATCAACCAGTTCAGGCCATGCAAGAAGAGAAGCAAGTTCCAAGTTTCCTGCAAGTGTCAGCTTCCATAAGGCATAGCCTCATTCATGGTAAAGGGAGTATGCTGGAAGACCCACCATCTCCTCCCCAAGCCCCTTGGGCAACGAATGGGGGATGATTCAAGCACTTAAGGGAGGTACTGCAATCAACAGCTGCAATCTTGTAGAGAAATATAAAGCTATACATAGCAAGCATGGACTGCATAGAGGGGGAGAGGAAAAACCTACAAGTTATTTGCACATGTATGTTGGTTGTATTCGTTCTAGCTTTGTTTTCCTTTCCACTCATTGTACAAGTAGTAGTTTTGTTAATTTTGGGGGCCTTTACATTTCTCTTTTGCCATTTGAGTGTGGAAACATGGATTGGAAATGTCTGTTTCTGTTGCAATTTGTGCTATCAACCTAGTCTGTGTGGAAGAGGTTCACGTGCCCCATGTGGTTTTGTCAATAAATGTTATTGTTAAAAACAGGCTACTGTTTATTTTTCCCTCATACAAAATAGTTTGATGTAGAATGCAGGGAAAAGTCTCCAGCAGAAGGAAACCAACAACTTGATACTGACCAGGGCTATGTATTGTGAGAAAAGAAAAACGTGATGTTTAGCTTCAGAGCTTTAAAAAAGAAAAAAAAAGTTGTCCAGCTCAGGGTGCAAAAGGCCACTATCTATCCCAGAAACCAAATAAAATAAATTCCTTACATTGTATTGGCAACCTTCAGTATCGAAAGACTATGGTATCGCGCTCTGAAAGGTGGTTCTGGCACAGCGTCTAGTGTGGCTGAAAAGGCCAATCCGGGAGTGACAATCCCTTCCACACCAGGAGCAAGTGCAGTCTGTCCCTGGTCTGTCTCCCTGGCTATGGGCCTTCCTTCTTTGCCTCTTAGCCTCAGACTGTTGGCAAAGTGTCTCTTCAAACTGGGAAAGGCCATGCTGCACAGCCTGCCTCCAAGCGGGCCGCTCAGAGGCCAGGGTTTCCCACTTGTTGAGGTCCATTCCTAAAGCCTTCAGATCCCTCTTGCAGATGTCCTTGTATCGCAGCTGTGGTCTACCTGTAGGGTGCTTTCCTTGCACGAGTTCTCCATAGAGGAGATCCTTTGGGATCCGGCCATCATCCATTCTCACGACATGACCAAGCCAACGCAGGCATCTCTGTTTCAGCAGTGAATACATGCTAGGGATTCCAGCACGTTCCAGGACTGTGTTGTTTGGAACTTTGTCCTGACAGGTGATGCCGAGGATGCGTCAGAGGCAGCGCATGTGGAAAGCGCTCAGTTTCCTCTCCTGTTGTGAGTGAAGAGTCCATGACTCGCTGCAGTACAGAAGTGTACTCAGGACGCAAGCTCTGTAGACCTGGATTTTGGTATGTTCCGTCAGCTTCTTGTTGGACCAGACTCTCTTTGTATCGAGAGAAAGAGTGTCGGAGATCGTTGAGCCAAGGTACACAAAGTCATGGACAACCTCCAGTTCATGCTCAGAGATTGTAATGCAGGGAGGAGATTGCAAGCAGGGAGGAGGCAAACGGAAGTATTGCTCTCCCTTGCAATACCGGGTAGATGGGACTCGTCAGCCTAGGAAGGCAGCTCATCTAAGAGAAGGAAACTCTGACCTCAAACCTCCACTGCCTTGTGGCTACATCCAGTTGTGGAAAAGGCTTCAGGAGTCAACCTCGAGGCAAAATCAGGGGCCGGAGTCCCTTAGGCAGTTCATGGCTGAACACAGTCACGTTCTGGCAACTCCTGCGACGCCGCTGGAACCAACCGTATTGGCTTCTGCCTTTCCTTACATTAACTTTCAGTGAAATTGTCACTCACCCTTTTTTAACTTAACCCTGAATCCCAAAAGCCAATCAAAACTGATAAGTCTGCCCATGCTTCCAAACAGATGCCCAGCTGTACACTTTGGCAAGTGTCCTGGAAAGGAATGAATTCTTGATCAGGAATGGGGCAGTTGTAAACCACAAGAAACAACTACTTTTACATGCTATCTAGCACTGAGGAGCAGCCCCTTGGCAGTGGAGAAGTCAAAGTGAGCAGCATTTCAAGGTGCATTGAGACAAAGCTGGGATTAGAATCATCGAAAACTAAACTTCTATGAACATCTCCTCTGAGATGAATGTGATTTCACTGACACAGTGGGAAATGGTTTCAACTTGGAAGTAAGTCCGATAATGGGATAATGGTACTGATGAATTGGATTGAATTACCCAGCCTTATATTTTACTGACTTTACAGCCCAATCTTATGGTGCATTGGTGCCCAGAAGAACGGCAGCACTGATATGGCCGCTGCTGTATACTACAGATGCCTAGGCAGTCGCTGTTTTTGCTCCCTTACCCCAGCTAGAACACTATTCAGTGGGAGCAGACAGAGAAAGCACAGAATATGGCAGCAGGCTCTGCTGCCATTTCCATCCCCCTTCTGGGCCTGATCCTCATCTCCTTCCTATTTCTGGCCACTCCCACCTGCAAAAGCCACACAGATGGTTAAACATATTACGGGCCACTCCCCATGTTGTTCTCATGGCACTGAGGCCCAGTGTCAACTGATGCTAGCCCAGTGCCAGCGCTCCCTCCTCCCTGGATCTCAGCGACAGCCAGAGCCAGCGGTATGCATGTACTGCCAGTGCTCTGGCCCATAGGATTGGGCCCTCAATGGACTGGTTCAAGTTGCAAGCTCCTTTGGAGGGTCAGGAACCTGTCAATTGCATGTGTTACTACATAAAGAGCTATATACACTGATAGCGTTCTAAGTGGAAACCTGTGAAAATTCAGGAGGAAAGGACCCTCTTTCTGTCCAATTCCTCATCCATTCAGGATCCTCTTCACTACAGGAGGGCAGCAGGTTTTTGTTTTTTTGCTACATTTTTACAAAAGTCACATGGCACTAAAAATGTTGCTTATTTAGCATGTTATACCCCACCCCCCAGGATTCTGGCAAATAGTTTCAAGGTGACCTAGCAACAGAAAATTAAATACCGTTTTTACAAGAAAACAATATGCTATAACCACACTCATATGAGTGGTTAATATGGAAAAAAAATTGGACTACTGTGGACTAGTTAATTTAGGCATTTTGCCTTGGCAAAGAAAAGGCAGGGTCTAATTTCTGAATAAATAGTTCTATGAATGAGAAAGGAAAAGGATAATGAAAGAATAGGGCAGTAACCCTCTTATATTGAGCTTTATGCAATTATGAAGTAAACATGCATAGCTCAAAGTTATACAGTGCAGAATTTAGGCTGAGTTTTCAGCAAGGCTCAGCCTGAGACATTGTTTAAAAAGCCAGCATATTAGGGGCTGCCTAGTTAATAATACTTTATTTTTTTATCCTCACAAGCCTGCAAAATATGTTTGACTGAAAGCTTCACAGTTGAATGGGGACTTAAGCCTTACCTCCTTGCACCCAAACCCAGTACTCTATACTCCAGACTAGAGGTCTCCAAACTGGAAACCGCTGTGTCCCAAAAAAAGCCCTCCCCATCCTGAGTGGCACTTAGTGTTCTACCGTGGTGCTGCGTTTCTTTCAAGCTGATTTGGGTCCAAGGGTACAGAATAATAAGCGCCAATCATGGGGAGGGGGACTTTTTCCAATCCCCAAATCCAGCCCCCAGGCTAGGGTTTGGAGAGCCCTGCAACTGTACGAAACTGACAACTCTAAAATGTGTGAAATGCTCAAGAGTGCCTCAAAGCATGTGCAGAATGCCTTTCCTTCTCAACAATCAGCTTCCACACAACTGGACTAGAAAGAAGAGCATCTCCAAATCCATTTGTGCCCTTATCCAGACATCCAGATTATTTCAAAATCCAGACATTTTTGTCTAAGTCTTTTTTCTTTAGTGTGAACACTAGGTGGTCTTGTGCTCATTCCCACATACAGTGTTGGTAAGTTCTCTACTCTGTGGTGTGTACCTGTACAGACATTGCTGAGAAATGTCAAACAGGCCAGCAGACATCCATATGGGCAACAGTGAAAAGAGCATTTCTCATTATATTTATGCAATTATTCCAAAATCCAGACACCTTCCTGTCCCAAGCAGTCCAGATAAAGAATAATCAACCTGTAATTCATTTTAGAAACTTAGTACAAGTACCGGCCAAACAGGCACTCTTGGGGAGTCTCAAACCAGTTAAGCAACAGGCTCAGGGCATGGTACTCAGGATTACAGGCAGGTCAGGAAAATCAAGGTTGCTGTGCAAGTTAGGGGCTAGAAAAACAAGCACTGGTTCATCCAGCAGCCAGGGAAAGCTCTCAAGCAGGGTATGAATGTCAATGCCATCATCAGCCATTTGCTCCAGCAGCTGGTTAAGCAGCCCAAAGTAAGCTGCCTCTGCATATGGCAGTGCCACATCATGACCGATAACGGAGCACTCTCTCCTTGTCCAGCTCTCTCTTACAGTCACCCTTGATAAGCCAAGCACATGGAAGAACTTCTTTCAGGCCCAGTGTTCTCTTTGGCAAGAGCACAGGCTCTCCGCAAATAATTCTGAAGACCAGACCAGTCAGGCATTGTGAACCCTAAAAAGAACTCTGGAACAGAAGACAAGGCATTAGGCCAGGGGTGTCAAACATAAGGCCCAGGGGCCGGATGCGGCCCACAGAAGCTTTTCATACGACCCTCAGGCTTTCAGCTGCTGAGTAGTGCTGAGGTGTTACTGCTGAAAGGGCAGCCTACATGAAAATTGGGCTCTCCCATTTCTTGAAATATGATCAAGATTCATATATTTTCTCTTTTGTTATTTGCAGCTAATGAGTGAGAAAAGTGAGAAAAAGTGTTTATTTTTGGTTATGACCAGTTTAATGACATTACTTCTCACCTAATGACATCACTTCCAGCCCTCAGCGGGCATCATGAATGCTATGTGGCCCTTTGTATGAAATGAGTTTGACACCTCTGCATTTGGCAGCCTCATGCACCAGGAGTGGGAAGGCAGGAACTCCAAGAGGAATTTTATCAGGGGGTACAAAGTTTCTTTTGGCCCCTTTGCAAAGAGGGAAGGGTGAAACAGAGCAAGGGGTGGTGGTGGTGGACAAGCAGAATGGGGGCAGGGGGGCAAAACACAGTAGGGGGTTGGGTGGAGACAGCTGGAAAAGTCTTTGGAGCCCAGCTCTACCCACCCATGTCCATGTGGCATTGGCAACTAGATGGAGTAATATGGAAACACAAACACACTCCCAAGTCTCTCTAAAATCTTTTAAATATAGAAAACCATTGCAGAAAATTAGAACCATCGTATTTAGGCTGCAATCCTAACCCACTTTCCAGCACTGACATAAGGGCAATGCAGCTCCAAGGTAAGGGAACAAACACTGCCTTACCTTGAGGAGGCCTCCATGACTGCCCCCTCAACTGCACAGCTATGCCAGTGCTGGAAAGTGGGTTAGGATTGGGCCCTTAGGCTCACACTAGAATGGAAAGTGTCCTGTGTGTACCAAAACTTGCTTCCGCAGAAGCTGTAGCCTTGCAGCTGTGTCCCTGAGCAGCTGTGTCCCATTCGCTCCTTCATGGTAAGCAGATCCACAAGCCCAAGAGCTACTGTAGTGGCCAGTTTCCTCCCAGATTTGACACTGTGTTAAGGAGTGTCACGTATGCATTTCTTAGCCCAGTATATATGGCTTGCCAGTAGTTACAGCCACACACTTGTGGTAGCGTCCCCAGCATCCCATGTGGGCAGCAAGTCCAGCTGAGATCAGAAAATGCAAGATCCCAGGAGAATTTCCGGGCCCCTCTTTGGGTCCTGGGCCCTCTTTTTGGCCCTGGGTACAAATTACCCCCCTCTCCTAGGCCCTAAGGGCAGGATCCATCCATCCATCCATCCATCCATCCATCCATTCATTCATTCATTCATTCATTCATTCATTCTCACATCCATCTCCCCTGCCCCGCTGCGCTTCAGCTTCACCCCTCTCCTACTCGACCACCTGAAGGCTCGATCCTTCTTCTCCCTTTATGGCAGCCGGCCCTGGGCTCGCAGGTGCGTCCAATTGAGCGCCCTCGCCCAGCGGCAAGCTGCTTCTGGCCCTCCCCTGCGCACTGCCCAAGTAATCTGCTGGCGGGGGGGGAGGTTTGATTCCCCCCAACCAGCCCTGGCTGCGCGCCACTCGGCATGGAGAGGATGCTGTTCGTGGACGGGCAGCCCCCGGACTTCTCCGTGCTGCAGGAACTCCTGTGCCTGCCCTGCCTGGAAGCCGAGCCCAGCAGCGGCAGCAGCCCCGCCCTCAATCCGGGTGGCGTCGGGTCAGAGGCAGCCGCCTCCAAAGGAGCCAGGTTTGTTCCTCTGCTAACCTGCCCGGGAGATCCGTAGCCGGTCCCACCTCTCCTTCCAGATCAGGGCCCAGAGCAGCAGAATGCGAAGCCCTTGCAGGCACTCCTGGGCAACTTCTGCCAGCAAGCCCAACTCCTTGATGCTCACTCGGGAGTAAACGCGGCCTTGGAGCACGATCCTAGGCATGTCTACTCAGAAGCCAGTCCCATTGTGTTGGGGGGGGCTTACTCCCAGGGAAGCGTGGAGAGGATCGCAGCCTGGCTGGATTCAGTGGGATTCACCAGGCAGGTTCATTCCGAAAGTCCTCGCCAACTTTCCGGCAGCGAGGTGAGCTCGGGGAACAAGCACTGCCTTGCCTGGAGGAGGCCTCCCTGAGTGCCCCCTCTGCAGGCTGCAGCACACGCCCCATTGGCACAGCTGTGCCGGTGCTGCAGCAGAGCGGGTGAGGATGGGGGCCACGGGGGGTGGCAGCCTGGGTTCCGAGGAGGCAGGCGGGGGATCGGACTGCCCACTGCTTTCCAGGTGCCCAATCGGGGGCTTTGCGCGCCACTCCGAAGGCGCTTGTGCCTTTGGGCGGGCGAGGCGCGAGCCGGGGCTTCGGCCGCTACCGGGAAGAGCTTGGAGGCGCCACAGGGCGCGTGCGGAGGTGCGCGCGCGGGAAAGGGTCTGCGCGCGCCTCTGCGAAGCCTGAGCAGGTGCGCCGCCGGGAGGGAGTCTCCAGGTTGGGAGGAAAGAGGCTGCCTGCAGGGCGGGAGGCTGGTGGCCGGAGAGGTGGGCTTCGCAGCGAGAGGGGGTGGAGGCGCCCTGTGTGGAGACCGTGGAAAGAAGAGGCGAGAGTCTGGGCTCTGCCCCAGTGATGGCGGGAGCAGCAGCTCTCCTCGGAGGGGCTGGCCGTGGGGGTGGCGCCAAGGTAGAAAGAGTCCTTTCCCCCCTCCTCAGTTCTAGGGCCATAAGGTGGGTGAGGAGGCAGGTGAGGCAGAGCCTCTTCCCTGGGGTTCTTCCAAAAGCACCGCAGCCCTGTGAGGCGCCCAAGCACTTACAATCCACCCACAGAGCGAGTTCACCCCACGGAAGAGGGCAGTGTGTGTGTGAGAGAGAGGGGGGGGAATGTGCTCTGTGCATGGATTGTGGATACTTGAGCGCCTCACACAGAGGCGGTGCTTTTTGAAGAACTCTGGTGGGGAGGCTGTGCCTCACCTGCCTCCCTACCCACCGCCCATGGGTTGTGGGTGCTTGGGCGCCTCACAAGGAGGCGGCACTTTTCAAAGGACTCTAGAGGGGAGGCTCTGCCTCACCTGCCTCTGCATCCACCGCACATCCCTGATTAGAGGCGTCTGGCACACCACCTGGGGGACTGAGTAGCCTTCCCTGATCTGAATGAACGGAAAAAGAGGGTCTCCAAGTTGTGAGGGGGCAGTTTCCATTTAAAGAAGGGGAGCCTGTTTTAACTAGAGAAGATGTTCTGCAGGGGCTGCTGGTCCTCCCCGGCTCCCCCAGTGTTCCAGCCGCCTATTTCCCCAGGCTGGCAAAGATTTCTTCAAGATCTCTACAGTGTGAGGAGTGGGAGGGAGCCCCAGAGTCAGGGTTCTCAGGGGGGATGTAACATGAGGAAGCGCTCATTGACTTCAAAAAGATGTACGTACCAATACAGGGTTGTTGAGTTGAGTTGAAAAACTTATGAAGGTATAAAAACACTGGTTTTGCTGAGTCGAGAAGGTTGTGATCTGATGCTAAGAAGCCACAGACACAGAAACAGACTCTTGAGTTGGCTCATCTGAAGTCAGTGGGACTTATCTGAGAAACGTGTAGATGATTATGCTCTAAAATGCACACAGATATCTGGAAATATGGCAGTCTCTGCCAGGAAGACTGACAGCAGCCTTGCCTCATGGGCAGCTCGATCTCTGAACTTGCATCTGCTGCAGCAAGTTTGGTCATTTGTGTTCCACAGGATTCTTTGCTTTGAGATTTTGTTTCAGGGCTATCTCTCTTGCTCTGTTACTCCAGGCTCTTGTTCTGGCTATTGGAAGAGCCCAATCCTAGGGATGTCTACTCAGAAGTAAGTCCCATTATATTCAGTGGGGTGGTCTTAGACTGCATGCCTATCTAGACTTACCTGGGAGTAGTTCCATTGAATTCAGTGGGACTTACACCTGACTAGACATGCAAAGGGTAAGGATGCTGTTTACAGAACAAAAGGCATGGGGATCATTCCATGTCAAATCATCACATTGTTTCAGAACCTCCCCAGATTTTTATGAAATTTGGGGTGTTTATTTGTCCTATGATGTAATGCAAAAATACCAATTTTTAGCAGCCTGTGTTCATTGTTTAGTAGCCTGTGTTCAGTTTGTGAAGACAACTTGCTTCTGTTATTTGTTGATAAATATCTGTAGTGTCAGTAGCAAATGTGATGTAATAATTTGAGGTAGCTTTTTTATTAATGAGGATGCAACAAACATCTCTAAAGTAGATAAGAAATGGACCTTAAGTTGTTTTAATCCATTTAAAAAACCTAATCTTTCCCATCAAAGGAAGGGATTAATAGCCCAATCCTGAGCTGTCTCAGGTGCAGGGCTGAGGTGCTGGGCTGCGGCAGCATCGAAAATGGCTCCTCAGGACAAGAAATTTCCCCTCCCCCCCCCCCCCGGGTAAAGCGAGTAGCCCACAATGGGGCTACTCGATTCACTGCCAACGAAAAGGTCAGCGGGGAATCATAGGCTTTGGATCCGGTGGAGCGTTGCTCCACTGGTCTCGCCTCCCTAGCATTCCATTTTTTTGATAACATTTTGAAAATTTAGGCTTAAATATATTTTCACTCTGAGTTAAAAAATAAAAAATGCAGTTCTTTAATAACTCCATAGGATCATTATGACAAGTTTTATCAAAATCTAAGAACGTGAGGTAGAAAAATATTACGTGTGATGATTTGCCATGGAATGACTTGTGAGTGTTCAGAGTTATTATGAGGTATTTTAAAGTATATTCTCCAGATTTTCTGATAGCTTTCCCCCAGCTATAAATATTGAAATTTAAATTATATCCTTGAATCTAGCAGACCTGAAGGAGGGAGGCTTTTATTAGAGAGTTTTTCTAGTTCAATGGGAGTGAGTTCAGTGGAACATACTACCAGGTACATGAGCATAGTATATGTGCAAAGTGCCTTTCCTTCTTGTTAGCACATAACCTTCTAGTTGACCCTCTGACTGACCCTCTCCTTCTCTTTCCCGTAGGTGTGAGTCCCTAGGCATGGCCTGCTGCTTCCAGATGCCAGATAACACAGCCCTCAGCTTCCTTCAGGAGACTGCCCAGCTCCTCTCCCCACCAGAGCCTATTGGTAGCACCCCAGGCACGCCTCCACCGCAGGTGGGCTTGGCTGTGCACCCTAGGCACAGCTCCCCTTCGGTGGTCCAAGGCGATTGCTTATCCCCTACTCTGGCCTCTCTTGGTCCATTGGATGCCCTGAGCCTCATCAGCCTGCACTGCTCCAACCTCGAGTCGGAGCCTGTCGAGCTCCCAGAGGCTGGCGTGGTGGAGCAAGAGAGGCCTCCTAGCACCCTCTTCAAAAACTGTTGTGGCAACCATCTGTGGACAGCCTGTGTGGAAGAGCCCAGAGCGGTGAAGCTACAGGGCTCTGGTGGCCCGCACAGGCCCGAGTCGCAGTGCAGCAAGAAAAGAGTCTCCCGCAAGCAACCCAGACCTAGGCGGAGCTGCGAATCCCGAGATCCTGCCTTCCAAGGGGTGACTTTCCAGATGCAGTTGTGCCACAGCAGCTCTGAGGGCTGTCAGCTCCTCATTAGCCCCCGATACAGCAGGTACAGCAGCTGGAGGGCAGTTCAGGGAAACGATGCCAAAATTGTACTAGTTGTTGGAGGTAGTTCTCACAACAACAAAATCTTTCCCAGAGTCCCAAGGGTTTTTCCCCTCCCTGAACCAATTGTCTGTCCCATCACAAGGCTCTTTATTAGTACCAGCATTTCTTTCCTGACTTTCTGCCTCCTTTAGGACTTCAAACTTCATTCATGAATGCTAGTACTAGTATCTAGGTGTTAGAATTTCAACTTTCTTTTCCACAAATTCCTTCCCAAAAGTTTCCAAACTGTGGACCACTACATCCTAGAAAAGTCATTGCCACATCTCTTGAAGCTCTGTTCTGTGCCGCAGCAGCAGCTTTCAAACCCAGTCTCCTCAGAAACTCACACTGGGCAGGCACTTTTGCTGCTCATCATCCCAGGTGTGCCCTCCCCCTGTTTTTCAGATGGGAACAGCTGCCCAGCATGACTTTCTGAGGAGACTGGGTTGAAAGATAAGAGGCTGTGGCAAGGAATTGAAAGCTCGGTGTTGTGTGGGGACGCCTTTTCCAGAGCACTGGATTTGGCCCACGGGCCAGGGTTTGCCGCCTGCTGTGTTAGATCAATAAATGTTGCTCCTCATAGCCATCTTCTTGTGCAGAAGTCATGCTCTTTCCCTATTTCTTTTGGTGGGAGGAGGGGAAGTAGAAACTTTAAAAGCAAGGCATGTATTTTTGTGGTGTGCAAGTTTGTCAAAGGGCTTCTTTATGGATAGCTCTTCTTTAGCTGTTAAAGCAATTTTGCTTGGAGGAAAGTACTAGGGAGGAGATTCTCTTCTGTTAGTATACAGTACTGCAGCATTTACCAAACAGTGGATTGGGACCCACTGGTGGGTCCTGACCTGATTTCTGGTGGGACACGAAGTGCTGAGCAGAGCCTCCAATGTAAACAGAGGTGATGGCAACGGCACTCTGGGAGGTGACATCATAATGTCACTTCTGGGTTCTTCTGGAAGAGAAGGCAATGGTGATGGTGGCAGCTTTGTCATCTCGCTGCTGCCCTATTCCTTCTCCTTTGGAGACTAACAGCTCAATCCTATCCAACTTTCCAGCACCGGTGCAACTGCGATGCAGCCCCGGGGTAAGGGAACAAAATGTTCCCAAACCTTAAGGAGGCCTCTGTGACTGCACCCCCAACACAGGAAGCAGTGCATACCCCATATGCACAGCAGCACCAGCACTGGAAATTTGGGTAGGATTGGGCTGTAAGACTCCAAAGGAGAAGGAATGGGGTGGCAGCAAGATCGCAAAGTCATTGAAACATGAGGAGGCAGCAGCAACCTACAGCCACATTTGTACTCCTGCTTCTCCTGCTGCCACTTATGGTCCTGCTGGACCTCACATGGCACCCCTTTCTGGCTTGGCACCTGGGATGGCTCACCCCCCAACTGCTATGCCACTGCACCGGGTATCACTCATAAATGAAATTGTAGGAAGTTCATTTAAAATTGACTTGAAAAATAACCATTTATGAAATCTACGCTGTTCTCATAGGTACTCTCTCTGATATAGGAGCTAGTTTATTATTATATTGCTTTTCAACAAATAGTTGACAAAGTGATTTACATAGTGGGGGAAAAAATTATTCACTGACCCAAAGGGGCTCAAAATCTGAAAAAAGAAGAGGCAGCAACAAATAAGCAGCTCTTGAAAAAGATTCTATGATATAGCTAGGGACAACTGCTTTCACCCATGAATTGTACAAGAATCACCAGGTAACAGTGGAAAGCTGTGTTCAACAGCACTTTTTTTCTCTGTTCTACAAGCATGCACTAAAAATGGAATTGCATTCTTCTGTTCCAAAGCTATTGTTCATTTCGTGTAGTTTTAAATTAAATTGCTTACATGATTTTGGAATTATGAGGAATAGACAGTAACAGACCTGCCCTGCTATATGCCTACGATGGTCTATGATGCTGTCCCACTGCACCCCACTTAACCAGCACAATAGAGTCTCACACAATGTTGGGGGCAGCTGGGAAAGAGTTCTGAGGCTTCCCCATGGTCTTCAGCAGTTCTTCTGGGAAACCAGAAGTACTGCTTAAGATCGCAGCAGAAGCCTCAGAAGATTTCCCATACAGTCTGGAGTGCTGCACTGACACAGCGCTCCGGACACTTGCCCTCCCTCCACCCCTCCAGACGCGCCACTGGGAATAGAAGCAGGATCATGTGATCCTCCCAGAAATGTGAATTGGTTCCCAATATTCCCTTTTCCTAAGAGTTTTTCTTATGTCCTCCCATTTTATTTGACATGATCCTAAGAACACAATTGCACCATTGGTTGTGTTCCCAAAAGCACTGTAACAGAGAATGCAGAAAAGGTAATGTCAGGGGTATGATGGTGTAAAGTCAGGGTTAGTTCCTGACTAGCGTTGCCTGGCAGAATGGTACTTCTGCTCATGGGGGAGTGGATGAGATTTCTGCCAACTGATCCATTAATCAGAAACACCACATGCCATATTCCACACTCTTCAGGGTGCAGGGACACACACAGAAGCTTGCTCAAGGTAAGGGAATATTCATTCCTCACTTCAGGGCTCCACTGTAGCTGCATTGGCACTGGAATGTTGGATAGATTTGGGCCTTTAGTTTTTGATACACAAAGTGTAAAAGTTGTTGCAGCCTTTCAAACTTCCTCCTTGCTTTCCGTGGCACCTGACTTTCTGTCTCCAGAGATGGCAATGCGCTCCTAAGGTGCTCCCAAGTGTGTGCATGTATTGCAATTCTTGGGAATTTACATGCAATCAGTGGTGTAGCTAGGTCATTTGATATCACTGACCCATAAATTTTTAACAACCGCCCCCATAAAAAATCACTAGGGTTGGTGTCACTCAGTGCAATAACTCATGTTGTCACTCCCATTAACTTTATTTATTTAAATATTTTTTAATATATAATGGTATAGGTCACCCAACAAATCAATAACTAACAAAAAAACCAGTGGCCAGCATGACACTCGCACAATAGGACTTCTAGTTTTAGCTCTGACACATAGAAATGAGAGGTGATTTGTACAGTAACTGATGCTAACATCTTATCAGTTCCATGCTTTGTCATAACTCCTCATTTGCTCTCAGAACAATCAATCTCATTGATCAGTTTTGAGTTAAAGAAATCCACTTTTTGTTACATAAGACAGTTGTGGTTTCTTTTTCTGTTTATTTGGCTATAACTTTTGATGGAATAGAGATAATTCAATGTGGTTTTTTGTTACATTATGTATTAAATTACCTTCCAAATGATATGTTATGATATTGTTTATAAATACAAATTTTCCTAAATGTTTCCACAATCCTGACAACTAGTGGTGTCACTTCCCGCAATGTGGTTCACCCCCATTACCCCTAGCAACATCACTGCATACAGTACCCCCACTTTGTACTTCTGTGCCACTGCTTTGTACTTCTGTGCCACTTCTGGCCAAACTGTGGAGGATGGGGCAGTATATTTTGGATAAAATCAGTCTAATTTTTCTGCCTTGAAATTACTCTCCAAATTCATCTCCTGAAAAACCTTCAGCTTACCTTCTTGCTGGAAGGTAGGCTGAAGGCCAGATCTTGCTGGAAGCATCCATACTACTGTGGAGTTTGCATTTTCCCAATGGCACTCTGAATGTTACATGTTTTTTTTCCTGGTCATTTGAAAGAACTTATAATTTTACTGAGTACCCCAATGTGGGGAGGGGCTGTAAAGCACATTTGTGGCACCCTGTGAGTAAGCAGCACTTACTGTCTGTGAGTAAGCAGACAGGAAAGTGCTGTCCAGTGCTGAATCCAAGTGCACAATCCAACAAAGCAGGTAAGTTCCTGCCAAGTGGCACAAGGGGGTGCGTGGAACAGGGCAGGGTAGAATCGGGGAGAGCAGAGGGAAGCGTTTTTGGCCTGTAAGGGGGCAGGATTGACAATACTGGCCTGTGAGGAATCCTATTTCCCCCTCCTGGGCTTGAAAACCTGACATGGGGCTTCTTGGACTTGTGCCACTGATTTCTCTGGCACAAATCTGATTAGCCCCATTGTACAGGCTAGAGCTCTACATGGGTTAAGGGAACAAATGTAGACTCTTCAATCTTAAATGTAGCCTGCTGAATTGCGGTGCTGGCTATAGTGTCGACTGTGTGGCCCTGATATGCCAGTACTGTTTAGGATTGGGCTGTTAAAAGGTATAAATCAGACTCAACCTCTGGTATAAAAGAGTATAAAAAGAGTCCAGTATAAAAGTATTGGTTAAATATTTTGACATGCTCTCTTGGAAAAGAGAAACTAATACAAATGGGGAATAACTATATTTGATGTAATATGATGTGGATGAAACAAAATTGTAGTGATGAGCTGGCCTAGGATAGTTACACTCAAGGAGGAAAAGTATACAACCGCTTAACAACCTTCCGCTTAATGGCAGACCACCTATACAATGGAGAAGCACAACAAAGAGGCTCTTACTGAGACAATCAGATCTCTCATAGCTTGCAGCAGAGTGTCTGTTTACACAACAAAGAGGTTCTTAATCGGCCTCCAGAAGCCTGCTAAACCAGAGAATGTCTGGTAGGGAGCATCTTTTTACACAACAAAGGCACTAGATTGGGCTGAATGTTCACTTAATGACCTAATTGCATAACAACAGGGAATCGGAGAACATATCCCCATTGTTAAGTGGTGCACACCTGTATATATGCAATGTTTTTCAATATTTGCCAGGCATTACTCCTGTTGTTTAACTCCAGAAGGTTACTAGCCATGTGTACTGTGGGCTTTAAATATTTAGGTTTAAGGATTTTTTTACTACTCTATAAGTTTTCATTAACATTTGCATTTTTAAAAAATGTTTTACAGGCATGACCCCATATCCATGGGGATTCTGTTCCGGACCCCCCCACAGTTACCTGATACCGTGGATATGGGCAACGCCTGTCCCTCCACCCTCTGGAGCCAAGGGGAGCTCTGCTGAGCACAGCAGAGACTGCGGATGTCTGTCCATGATGTTTTGGACATTCAGGAGCTCAAAACACATGACTTTCAGTTTCACAGAAAATCCAAAAGTGATGTTTTTAATGCCCGCTGGGGCTTCCCAATGTCTTATATAGCATTAAAAATGTCATTTCTGGTTTCTCTTGGAAAATCACGTGCTTTGAGCTGCCAAGCTCATTCTGAGCCTGGCAGAGGCCATGAATAGACATCCGGAGCTCAGGGGAGCAGAGCTCCCCTTGCCTTTGGAGTGGGTGTGCATGGAAGATGCATGCAGAGGGGCCCATGGGCCTGATACATGGGTAACTGAATCTACAGATAGGGGATCCATGAATATGCCCCCCCCGTACGTATACTGACTTGAGAGTGTTTCCGACTTATTTTTGTTGGCCTGCTGTAAATGACCAGCAGCCCAATCCTAAGCTGCCTGGCATCCAGAGGAGCAGTTGCACCGAAATGGCTACCACTGCATCCTATGGGTGTCATGGCAGCTGCTGGAGTCTGTTCAGGAGAAGGGGCATTTTTTCCCTTCCTCAGGTAAGAGCGCAGGCCCCGCAATGGGTCTCTTCCAGTCTGTGCTGGCTAGTTTGCCAGCACAGACTGGAACAGCTCCAGGAGAGGCTTTTCAGCCCAACATGAAGCATAAGATCCTGTGGGGCAGGGCTTTGCTGGTCCCACCCCCTCCTGCCCAGGTTCCTCCCCCTACCCTGCTCTCTTCCCCTCTGTTCTTCCCACTCCCTGCTTCCCCCCTGCCCCGAAAGTACTTGTTGCCAGCCAGCGCTTCAAGAGCACCTGCCAGCCCTTCACATGGTGCAGAGGCTCAGTGCCAACTAGTGCTGGTCCAGCGCCGGTGGCCCGTCTTCTCTGGGTGCGGAGGACACGTTTGTGACACCCAGTGCTGGCGCGGGAGCTCAGCACCAGTGCTAATGGAATTAAGGGTTGGGCCCTAGAGTGGATAGTATCAGCAGCAGACCTAGCGTTTTGTAAATGAAGCAGATGCCCTGGTTGCTAGGTCTGTGCGCTTCTAGGACCGTGCGGGAAGCTTCTCTGAGGCTTCTGATGCAGTCAGAAACTGCACTTCTGATTTTCCAAAAGTGCAGTTTAAGACCCCTGTGGAACTTCAAAACACTTTCCGGTTGGTCCTGGAGTTACACAAGGCTCGGTATTGCTGCGGTAAGTGGGGAGGGGGAGCGACTTCGCACAAGGGGAGGTGACATGTAGCAAGGGGATGGCATCGTGGATCTTTGCCCCAGGTGCGGGGCTGTGGAAGTCTGCCACTGGATAGTATAATGACTTTGGATCTGAGAGCTATTACAGATCCAATGTCCTCAGCCATGGAGTCACAGTGACTTATCTCTCAGCCTCTGTTCTCCAGTAGTCTATATAACCAGGGTCTCCAAACTTTTCAGTATGAGAGCCACATTGTATATTTTATACATTTTTCATGGGCTGAAAAAAAAATTCAGTTTTATATATGAATTAATGAAATTTAGATGAATGAATAAGTTTTACTTTGATTTTTTTTTAGTTTAATGCCAGCTTTGGAGTTTAATGCCATGCTTAAACTGAGAAATGGTATATAATGAGTAAAAATGTCAAACATTAGCCAATGCTCTGACAAATATCCAAGTTGCTACGGGCTGGATAAAATCTTGTGACTGACCATTTATGGCCCCTAGCCAGTAGTTTGCAGATCCTGGTTTTTAAAATGGGAAAGATGTTAACCGTCCCAAAGTAATTATGAAATTGTGTGAGGTAAACAAGGTTAGTGTTCTTAGCAACTGAGCAGGATATAGAACCAATTAAAATAATTTGGAAATCAGTGTTTTTAAAGCTTATCTAAAATATTATAAATCTAATCTATGTTCAGTGGAAAACCTAGGAAAAGAAGCCAAGTTCCTATAGGAAGAGAAGAACTCAAAGCTGGGAGTTTGGAGGAGGAAGAAGAATGCCTCTCTACCCACAGTATGTTAATTTTTTAGGCATTAAATATTGTACCAACTGGTATTATAGGATTTTACAAAGGCAAAGACATGCTGATCCCTTTTTCTTCAGGAGAACAAACTCTAATGATCTGATCTTTTTTTAGTAATTGTGCAGGCGATTAAATGTTTTGATTGGGTTGCAACAATCTTTGGTGTCGTAACCCATGGCAATGTTCAGGTATTGCAAGCTGGATGCTGGTCTAGCACAGGGCTCTTCCAATTACGACTCATGGGCCAGGTCCAGCGTTTGGAGATGGCCCTTCCTTGTGTGAGCAATGCTTACCATTCTGCTGTGCTGCTGCTGTTCCTGGCACCCAATCTTGACACAGGATTACTCTGGGCAGTTGCATCTGCCTGGACATCCTGTTGCAAAGCCTGCTGGGGCGATGGGAAATAGATGCAACTGCCTAGAGCATCTCTGTGTCAAGATCAGGTGTGAGGAGCAGCAGCAGTGTGGAAGAACTGTAAGCGCTAGCTAGGACGGGGAGTGTTTTTCACCTGCATAGCAGTCTTCAGTTTGGAGACAGTTGAGGGTCCATCCAGTGAAAACATCATGCTAACAATTGTCAGACGTAGCAAATGAAGCAAACAAGGAGCCCAATCCAGCGCAAAGCCCCCCATGTCAACGCAGCAGCACCAGCACGGCTGCAGAATTTAGCAGGTGGGATTTCCTTGAGATAAGGGAAACATCTGCCCCCTTGCACCATGGTAAGCACTTATGCAATGTGACTGAATATTTCTCTGTTTGCACATTTTTACTTCTTTTCCAGCGAATGATTCATTTGTGCACCAGTTTAGTCCCTTACTGTAAAAAGTATGCCAGTTTCATTATTAATTACGGGGGGGGGGGGGCGCAGAATACCTTGCAAACTATTCCTGTGCCCCAATTTCCCTAAAATAACTGCCTTTGCCCTTGTGGTGCATAAAATGGGGTGACCCTAACACTCTGAAAAAGTACAGAAGAACAGTTTTATCTCTCTACTTTCCACAGAAAAATTCCAGAAAAATTTATGGAAGCAGTTTTTTGGGGGTTTGCTTTAAGAATGAATGGTGTGTTTTTGATCCAATTGACCTGATTCTGTAAGTCACTGCACGGGCACAGAAGTTCAGTGGATGAAAAATCAAGGCTCAAAGATTGACACACACAGGCAGTTGTCAAGGTCTTGCTGTCAGTCCCTGAAGTACCTGTTCACCTTTGTGTGACCATGTTGCAGCAACCCGGCCTAGAGAGTCATTCTGTCACCAACATCGCCTATCACCAGTATTCTGCGTAACACTGAATCCTCCTTACCTGCTGATTCAAAACCCACTGATTTGACCTACCCCTTGTTCCAAACCCTGTGCCTGGAGGACTTACAGGGGACCTCCTGAACATGAGCAAGTTTGTGTCCAGGAGGTCAGAAGAGGTGCAGGGAGGCCGGAACCTTCTGGCAGGCACTTCTGGTTTTCACAAAAACCAGAAGTGTCTTGTAGAAGGCTCCGGCAGGCATTCTGAGGAGGACAGGAAAGCACATCTGCATGCGGCTGCCCCATGCAGCAGAAAACGGGTTGGACTGCAGATTTCAATATCTGCTGTTTTTGGCATCCATGAGGATTCTGGGAACAGAACCCCTGCAGATGCCAAAGACCAACCTGTATTCTATGCTCCTAGTAAGATTGCTCCTAAATGTTCACAAATACTTTGTGTGTGTGTGTGTGTGTGTGAATGTGGGAAAGTCTAAAAAAAAAAAAACACTCACCTAGGCACTTGCCTGGTGAAGCAAATGCCTAAGATAGGAACATTAGCTGCTCAGATATTGATCCAATTGTCCTTTGCCTTTAAGGGAATAAGCGTTGTGCTTCTTGCAAGACCAAGAAAACACCTCTGTGGAGAGATGCTGAAGATGGGACCCCACTCTGCAATGCTTGTGGCATTAGGTATCTGGAGTATTTTCTCTCTCAAAACCCAACATAGGACGCTTATCCATTAAGGGTCTCTAAAATGTGCAGAAAGAAGTTGTAACAAATGGTTAATTTAGCCACGGGTTCCCACAGGCCACTGCACTAACCAACAAAATCTCTTCCTCTTGACTGCATGTAGATTGAACACAGTTTATATCCCCATCACTCTTCTTTCCCCTCTTCTGAAACCTGGGATTCTTAGCTTTCTGTTCAGAGGAAAGGTGATCTCTTCTTTTTTGTCTCTATGTGGCAGGATACTTCTACTTTCACGTCTTTAGAATAAGAAAGGAAATTGGGGGGGGGGAGGGGATTGCTGCAATTCACAGAAGTCAAATAGATCATTATGTACAGCAGTGGCATAGCTAGATCATTTGACACTCAGGGCCCATAAGTTTTTGACTCCACCCTGTACAACAAAATTAACTAATCTGGGCTTCCAGTCTGGGTAGGACCTCAGGTCTACCTGCCCAGCAAACAGCCACAGAGGCCAAAGTTTAACTAGGAACCCAGATCTACCCTCCTGGAAGAGATGGCTCCAGAGGGCAATCAGAATGGGAGCCCAGATTTACCCAGCTGGTAGATCTCGGCTCCAAGTCCATGGGGGAGCCCAGGTCTACCCATTCAGCAAACTGCAGCCACAGAGTTCAAATTTCAGCTGGGAGCCCACTAGTTTACTGGGCCACCAGTAAACACCAGTTGACCTGGCCTCTGGAGTTAAGAGTGCTCATGCTCCCTCCCCTGAAATACAAACGCTGGGCCTGTCCCTGACTCAGTGACATACTGCCGCTGCATCTGGAAGTTCAATGTAGCCATCATGGTTAATAACCACTGATAGACTATAGTCCACCATGAATGTTTAGAATCTAATTTAAAAGTCATCTAAGCCAGTGATCAACAACACTAAACCTTCCCACCAGTGGCATTGCTAGGATTAGTGTCACCCAGTCTGGTAACTCATGGTATCACCCCTCTTTATTTATTTATTTTACTATAGAACAGTACAGGTTAGCAAACCAATCAGTAAGCAACAAAGAAACAGTGGCCAACTTGGTGATGCTCACACAGCTGGATAGGAGTTTGAGTATTAGCTCTGATACATGGAAAAGGGAGCTGACTCACAATAACATCTTATTGGTTCCATGCTGTGTCATAACAACACCTTGTTAGCTCTCAGAACACTCATGCTCATTGGTCAATTTTGAATTAAGTTGCAAAGGCAGAAACGCAATCCCCAGGATCATGCTGCTGCTTGGGACAGAAGGGTTTTTTTTTTTACTTACTAGGAGCCAGCACAGGAGTCTTGGGGGGCAGGGGAACACTCTGCCAGGCTCCCTGCACCTTCAGATATATAAAAGGTACTTCCCGTTTTGCATCAAAAACCAGAAGTGCCCTTTTTTGTTTTTTTTTATGATGTTTGGAGGTGTGAGGAGTCTTGCAGAGGGCCTCCAGGACTCCTGAGCTGGCTTCTGGTAAGTTTAAAAAAAAATAAAACCACTTCCGTTCCCAGCAGCAGCATAATCCTGGGCATCACGTTGTCCCCTGTCCCTTTAAAGCACTGGTTCCCAACCTGTGGTTCGGAGACCATATGTGGTCCGCGAGACCTTGAGAAGTGGTCCGCAAGGTCTCAGGAAAAAAAATTTCTTTTGATAACTTCTAGTGTCTTGCTGAGCATGCACTCTCCACCAAATAGGCTGGAGACTGCCTACAGCCACAACCACTTGTCAGCTGTGACTGTGGGCAGTCCATTCTCTGTCCTCCCTGGCAGTCTGTAGGGGAGTGCTTGGAAGACAGACCACCAGAGAAGGCAGAAGCCAGATCACCCACAGCCACATGTGGTCCATGACAATTCCAGTTTTTATCTCAGTGGTCCACAGGCTTCTAAAGGTTGGGAACCACTGCCTTAAAGGGACAGGGATAAGGCTTCCCTGGCTGGGGTGTTGCAGTGCCCCAGTTTGTGAAACTCTGATGTACCAGATACTGCATGACCACTTTAATTGACCTCTGTTTTTCCCAGGTACAAAAAGTACAGAATTCGATGTTTCCATTGCTGGAATATTCCAAAGCATGGTGGGAAACCCTACTCACATTGTTCCAACTGTGGAGGCAAATTACATGTTGCAGCTGCCCACCACAAATCTGGGAAAAGGTAAAAGGTGCTTTTTTATTTTTTTAAGGAGAGGCACATATCTCTGTTGTGTTTGTCAGATATTTGCTGCTAGGTGAAGTTCATTTGTGGAGCTGCACAGGAGAGACCCATACAATTTTAAATTCATTGTGAAGGTGAATATCCTTGAATTTCTATGGATTGTCTTGGATTGTCATGGCATTGCTGCTTAGGAAGACGAAAATGAATATCCATGAGGCTGAAGTATTCCTGAAGCTTCTCTGGACTATTCTTCAGACCCCCCCTTTATGATTGTGGCAGCAGTCTCTGTTGACCTAATGAAAGATGCTCTGTAGATGAGGGTATGTGACATGCAAATATTGTTCAGGGTTGTCCCTGTTAAGCAGTTGGAGATTGACTCTGGCATTTAACACTGTGACAGGAGAAAGTATTCTTTTCATGCAGTCATTCTTCCTGCCATGATCTTACCTTCTTCCCTTACTCCTACCTCACCTTTTGGAAATAATCCCCACAGCAACAGGAGATGATTTTGCCACTGTGGGGATTATTTCCAACAGATCAGGAAGGGAAGAGTGGGGCAGAAGGAGCTATTTCTGCCTTTTTTCCTGTCAAATGGGAGTCTTAAAGATAGGAACCCATCTCCTAGAGTCTGACCCAGTGGTCCTCAAATTTTTTAGCACTGCTACCCACTTTTTAAAATTACATTCTACTGGAACCCACTTAGCTTTACAAGACTTTTAAAAGCCATTTCTGCTCAACATTGCATGTACACAACAGGGATCAAATGTGTATACCTGTGGGCTGCATGGAAATTGGTTAAAAAGGTGATTTAGAAAGAAATAATACTTTTTTAAATTTACAAATATTTATTTCTTTGCAAGGATCTTGATCCATTTCTTATAATGAGGCAGCCCAAATGAATAGCCTTAAGGCTTGAGGGGCTTAGTTATGTGACCCAGCCTTCATCTGCCCCCACTCTCTGTAATTCACAGACTTGGGGGGAAAAAAATCAGAAAAAAAGCTGTTCAAACATTTATTTCCCTATATTTACATAAGCTTGCAAACGGCAGCTATTTGCAGGGTAGCTAGCTACTATTTGATTTCTGAATAGCCTGAGGGCTTGAGCCACAGGGTTGTCTGGTCTGGATATGCTGTTTGCATTCACACAAACATTTTGGTGCCTAGTAACCGCAGATGAAACTCGGTGTAGGTTAACTCAAAACAGCAGTTGCCACATATGACTGAATGCTTTTGCATGGTGGAGCAAATCAAAATGGCCATACTGAGTAGAGCTGATCTTTTCTGCAAACCTTTGGTGGTTTTATATCCATTTATTAATCTTTGACATTTCTATACCACCCTTTCTCCAAGCAGCTCAGGGCTCAGCTCAGCAGTACATAGCTCCTTCCTTTTGTTCTTAGAACAACCCTGTGAGGTAGGTGAGGCTGAGAGAGGGAGGGAGTAACTGGCCCAATGTCACCCAGGCTGACCTGGAATTTGAACCTGGATCTTCTAGGTCTAAGTTCAACTCCAGAATTACTACACCATGGATTTTATGGCTCTCCTGCCAAGGCTCTCATTTAAAAATCATGTGCCCTTCCAAAGAATTCTGGGAATTCTTTAGTGAAGATGTTGAGAAAGATCTCTAAGCACTTCATGGAACTGTGGTCTCTAGGGTTCTCTGGGAAGAAGAAATGAATATCAAGTTGGTGCAGATATTCTATAGATAAACACAGTAGCTTCCCCTGCCTCCCCAACCATTCACAATTATTGGGATAAAAAAGTGCTACTGTGCCAATCAAAGGGGTCATTTTCTTTTCCAGATGTGGAAACTTCTTAAAGCTTTGCAATTAACTGGATATCAAAAGAGCGATTGGGAAAACTGACCAACTTGACTGAGGGCTCTGGATGAGCAGTTAGATGGATGATCATTTGATGTATTGACCAAAGGTATATGGATATAGGTATGGGTTTGTTTGTTTTCATTCCCACTTGCTGGATTCTGTTCCATTCTCAAGTTGCAGCTATGGCATATCTTGGGTTTTTGCTCAAGATATTGTGTATGTGGGAGAAAGTACAAAAAAATTGTTTCAAGGAAGGAGATACATTACTTTAGTTCCCATTTCAGCTATTTAGTAGCTGTAAATACTTGTAGGAGCGGAATACAATTCCTGTAGAGGACAATCAAGAGATCTAGGCTGCAACAGTATTTAAACTATGAATCCTACTAATCACATGGCAAACTCTTCCATGTGCATTGAATTAATTACTACCTGACTCTGCTGCACTTCAGGTTGCTGCTATATTGATAGCAGAGACATTAATATTCTTTAGAGAGGAATTGGAAAATGCAAAGCAGCATTTCTAAAACGTTAGCCTTTGGGGACAGCAGCTGTTGCAAGGATGCATAGTTGAGAGGGTTCATCTAAAACAAATAATGTCTCCTTGTCCTCAAATGCAGGAAGGCTTTTAAGAGACAGAGCAATTCTTTTACTGCAATAAGTATCCTATAATGAAACACTTCCCTGACTTGCTGGCAATGTTTTCCTACTGTGCCAGATTTAGATACCAAGACCAAATATATGTTTAAGCTATAACTTATTTTTATTTAATGAAAAGGTTTGTTAATATAATCTGCTGCCAGTATTACAGCTTCTCAGAGCTTGTGCCTCTGCTAGCTTGTATGTTGAAAGAACAAAAGTGTGTTTCTCTCTGGTTGGGAATGGGAGTGTTTCAAGAGAGACTGTAGAGGCTTTATTTTTTGAAGAATTTATTTTTGTAAATAGTATTTATTTTTGAAATATGGGGCTGCTGTTTGTTTTTCCCACAACACAACTCACCCCCCTCCGCAAGGAAACAAATCTGCCAAACTGTGAAATGTAAAGCTATAATATTTGAAAGTCTGTGTATTTTCAATGAATATACTATAAATTGTGATTCTGTTCAAGATGAGTGATGAGCTTCATGATGGTTATTTTATAGGCGAATAACTGTCATACTTCTACAATTTTTTTTTTACTGTAGCTGAGTAAGGAGGACTGTCCATTTCGAAAATATAGAAGTCTTAGTATCTTAAATTAAGACCAACCGAAATGACACAAAGTTGTGAGCAATGAGCTTTTGATTTCTGCAGAGTTCTTCATTGAAGTGAGTGGCAAAGCAAAAAAAAAACAGGGAGGGGGGAAGGGGGATACAGAAGGAAAAAATGGGGCATGTTGGCAGAGCTTCAAAATCTGCAAATTTGAAGGCCAAACTACATATGGGACCTTGTATCCACTGATTTGACTCACCACTGATACAGAGGTCCACTTTTAAATGCTTTGTAACATGGAAAAAAGTATCAAAATCCATTTCCTACCTTTGTGCTCTTAAGTAATATAATTTCATTCCGCTGGATTCCATTATTCACCGTGTCTGTTGGCTGAATGTGATATAGCATCTATATCAATGCATTCTGGGGCAACGGAGGAGCAAGAAACCTGGAAGTGGGTCTTTAAAGCTATTTTTCCACTGAGTATCCACTGATTTTTTTTTTTAATCTACCAGGGGTTCTGGAACAGAACCCCAGTGGATAATGAGGCACGATACAATATTAGTATGGGCTGTGACTTGCTTCTATCAATCTTGGCAAGGGAAAGGTGGGGTAGAAATTTTTAAAATAAATTTTTTTCCCATAAATATCAGTTAGATCTGATCTGCATTAGAAGTCTTTAGGTGCTGATCGATGTCCAGCTGTAATTTACAAAAAGAAAAATAAAACAGAAAGGCAATGATGTGTTTAAAGTCATGTTGAATTTGGTGTGGAAATCAGTTCCATGGAGAAAAAAAGTGTCCTTTTGAATTTGGTTTTGATGTTTTGTATTTCTAGTCTTGCCATAGACCAGGGGTCTTCAAACTTTTTGCACCCCAATAAATAATGGGACTGGGAACCAATTATCAATCCCACTCCCTTCTTGGGACCATATCCGGTCCACTTCACTGCTATGTTCTCCCAGCACTATTCATTGTAACCAAATATGCTTATCAGAAAGAGCAGAAAAAGTTACCATGAAGCCTTAATTCACGAAGCCAGAGGCCCCTGATTTGAGTGATTTGCTGAGTCTTCCACATGCAGAACTAGACTCTCTGAGTCAGCAAAAAGCATTGTTTTTTGCGACCTGGATTCAAGTCACCTGACTCAAGTTCCAATCCCTGCACTCCCCAGGTGTCCACACACTGCTCACATAAACTGCTACTCATGGACCCAACACCCAGACAGGTAGCTATACTTTGTGCTTTGAACATTTTCACTTTTTTCACCTCTCTCATTTTCCCTCCTCTCTCCCTATCTTTAGTTGCAGCTAGAATTGGCAGAGCATGGACCCCTGAAATCCTTCCCTACAATCTCCCTTTTCTCTGATTCCTTTGGATTCACCAAATACACTTGTACTACACTGCACTCACCACTATAGGGCACTCTCTATAGCAGTTCTCTATTAATTCTTGTGGGTATCCATTTTGTATTCTTCCTTAATAAAGTTATCCTCTTTTATTTGAAGTATTTCTTTCAGTCTTGTCTTTAAGTAGAAGGAATTTTTACAGAATGCAGTCTTAAGGTCCCAATGTTCCAGTAAGGTTGTATAATATTTCCCCTAAAGAAAACAATTCTTTAGGTTACACTAACATTCTGCAAAAAAAATGCTGAAAAATACCTTCATATCACCACTTTACTTAGAAAAAATTCCAGAAGAATGGGTGAGGTCAGTTTTTTGGAAACCCACCTCTTACCTATGTAGAGGAAACTGAGGGCCCAATCCTATCCAACTTTCCAGAAATGATGCACATGCCAATGGGGTATGTGTTGCATCCTGCTGTGGAGGGACTGTCACAGGGGCCTCCTTAAGGTAAGGCAGGGGTTATAGAATCATAGAGTTGGAAGGGGCTTAATAGGTCATCTAGTCCAACCTCCTGCCTTAGGCAGGAAATCCTTTTAGAGCAACTCTAACAGATGCTTGTCGAGCCTCTGCTTGCATATCTCCAGTGAGGGGAAAGTCCACCACCTCTCGGCAATCTGTTTCACTGCCTCCAATGGTTCTCAAACCCCGTCAGTTTCAGCCCTGAGGTAAGTCTTTGTGGGGGTTGGAAAAACAGCAGTGATGCGATCCCTAAGAGGGGGCTTCTGCCTAACCTGCTTCTGGGGCCTGGGTGGTGCACCATGAAACGCTCCTCAGGGTTCCCTGTGGCTTTTAGAAAATGGAAATAGCAACTGTGACCCTCTTCTGGGTTGCGATTGCGTCACTGCCTTCCCCCACCCCTTAAGAGGCCAGAGGCTGAGGCCCAAGTTTGAGAACCTCAGAGGTAAGGGAACAAAAGTTCCCTTACCTTGGGGCTGCATCAGTGCTGGAATGTTGGATAGGAGTGGGCCCTTAGTTACCAAATGGGTTTAACTCATCTCAGTCCGGATTTTGACTTGGGCATAAACTCTACTATAGCAACTGCCTTTTAAAATTTGGATTCCACTAGGAGTAACATTTGACAAAATCCAACCAAATTAGACCAAATTTTAAGTGCATAAGAGTATTATTATGCACGAGAAATGGATTGGGTTTTTTTGCAAATAAATATTACTTGTAAATAAATGCATAAGAGTAGCCTTGTAAAGCTTGTAAAGCCTAGTAAAACCAGAAAAAAGGTGATCTAGTAATACTTTTATGCATTTATTTACAAGTAATATTTATTTGCAAAAAAAACCAATCCATTTCTCGTGCATAATGAGGCAGCCCTAATGAATAGCCTCAAGGCTTGAGACACAAAACCTTGTAACTCCCTTTATTTTCTTTAATAATTTGCACAAGATGTCTTGGAATTTTCTTTTGAAGGCATATCTCTCTAAGCAAGATAAGACCCTTGCTATATCTTTTTTTTTTTCAACCCTGAGGTGGCCAGTCCCTGAGCTAAGAAAAGGCAGGTCGGATCAGACCCATCTCACAAGAGATACAACCTAAGTTTTTAATGACATTGAAAATTGCAGTTTGACTGTCAGTCCCTAGATGTGTACAACTTTTAAGTTCTTGTTCTCTCTCTCTTGTTTCTTCTATAATAACTGAAGCTACAATCCTATACACACTCACCTGGCAGCAAGTTCTACTGAATTCTGTGAGACTTACCTCTGAGCAGACATGCTCCTGAGGAGGGCCACAGGGCATTCCAACTCAGGGTCTCACTGGAAAACCTCTTTCTCTGGTCTACTTCTAAGTAGGAGGGCTGGAGGCATTCTAGCTCAGCAGTCTCTGAACTGTGGACTGCTCCATCTGAGAAAACACTGCTAAGCACAGCATGTCAGTGGTGAAACCTTACTGTTCAGTGCCACTACCTCCTAATGTCACTGTCAATCTTTGCAGAAACTTGCAGCAGATTGCCACTTCCTCCTAGAAATTGGGGCACACAGCCTTCTGGGATGACGTATGGCAGAAGTGGCTGCCCAATGCAGGTTTCTGCAAAGATAGGAGGCAGTGGTGTGGAACAGTAAGGCTTTGCCACTGCTGTGCCTGAATGGGTTTTCTTGGAGCGCTGGATCTGGCCCTTGGGCTGGGGTTTGGTGGCTCCTAACTCACCATATGCAGGACTGACCTCTAAAGATCATAATTACTCACCAACCGAAATGTCGTTCCCCACATAGCTGTGTAACAGCACCAAATTGTTAGGAAAAATTGAGAATTGCTTCCCCTTTGGTTTCTGATCTTGGGGACATTTACCCAATTGGGGGGGGGGGAGAGAGAGAGCGCGCACGCGATCAGTAGGAGAATTATTGCCATCTTTATTCTTAAAAGCCTGGTCCTGATTAACTTTTCTGTCTCTGAGCTGGGAGGGAAGGAACCATGGAATTTTCTGTGACCCTCAGATAAGTCAGGGGTTTACACTTGAGGGAGCTGGTGTCTGACTATAGTTTTGTCTGATTTTACCTGAGGCCAGATCCTGAAAAATAACCTACCAGTAATTGTTACCCAAGAACTGTACAGTCTCTAATTTTTTAAAAAAATATATAGTAAAAGATACATTTTTATTCTTTAACTTTTTAAATTTGGGTCTTTTTGTAAACACTCTCTGAGTAAGTGCATTCTAAACAATATACCAGTAGAACCATTAATCAAGTGGTTTGATTTAAAGTGCCTGGTATGTTGAGCCAGAGGCTCTACATATAACATACAACATATAACACATAACTGGGAGTGTACACAGTGGAGAGACAAGCAACATGGAATGACTGTGAGCAAGTGCTGCTACACATAGTTGCAACCTGATTTACTAAGAAGTTGACCCCACTGCTTTCCATGGTTGTTGTTATTAAGTAATGGTTCACTGAATTGAAACCTCAGACTTGGTTTCTAATAGAAATGAGGATGACATCCTGGTGTTTTAAAAACCAAACCTCTGCCAAACATTTGCAAAATGGAACAAGGGTGCAGATGGTTCTGCTAAAGAAAATGAGGCTTGCTTGATTTAAATGGAAGTTTCAGGAGCAGTGAAAAGATTAATTTTGTCTGTAGCTTGCCCTGGAACCAGTCGCCATGGAGATTGATTGCCTTGTCATTATTTCTGCTGCCACACCTGAGTGACCTTTTATGCATTTATTTACAAGTAATATAACAAGTAAAACCTCAAAGATATGGTGAGGAGGTGATCTAGGCTTGATTTATTGGCAGAAATTTTTCTCTTTATAGCCAAGAATCTACAGTAGATAAATACATAGTATTGCCTGGGCTCACATGCAGCACTGCCCTGTTGGGGATTAGCTTATAGTGGCTCAGACAATTACCTTTCCCTCCCTGTGAGTGGGGATTGCAGTGGAAATAATTAAAAAAAAAAAATTACTGTTCTGACACATGGGCCAATGTTGCATTCCTGAAAAACACAAGAACTCCAGATGAATGTTTGGCCAGTAGTGGCAATGATTAGATATGAAGAGGGACCAGACACCTACAGTACTATTAACTTTTTGAAAAGCAAGGGATGGTTCGGCCACACAGTAGATTGTCAAATGCATCTTTGCAATCTTGAAGGGTGCAGAGACATAAGGCAGATAGGCAGCATCAGTATGTTGTGGCAGGGGATTCTCTGTTTCCTCTTACTGGAATGGGTTCATTATCTTTGCTCCCCCCCCACCATTAGAGTATTGGTTCCACTTGAATGTTTGTGTGTGTGTGTATGCATGCATGTGCAATGGCATATTTTGTTCCTGGGCGGTCCCAGGCTGCTCAGATTTGCACCACTTCATCAGGTGGCACAGATCCAAGTAGGCCCATTGGGACCGCAGCAGCATGACATGGGGTAAGGAGAAAAGTTTCCCCTTGCCTCCATTGCTGTGGGATGGTGCTGCTAATTGTTGGTCCATATAAAAGGTCATTATCTTTAGTATTAAAACAGTATTAAAAGGCGATTAGTAATGCACACGAGATCCCACCTTAGAAATCAAATCTTTATTTTATATTTGCATGAACAATTTTTAGGAAAAAATAGGAAAGCAAAATCTATAGGAAGCAGGAATTGCAGGCATGAATGTGTCATTCTTTGAGCATTGATTCAAACCTGTTTTATCTTCTGTAGTTAGTGCTGGCAGCCCATAATGGTCAGAAAATTGTAGAACTCAACAAATTCATTGCACAGCTCCTCCATGTCATCCTGCTCGCATTCTTCTTCATTTGGCCATTTCTCAATCCATGTGTCCTCGCCAATAATGTAGTTGGGACTGGAAAGGGAAGTGGGGAAAGATTGGTCTCTTGATTCTTAGTTCCACAAGCAACTTGGTTAGTCTAGAGGCTGGGGAGGAACCTACAGAAACCATTTGCTATGCATCAGCAGCACACTGTCCTTGAATTCACCCATGTGATTCTGATGATGCTATCCAAAGGGTATGAAAAATCTCTGGATTTTGACTGGAGTATTTTAAGACCAGTCAGCCAGAGAGCTATAAAGATGTTTCAGGCTAGTGTTGCCTAAGGCAGACATACATTCAAGCCACCCTAAGTAAAGTTGAGAAACACTGTCCCCTTTGGGGCAGAAAGTCGGGATATAAATAGATAAACACTGGCCTTTGCTCCTGTTTGCATACGTGTCTATATGCACCCTTTTATTGGCTGATTGAGAAGAACCAAATCCTGACCCTCACTTGGGCCAATGCGAGTCCCTTGTGCCAGCCTGGGAGAGTTGCAAAAGTGCCATAAAGCAATTTTGCGTGACTCTGAGGGGAAACAAACCATGCCGACACAGGACCTGAAGAGAAGGTGAGTTGCGTCAGCTGAGCTTGGCTGACGCAGGGGTCAGGGGGGCATGGGGAGGGCAGGGAGGAGTGGGAGGGCAGCGTTTCGGGGCAGGGAGAGGGTGGGTGGCAGGTGGGGGCATGGGAGGGCAGGCAGGGAGTGGGAGGTGGGACCAGGATCTGGCAGTCATGCTGGATCCTGACCCTGGGCAGTCCAGGGCAGTCCCAGGCTGCTCGGATTTGCACCACTTCATCAGGTGGCACAGATCCAAGTAGGCCCATTGGGACCGCTGCAGCAGGACACGGGGTAAGGAGAAAAGTTTCCCCTTGCCTCGGGCTGTGCCGCTTTTGGCCCCAAACTTTCACTGGATGCAGCGCAGGCACGCTGGCCTGCCTGTTTCCAGCGCAAGTTAGGAGTGTATCCTCATAGTGTTTTTGAAGCTAGACATTTTTACTGCATATGGAATAACATTCAAACTACATGTGGCATGAAGTTGTGTGTAACTTTCCGCAACCTTTTTCTAATTTTATGAAAAGCAGGTGGTGGGGCAGAGGCCGGGGTGCTTAGTTCTGTCCCTACTGGCCATTTTATTTGTCAAAATTGCCTCCCAAGCTGCTTTTCTTCCTCCAGGCATTTCTGTGGGGACTAAGTAGCTGGGGGTCAACAGCTCGGGGTCAACAAAGCACTGGGAGCATATTTTACATAATTCTGTGTAGGAATTGGTGGGAAACTAAGAGTATGAATCTAATAAAAAGGGAAAATACGTACTCGCTTTTTGTGGCCCATATGTCAGTGGCAGGACCCCAGATCAGATAGTTCTTGTTCTCCTCCATCTGCAGAGACTCCTTGCATTTCATGTGACTGATAAACTTGCGGGGCTTGGCTTGTGCACTTCTATCACTCCCTAGAGGAAACAAATAAAACTTTAAGAGTTATTTGAATCCAGGCAAACTTTAAACCAATCTAACTGGTAGATGTGTTGAAGAGTTAACAGGAGAACAATTTACAGCCCAATCCTAACCTGAGCTGGTGCAGTGGCACTGAATGGCCTACACCAGTGATTCTCACACATTTAGCACCAGGACCCACTTTTTAGAATAAGAATCTGTCAGGACCCACCGGAAGTCATGTCATGACTGGAAGTGACATCATCAAGCAGAAATTTTTTTTTAATCCTAGACTACAATCCTATCCACACTTACCCAAGAGTAAGTCCCTTTGACTATCATTGTTAAAAGAATATACATAGTAGCTTGTTAAAAGTACAGGTCTGTAATTGTGTTTGTTGTTGTTGGCAACCTTCAGTCTCGAGAGACTATGGTATCGCGCTCTGAAAGGTGGTTTTGGAAAATCGTCTAGTGTGGCTGAAAAGGCCAATTTGGGAGTGACAATCCCTTCCACGACGGGAGCAAGTGCAGTCTGTCCCTGGTCTGTCTCCCTGGCTATGGGCCTTCCTTCTTTGCCTCTTTGCCTCAGACTGTTGGCCAAGTGTCTCTTCAAACTGGGAAAGGCCATGCTGAACAGCCTGCCTCCAAGCGGGCCACTCAGAGGCCAGGGTTTCCCTCCTGTTGGGGTCCACTCCTAAGGCCTTCAGATCCCTCTTGCAGATGTCCTTGTATCGCAGCTGTCGTCTACCTGTAGGGCGCTTTCCTTGCACGAGTTCTCCATAGAGGAGATCCTTTGGGATCCGGCCATCATCCATTCTCACGACATGACCAAGCCAACGCAGGCGTCTCTGTTTCAGCAGTGCATACATGCTAGGGATTCCAGCACGTTCCAGGACTATGTTGTTAGGAACTTTGTCCTGCCAGGTGATGCCGAGAATGCGTAGGAGGCAGCGCATGTGGAATACGTTCAGTTTCCTCTCCTGTTGTGAGCGAAGAGTCCATGACTCGCTGCAGTACAGAAGTATACTCAGGACGCAAGCTCTGTAGACCTGGATCTTGGTATGTTCCGTCAGCTTCTTGTTGGACCAGACTCTCTTTGTGAGTCTGGAAAACGTGGTAGTTGCTTTACCGATGTGTTTGTTTAGTTCAGTATCGAGAGAAAGAGTGTCAGAGATCATTGAGCAAAGGTACACAAAGTCATGGACAACCTCCAGTTCATGCGCAGAGATTGTAATGCAGGGAGGTGAGTCCACATCCTGAACCATGACCTGTGTTTTCTTCAGGCTGATCGTCAGTCCAAAATCTTGGCAGGCCTTGCTAAAATGATCCATGAGCTGCTGGAGATCTTTGGCAGAGTGGGTAGTGACAGCTGCATCGTCGGCAAAGAAGAAGTCACGCAGACATTTCAGCTGGACTTTGGACTTTGCTGTCAGTCTGGAGAGGTTGAAGAGCTTTCCGTCTGATCTGATCCGGAGATAGATGTCTTCTGTTGCGGTTCCAAAGGCCTGCTTCAGCAGGACAGTGAAGAAAATCCCAAACAAGGTTGGTGCAAGAACACAGCCCTGCTTCACGCCGCTTCGGATGTCAAAGGGGTCTGATGTGGAGCCATCGAAGACAACAGTGCCCTTCATGTCCTTGTGGAAGGATCGGATGATGCTGAGGAGCCTGGGTGGACATCCAATCTTGGGGAGAATCTTGAAGAGGCCATCCCTGCTGACCAGGTCGAAGGCCTTCGTGAGATCTATGAAGGCTATAAAGAGTGGCTGTCGCTGTTCCCTGCATTTCTCCTGCACTTGTCTAACGGAGAATACCATATCAGTGGTGGACCTGTTGGCTCGGAATCCGCACTGTGATTCTGGATAAACGCTCTCTGAAAGTACCTGGAGCCTCTTTAGTGCAACTCGGGCAAACAACTTTCCTACAACGCTAAGGAGAGAGATGCCGCGGTAGTTATTGCAGTCACCCCTGTCGCCTTTGTTCTTGTACAGTGTGATGATGTTTGCATCCCTCATGTCTTGAGTTACTCCACCTTCTCTCCAGCAGAGACAGAGGAGGTCTGTAATATTTTCCCAATATTTTCCCAAATGCAATCACATACCATGGTAGCATCAAGTCTAATATATTAAACATTTAAAAATAAAATGTTGAAATGAATGGAGACCCACTAAAATTGGCTCGCAACCCACCTGATGGGTCCCGACCCAATGTTTGAGAAACACTGGCCTATGCCATATCCTGTGCAGGTTAGGAACAGGCTAGAAGTCTCCTAGGGGTAAGGGAAATTTTGTTCCCTTACCCTGTGATGAGCTCTAGTCTGCTCAATGGGGCTACTTGGATCTGTGCCAGCTAATTCTCTGGTGCAAGTTCAAGAAGCCCCATGTAGGCCTGGGACAGGGGTTAGGATACGGCAGAGGCCTTCTCCAACAATCCTGTTCCCTCCCAGGCCTATTCCACCCTCCTCCACCTTGTCATACCCTCCCTCCCTCCATCCTGCCATCCTACCCCTGTGCCACTTGGCAGAATGCTCACAGCCATCAGCCTTTCTTTTGGATACAGTGCTGGCAGGAAGGCACAGTCCTTCCAGCTGCTGCTGCTTGCACTCTAGGCCAGTGCAGTGCTCTGTTAAGATTCTACTGTTAATCATTGAGTTGGTGACCAAAGGATAGGCAGGGTTCATTTATGTCCTAGTGCAGGGCTGTCCAAAGTTTTTGGCAGGAGGGCCACATCATGTCTCTGACACTGTGTCGGGGGCTGGGGAAAGAAAGAATTAATTTACATTTAAAATTTGAATAAATTTACATAAGTTTACCTAAATGAATATATTAAAGATGAACTTATATGAATGAATGAAGGTCTTGCAATAGCTCAAGCCCTATAACAGGCCTTGCACAAAGCAAGGCTGGCCTTTCCTTTGCTGCCACTACTGCATCACAGACATGAAACAGCAAGCAGTGGAGGAAGCCCTCATCCCACAGCTCATGCAAGGAGGTCAAACAGTTGCCTTCACGCTGAGAGCAGTTGTGTCAGGCCAGTGTGGGCTGCAACAAATCTCTGGAGGGCCAGAGGCTCATTGGAGACGGGGGGCTCCCTGAAGGCCACACTGAGAGGCCTCGAGGGCCGCATGTGGCCCCAGGGCCGGGGTTTGGGCACCCCTGTCCTAGTGTATTAAAGGTGGCTTTTCCTTCCAGCAGTAAATAATAGCTTTGGTTTATTACACTGTCGGTTCTCACAGAGTTCCTTTAGTATATCAAAAAAAGCACCTACATGGAGGCTTTGGAATTATAATGAAAGTATTTTCATTTAAGCTGTGAGTTGAAAGTCAACCATTTTTTGTTGGCAATAAATTGAAAGTTGTGGCACATTTATTTTACTGGCCAAAACCCAGTGTGGCCTTTTGCTTAACTAGCCTGTTCAACATTTGTTTGTCAGGTGATTCAGGGCCCAATCCTAATCAGTGCATGCTGGCTCACCGCCGTGCCGTAAGGCATGTTTGTGGGCCCTAGTGCCGGTGGAGTGCTGGTGCTATCTCAGTACTGGCTGGCACTGGGCTAGCGCTGGTGGAGCACCAGAGCTCTGCTGCTCAGCGGTTGTGCAGACCACCGAGCAGTGGAGAGGTAGGTGGGAACATGGACAGAGGCAGAGAGGAGGTGTTCCAGGGGGAGAGAGAGGGGCGAGAGGGAGGCAGGACTGGTGGGGCTTTGCTCCAATGGACCCAGAGCCTCCATGTTGAGTTGGCTGCCCGACACAGAGGCTCTGAATTCTACACTGACCTTTGGGTTGTTGTAGAATTGAATAGCCCCAATGCAGGGCATTGCGATTGAGAGCCTTAGTTTCCTTCCATCCCCAAGTGTTAGGCTGTAGCATTATTTGCTTAATTGTATGCAAGTTGCATAACTCTATGCAATTTGTGTAAAATCACATCATTTCCAAGCTTGATTTAGCAAAACGTGGATTTTCCCAATCGCAGAGGTTCAGGGAATGAAACCCCTGAACGAAAGATTCCACCTGTATAGTACATAGTTTCTGGCAACACACTTTTGGTAGCGGCAAGGTAAATACGGGCCAGATGATTGTAATTATAGCAAAGCATTCATGTGACCAGTTTGCTGCAGTCCTATTCATCTTTGGATTTTGAATCAACTCCCAGAACAATGGGCACACATCCTCTTTGCAGCTTCAGAACAACTTAGTCAATTTCATCTCTTCTTTCACCCCTCCCCTTTGCCCTGGGTTTTCTGGGCAATAGTAATGGTCCTGAGATTCTCTGTATCTGTCAGCTTTAGTAAGGACTGCATCCCAAGATAAAGACACTGAGATTATCTTGAGCTACTGCCATTTGTGTGTACAGTATGCATTTGCTACCTTTCTGCCAATGGTGAAAAGTTTCAGATGCACAACTTTACCTGGGTTTATGCTTCCTTTAGAGGAGAAACCACTGGAGGCTTATGGTGTCCACAGTGGTAATGTACTTTTTTTCCATGGAATCACAGAGGAAATTTAGGCTCAGAATAGGGCACAGGTCTCTAAATTGGAAACCACTGTGTTCCAAAAAAGCCCTCTACACCCCCATTCTGTTGCTTACCATTCTGCCATGGTGCTGCGTTTCTTTCAAGCTGATCTGGGCACAGGGATGCAGAATGGTAAGCATCGCTCATGGGGGGGAGCAAAGGGCTTTTTCCAAACCCTGGATCTGGCCCACAGGCTGGTGCTTGGAGAGCCCTGAAATAGGGCCATGACCAAAAAAGTCTGAGAAATCCTATTTTAGATTAATATGCTCAGTACTTTCCCCTGGTTGTACTCTCCCGTGATAGATGAGCTAACTGCCTCCTGTGATTTCCCTTCTGCCCAATTTCCAATAGGCATGGCTGTCTATTGTAGAGGAAGTGATGGAACAAATTGGCTTTCTGGGAAGCTTGCTTGCCATTACTGAATTTTTTAGTCAGGATAGAATGACTAAAACCAAATGACAAGGATGACAAGGAACCAAAAGTTTCCTGAGCACCCACAGAAAACCCATCCACCCACTGACCTAGATTGTTGTAGGAATTTAAGGAAAGGGATATTTTCTTTAAAAAAAATGCTCTCCTGGTTTTGTATTCAAGTTATTTTTTCCTCAAGAGAGACATTCTTACCTGCTTTAAGAATTTCCAAAACTTCCATGATGTAGTTGTCATAACTGTTTTCTTCTTCTATTCGAATCAGCCTGGTTTTGTATACTTAAAGAAGAATAAAATGCATTAGTTAAGATAGTTGTGTGCTTTTCCAAATAAAAATTTCAGCTTTTTTACAAGATGTGTAGTCATTGAAACTGCTGAGATTTCTGTTTTTTTGGAGAGCCTGAACACCTCATTGCAATTGCACATGGTAAATCCAGAACCTGTCTATCAATCCAAATGTAATTCTTGATGCATCTAAAGGCCTAAGCTTATGCCAACAAACTGCAAAGTGGTGGCGAAAGACCTTGGAGGATTTTGTGTAGCAACAGCTGTACATGGGGATGGAGGTGGCCTTGCAATGAGGCAATGCAAAGTGATTGCCCCACAGTAATGGGGAAAACATAGTAACGGATACTATGTATTGACCATCAATGATTCAAATGCTTTGGCTGGATGTACAATTCCTTTCTTCTCTGTAGGCAACCTTCAGTCTCGAAAGACTATGGTATCGCGCTCTGAATGGTGGTTCTGGAACAGCGTCTAGTGTGGCTGAAAAGGCCAATTTGGGAGTGACAATCCCTTCCACACCAGGAGCAAGTGCAGTCTGTCCCTGGTCTGTCTCGCTGGCTATGGGCCTTCCTTCTTTGCCTCTTTGCCTCAGTCTGTTGGCCAAGTGTCTCTTCAAACTGGGAAAAGCCATGCTGCACAGCCTGCCTCCAAGTGGGCCGCTCAGAGGCCAGGGTTTCCCACCTGTTGAGGTCCACTCCTAAGGCCTTCAGATCCCTCTTGCAGATGTCCTTGTATCGCAGCTGTTTTTATTTGTTTCTTAGCAATTCCTTTCTTAGCAATCAGCAATCTAAACTACTGTTACCATAATCCACTCCTGGCTGGCAGGTTTCTTCAATTCGTGTCTGCAGATTAACAGGAGAATCTTTCTTATTTGTGGAGCAGTTTTCTTTGAGACAAAGAGAAAGAGAGAATCAGGATTGAATCTGTGGTATTTCTATCCAGATGTGCATGACTGATTAGGGCTGTTAGGTTTGATTTCAGAAATACCGTCAAGGAAGGGAGAACCTGACCAGAACCTGATTTTTTTTTTTTAATTTATCTCCATGTAAGCCTTCAGGATCCCCTCAGATAGTAGATATATAACTGGTGTAAATCTGAGGAGAGAAAAGGGGAAGAACCAGGCAAAGAAGGGGATAGGATCCATGCTGGTGCCATGGATCTGCCCCCTTCCTCCCCTGGTCATCTCCCTGCCCTCAGCCCTCTCTGCCCCAAAACATTCCCTGTACGCTCTCCCTCCATCCATAACACACAATTGCAGCCAACTTACTGTAGCTCAGGGTCCACAATGGCATGTGTCCAATGCTGCTGCCACTTTACAGCAGTGGCTCAGACAGGCCTGGTGGCAGTGCAATCTTTGTGCCACTCCTAAGCCTACTGTGACAGCATAATGCTAATTACACTACTTTGTTAATGTCTTGCTAATTTTAGTTCCAAGTCACTAGATACTCTCCAGATTTTGCAGAGTTTGAAAGGTAGTAACCCTACGTTTATTTATTTAAAGAGTTTATATCCCACCTCTCTTCCACACCTTAGGGGTACCCAAGGTGGCTTGAAACAAAAAACTCACAATAAAAACGGAAGATTAAAACAATACTGAAACATAAAACGATTGATGTGCTTTGGATTAAGCCAGAGGCTCCCAAACTGGGACACCATAACGTCCCAGTCAGGGAAGCTCTCTCTCTCTCTCCAACTTAAGGGGTGGGGTGATGGTGAAGGCAGCAAAGCAATTGTGAAGATCGCACTGCTGCTGGGGTTAAAAGGTGTTTTTTTTTTAACCCTTACCAGTAGGGGTGATCATGAAACCGGAAGTGGATTGCGATAGCTATTTTTAGTTGTGAGATAGAGAGAGTCCAGCAGAGGGGTTTGCAGGTTCCCTGCAACCTCTGGAGGGCAGGCGCTGCTATCAGTAAGTGTAAAAACTCCTATTTATCCCTGTTCATTATCCCTGTTCATAATATCCCTCCTATTTATCCCTATTTATGCCTTTGACCCTCCCCCACAAGCACTTACCCCTGTTTCCAAACTCCGTTTGGGAATTGCTGGATTGCTCCGTTTGGGAGCGTTTGGGAATTGCTGGATTACGTCCTGTCAATCACAATGTCCACAGTACTGCAAGTCCCCACAGATACTCCCCATCCAAAATCAAGAGTTTAGATCTAGGGTGCCCAAACCACAGCCCGGGGGCCACGTGGCTCTTGGGGACCCCCAGTCTGGCCCTCAGGGAGCCCCCAGTCTCCAATGTGCCTCTAGCCCTCTGCGTGTTGGAGCCCATGCTGGCCCAATGCAACTGTTCTCAGGGCAGCTGTTTGACCTCTCGTGTGAGCTTTGGGACAAGGGTGCCATGGTTCCACTGCTTGCTGTTTCACGTCTGTGATGCAGCAGTAGCAGTGAAGGAAAGGCCAGCCTTGCTTTGTCTTTTATAGGCTTTGTGCTATTGCAAGACTTTCTTTCATTCATACAAGTTCCATCTCTAATATATTCATTAATGTAAATTTATTCAAATTTGAAATGTAAATTCTTTCCCCCCCGCCCCCAACACAGTGTCAGAGAGATGATGTGGCCCTCCTCTGGATGGTGAGGGAGGGAAAGGGGAGATAAAAGGAGACTTAGAGATGGCAGAGAAATTAAATGAGTTCTTTGCATCTGTCTTCACTGCAGAAGACCTCGGGCAGATACCGCTGCCCGAACGGCCCCTCCTGACCAAGGAGTTAAGTCAGATAGAGGTTAAAAGAGAAGATGTTTCAGACCTCATTGATAAATTAAAGATCAATAAGTCACCGGGCCCTGATGGCATCCACCCAAGGGTTATTAAGGAATTGAAGAATGAAGTTGCTGATCTCTTGACTAAGGTATGCAACTTGTCCCTCAAAACGGCCATGGTGCCAGAAGATTGGAGGATAGCAAATGTCACGCCTATTTTTAAAAAGGGAAAGAGGGGGGACCCAGGAAACTATAGGCCGGTCAGCCTAACATCCATACCGGGTAAGATGGTGGAATGCCTCATCAAAGATAGGATCTCAAAACACATAGACGAACAGGCCTTGCTGAGGGAGAGTCAGCATGGCTTCTGTAAGGGTAAGTCTTGCCTCACGAACCTTATAGAATTCTTTGAAAAGGTCAACAGGCATGTGGATGCGGGACAACCCGTGGACCTTATATATCTGGACTTTCAGAAGGCGTTTGACACGGTCCCTCACCAAAGGCTACTGAAAAAACTCCACAGTCAGGGAATTAGAGGACAGGTCCTCTCATGGATTGAGAACTGGTTGGAGGCCAGGAAGCAGAGAGTGGGTGTCAATGGGCAATTTTCACAATGGAGAGAGGTGAAAAGCGGTGTGCCCCAAGGATCTGTCCTGGGACCGGTGCTTTTCAACCTCTTCATAAATGACCTGGAGACAGGGTTGAGCAGTGAAGTGGCTAAGTTTGCAGACGACACCAAACTTTTCCAAGTGGTAAAGACCAGAAGTGATTGTGAGGAGCTCCAGAAGGATCTCTCCAGACTGGCAGAATGGGCAGCAAAATGGCAGATGCGCTTCAATGTCAGTAAGTGTAAAGTCATGCACATTGGGGCAAAAAATCAAAACTTTAGATATAGGCTGATGGGTTCTGAGCTGTCTGTGACAGATCAGGAGAGAGATCTTGGGGTGGTGGTGGACAGGTCGATGAAAGTGTCGACCCAATGTGCGGCAGCAGTGAAGAAGGCCAATTCTATGCTTGGGATCATTAGGAAGGGTATTGAGAACAAAACGGCTAGTATTATAATGCCGTTGTACAAATCTATGGTAAGGCCAGACCTGGAGTATTGTGTCCAGTTCTGGTCGCCGCATCTCAAAAAAGACATAGTGGAAATGGAAAAGGTGCAAAAGAGAGTGACTAAGATGATTACGGGGCTGGGGCACCTTCCTTATGAGGAAAGGCTACGGCGTTTGGGCCTCTTCAGCCTAGAAAAGAGACCCTTGAGGGGGGACATGATTGAGACATACAAAATTATGCAGGGAATGGACAGAGTGGATAGGGAGATGCTCTTTACACTCTCACATAATACCAGAACCAGGGGACATCCACTAAAATTGAGTGTTGGGCGGGTTAGGACAGACAAAGGAAAATATTTCTTTACTCAGCGTGTGGTCGGTCTGTGGAACTCCTTGCCACAGGATGTGGTGCTGGCGTCTGGCCTGGACGCCTTTAAAAGGGGATTGGACAAGTTTCTGGAGAAAAAATCCATTATGGGGTACAAGCCATGATGTGTATGCGCAACCTCCTGATTTTAGAAATGGGTTATGTCAGAATGCCAGATGCAGGGGAGGGCACCAGGATGAGGTCTCTTGTTATCTGGTGTGCTCCCTGGAGCATTTGGTGGGCCGCTGTGAGATACAGGAAGCTGGACTAGATGGGCCTATGGCCTGATCCAGTGGGGCTGTTCTTATGTTCTTATGTTCCTGCCAAAACGTTTGGACACCCCTGGTTTAGATGACCAAAAGCAGCATCTTCCTTCTCCAACCCAGCTTACCTTCTGCACACCGGCAAGTATCACCATGGCATATCTTATTGAGAAGGCCACTTGATTTGGCTGGATGGTAGAACTTGGTGCACTGGTCCTCTGAAAGAAAACATGAAAAGAGGCCTGCATAGCTTACTGATTTAGGGCCCAATCCTAGAGCAGTGTTTTTACCACATCTTAATTCAAATTTTGAAGGATGATTAGAGGCCAGATAAAGTGGGTTTGAAGGTTAAATGGGGTCCTCAGACCACCAGCTGGACCTCCCTGATCCTGCAATACTGCAAGGCATCCTGAAGGAACACTTCCAAAATGGAACAATGTAGCTATTTGGAGTGGCAAAATACCTTGGGTCAGCCCACCCTCCCACCATACTGCAGTTATTCCTATCAGCAAATTCTCCCTTATATGGTGCAGCAGAGCCTAGTTAGAACAACTACCTTGACATCAATACATTGGCGGCCCTTGCTCTTTGGCCGCTGTCGGCCAGTGTGGGAGGAAAATGGAGGCCAGAATGCGATACCAGATCATTAAAGAGCCATCTGAAATGTTGTGGTTCTTGAAAGACAGAACCTTCTTCAATTGTAAAAATCCCTATTGGGATTTAGTATTGCCTGCCTATGAAAACCGCCTTGAATTAAAGTCTGAGGAGAAATCTGATGACCAAGAAAGGCGGTATATAAATACATGTATTATTATTATTATTATTATTAATAGCATTTTGGTTTATTGTTGCTGCCTTTGATGTTTCTTTAACATAAAGTGAAGATAAAAAGATGTTTGGAAACTCAGTATTGGTAAGTACTAATTGGATTCTATGCTATTTGGCCTCTACCATGCTTTAGCCCAGGGGGGGTCAAAGATATGGCCCGTGGGCCAGATCTGGCCTGCGGAGCAATTTGGGGCAGCTCCCGAGATCTGGGGGAGTTTTGGGGCTGCCCCACCCCTGCTCGCTCCAACCGCAACCGGAGATCTGCTGGAGGAAAATTCCAAGGGCTGGGAACACGGCACGCAGCATCCCCAACCCTCAGAGTTACGTTCTGAAGCCCCAGAATGCCTTCAGGGGTCACTTCCGGGTTTTCGGAACACCCGGAAATGACCTTTCATGGCCTTATGGGGCCCCAGAACATCATTCTGAGGGCCGGAGGTGCCGTGCGCAGCGTCCCTGGCCCTGCAACTCCCTCTGGCCGCGGCCAGAGCTCGCCCGGGCTCCAGTTGTGGCCAGAGGGGTTCTGAGCGCCAGAGGCGCCGTCCAAAGGGGATGCTTTGTGGTAGAATGGTGTGTGGGGTGGGGGTTGGAGGCACGGGATGCTTTGGTAGAATGGGGTGGGGGGAGGTAGCAGAGCGAGGGGGAACCCTCAGCTTTTTAAAGAAACAGAAAGTGATGTCACAAGTGACATCACTTCCTGTGTTCAGGTCACTTCCGGGTGCCACATTTGGAGTTCGGCCCTCAGCAGGTGCCATAAATCCAATGTGGCCCCCAGGATGAAATGAGTTTGACACCCCTGCTTTAGCCCATTGAAGAAGCTGTAACATTGCCATTACCTAGAGCAGTGTTTCTCAAACTGTGGGTCGGGACCCACTAGGTGACTCATGAGCCCATTTCAGGTGGGTCCCCATTCATTTCAATATTTTATTTTTAATATATTATACATGATGCTACCATGGTATGTGACTGCATTTGGGGAAATGTTACAGATCTGTACTTTTAACAGGCTACTCTGTATATGTTTTTAATGATGATAGTAAATGGAACTTACTCCTGGGTGAGTGTGGGTAGGATTGCAGCCTAGGATTGTTAAAAATTTTCCTGCTTGACGATGTCACTTCTAGTCATGATATCACTTCCAGTGGGTCCTGACAGATTCTTATTCTAAAAAGTGGGCCCCAGTGCTAAGAGCTTAAGAATCACTGACCTAGAGCATAATAGCTGTACACCTTAACCGATGCTGGCTGAACAAGACCAACTTCAAAATACTTGTAGACTTTAAAATGCAGACATTCATCCTCTGTGTGAGAGACCTAGAAAGAAAGGAGAAAAAAGAGAATAAGGCTGCAATCCTGTTCATACTTTCCTTGGAGTAAGCACCACTGAATACAATGGGGCTTACTTGTGAGTGGACATGCATTGGATTGTCCTGTAAGTCTTTGTTTTTTACTGGAGAAAGAAACATTGGACACTGCGAGACTTCATTTTTTTAGCAGATGGAAATTACTCAGGAATGTGTTATTCCTTTGCTCTAGATTAGGTTAGGTAGGTTAGGTAGGGCTCTAGATTCTAGAAAATCACTTCATATTTGATCCCTTTCAGTGGGAGAAAAACCCCACTTCCTAATTTTGAAATATTTAACAATGCAGCTGAATAAAATGGCAAACTTGAAATCCCAGATAACATTAACTTCTAGAACTATGAATTATAAATATTTGTGGATCTATTAATTAACCCCTCAACTTTATAAAAAACGTTAGACAGAACACCTGTGCACTACTGTATTGCAATAGCCTTTGGGTTTGGATACTGGTTTCTGTGGAAAAACATGTTCTTGGAAAAAGTCCTTAAGAGGTGTGTGTGTGTGTGTGTGTGTGTGTGTGTGTGTGTGTGTGTGAGAGAGAGAGAGAGAGAGAGAGAGAGAGAGACTGAAATTATGGCCACCTGAAGTATAACCTTCTAAACTGGAATGTTAACAGATGTTGACCCCGAGGGGCTCAAATAGGTTATTGTCTGAGAACCACATGGAGGTTTTGTAGGACACATTCTGTGAACAGTGCGACAATTCAGCAGAAAAACCCTCTTAAGGAAAGGTTCAGGTCAGAATCACATGAGATGGATCTAACCCTTGATGGATCTAACCCTGGCTAGCATACTAGCCAGGGCTTTTGTTTGGTGTTGAGTATATTTGGACAAAGACTTTGTTCCAAATCTTTCTGGAAAAGGCCAATATCACCCCCATGCAAAGACCAAGATACTCGCCTATAAGTCGAGGGCAGGTCTTGGAACCAAAATCATGGAATTTTCTTTGACCCTCGGATAACTTAGGGGGGTGTCTGACTATAGTTTTGTCTTATTTTATCTGAGGCCAGATCCTGAAAAATAACCTACCAATAATTGTTACCTAAGAACTGTACAGTATCTAATTTATTAAAAAACATAGTAAAAGATCATAAGATTATTTATAAGATCATTTATAATGATCATAAGATCATTTATTCTTTTTAAATTCTGGTCTTCACCACCTTTTTAAAAACACTATCAGAGTAAGTGCACTGTAAACAACATACCAGTAGAACAGTGGTTCCCATCCTGAGGTATAGTGTATCCCCAGGGGCACTTGACAGAACCTTTAGGGGTGCTTGAAAAATAATTGAATAATAGCAGAAAAAGGCAAGAAGTGCTCCAGAATGCCTTGCAGGGCCAGCAAAGCAGGAAGGGAGGTAGCGAGTTGGCTATGAAAACCCCACCAATAGCTAATTTTTGGTCATCAATTCATGTATGAATCAGTGATTGAAAACCAGCATAGTAAAAAAGCTGAAACATAATATGGAAAGTGATCAATCAACAAGAATTTCAACAGCAGACCTCCCCAGCCCCGCACCTGGGGCAAAGGTTCGTGATGGCGCCCCCCACGGGCTGTCATCACCCCCCCAGCTCAAAAAGCCGCCCCCCCATCAGAGGCTCACGGAGCCTCACACGACCTCCAACTGTGTCTAGAAAACCTCTGTGAGGTTCCCCGATGCTTTAAAGTGTGCTTCCGGAAAACCGGAAGCAGTTTCCGCCCCTGTCAGGAGCCTCAGAGAGGCTTCCACGGGGTCCTAGCAGTCAGCATCTGGAGCTTTTGCTCCAGAGAAGTCTATAGGAGGTCTACTGCTGAAGAATTTTTCAGGATACTTCTGGTGCAAAACAGTGAAAAAGCAAAGTCTTCAGTTCTTCAAACAGATAAAAAGAGAAAATACTGTGATGAATACATGAAGTAGGGGTTTTCATAGAGAGGAGATGAGGGTTTATATTATTCATATTAATTACAAACATTTAGTTAATATGAGGGGTACAATTTATGGAAATGGACTGCCAAGGGGTAGGCAAGTGAAAAAAAGTTGGGAACCACTGAAGGAGAACCATGAAATAAATCCTTCTTTAAGGTGCCTGGTGTGTTAAGCCAGAGGCTCTACATATAACATACAACTTATAACACATACCTGGAGTGTGCAATTCAATTCACAGCAGAGAGACAAACAACAAGGAATGACTGTAAGAGCAGCTGCATATAGTTGCATTCCTATTTACTCAGAAGTAGACCCATTGCTTTCCATGGGTGTACAAGCCATGATGTGTATGTGCAACCTCCTGGTTTTAGAAATGGGCTATGTCAGAATGCCAATGCAAGGGAGGGCACCAGGATGCAGGTCTCTTGTTATCTGATGTACTCCCTGGGGCATTTGGTGGGCCGCTGTGAGATACAGGAAGCTGGACTAGATGGGCCTATGGCCTGATCCAGTGGGGCTGTTCTTATGTTCTGTTGTACAAATCAATGGTAAGATCACACCTGGAGTATTGTGTCCAGTTCTGGTCACCACATCTCAAAAAGGACATAGTGGAAATGGAAAAGGTGCAAAAGAGAGCAACTAAGATGATTACTGGGCTGGGGCACCTTCCTTATGAGGAAAGGCTACAGCGTTTGGGCCTCTTCAGCCTAGAAAAGAGGCGCCTGAGGGGGGCATGACTGAGACATATAAAATTATGCAGGGGATGGACCGAGTGGATAGAGAGATGCTCTTTACACTCTCACATAATACCAGAACCAGAGGACATCCACTAAAATTGAGCATTCGGAGAGTTAGGACAGACAAAAGAAATATTTCTTTATTCAGCGTGTGGTTGGTCTGTGGAACTCCTTGCCACAGGATGTGGTGATGGTGTCTGGCCTGGATGCCTTTAAAAGGGGATTGGACAAGTTTCTGGAGGAAAAATCCATTACGGGTTACAAGCCATGATGTGTATGTGCGACCTCCTGATTTTAGAAATGGGCTATGTCAGAATTCCAGATGCAAGGGAGGGCACCAGGATGCAGGTCTCTTGTTATCTGGTGTGCTCCCTGGGGCATTTGGTGGGCCGCTGTGAGATACAGGAAGCTGGACTAGATGGCCCTATGGCCTGATCCAGTGGGGCTGTTCTTATGTTCTTATTTTGTTGAGAAGTGTAATGGTGGCAGAAGGGGATAGGTTCCAGCTGCACACTATCCCTCTTCCCTCTGTGTTTCGTCCCTGCCCAGAAACTCCTCCATTCCTCCCCTCCCACCCCTGTCCCTCCCACTACCAACCTCACTGACAGTGAACACACCTGGTCAGTGTACTAGGCCACCAGCTATTCACCAGCTATTGTGCTGGTCAGCTCGCAGTGTTTGCCAGCCAAAGTGATGTTGTGCTGGCATCCCAGTGATTGGGAACCACTGATCTAGCCAATCCCTGATGCCAACCCTGGTTCAGAGGGACTGGCATTCCTGCTCCACATTCGCACAACAAATGATTTCTGCCTTTTTATGACAGTTGAAGCAAAGATGCCACAATCCACAAGGCACAGTGGAATTATTCTGAATGATCTTTCTCCTCCTGGCTTTGCTAGCCACATTCCTCCACATAATGAAATTCCCAGTTTTATGAAACTCTTAAAAGATTCAGAAGACCTCTCAGGATCTTCATTTTGGACTGAGAAGAACTGAGTTCAAATTCTGGTTCAATCATGAAACTTGCTTGGCAGCCCAAGCAAGTCACTTTTTCTGAATCTAACTTCACAAGGCAATGAAAAACACAGCCTGTTGTGATTAGCAATGGCTCTCAAAGACAATGCTTCAGGTCAGCTCAAGGAGATACACACATCCCATCCTCTTCAACCCACACAGAACTTGTTTTAACACATCTACCAGATCTTTCTCCTCTGTTACTGGTTACCTTGTGCAAGTAGAGAATGATATTCCCTCTTTCAGACTTGATGTTATCAATTTCAAATTTGCTGATAAATTGGTCCACTCCTTCAGAAAGCTAAACAGAGAAAGAAAACAAGTAAAGAAAATCAGAGTACACACTAGCAAGCAATCTTCCAGAAGCAGCATTGCCTGTTCATTTTTCCTGTAACAAAATTAAAGCAATTTTCAAAGTGTCTTTCTCAGGAAAGTCATATGAAAAAAGGAAAGGTTAGAGGAAAAATTTATTTAGAGGTTCCTGCTAGGAGTAAACATCTGGAACATTTTCAAGAAAATGAAGAATTCTAACCTAGAGTAAAACGTTTCTCAGGGGACCTTTGTATCTGTAAGCAGAATAAATGGTTCATCAGAACATTGTCATGTGCTTACCCTTTGTCTATCAAAGGGCAACTTTGGTTCACAGTAACGTTTTGGTAACGATTTGCCCCTGTATTCGCCCCTGTACATTTTCAAAGTAGTTACAGGATCTCATTATTAACATCTAAACAAAAGACATTTGTCCCTTTGCAAAGGTCAGACCTTCAAACTAACTTCCAAAAGTGGGGGACATGAAACTTGTGAAGGCAGCAGTGGTGAGACAAGTGGCCTGTTAATCTATGCTTTTTCAATGCATGCTATAAAGGACAGGGGCCAGCCCAGGATATTTTGGTAGCAGAGGCTCCTGCATAGTTGCCATTGACTTCAATGAGCCTTGTGAGCAGGAGAATGGCTTGTGCTCCATCAGTGGCTTGTGCTCCATCAGGAATCAGAACTGCTTTTCCATATACAGCCTGTAGCTCCACCCAAATCTGACAGGTGCTGCCTGACCTTGCCACATAGAGGTGGTTTTCGGTGATAATGCAATAAAAAAAAACACATAACATTGCTTTTGGCACTTCTCATTTTTGTACAAAAAAACCAAAATCTGCAGAAAAATAAAACCATTCTCTAACACTTCTTCATATTCTCTAACACCTCTACATGCATGTGGCTGCATCCGCTAACACTATTCCACCAATATCAGCTACCTAGGACAATTTAAAAACAATTATAATTTATAAAAAAGCACCCTTGGAATAAAGACACATAACACCACCTTCTGCACTTCTAACTTTGGAAAACACTGAAATCTGTGAAAAAAATAAAACTGTTTTCACCCACCTCCACTCATAGTAGGGAAATCTTTAACAAGGAAATCTACATGATTCCAATATTAGCAGGGGCCACTGTACTGGGCGGATTACAATATTAGTAGAGGACACAAATCTGGGCGGAACTAGGTAGAATCAGTCATTTTCTGTGGCATCCAGCCCTGTAAACTGGAGAGCTGGTGGCTTTTCTGATGAAACCTAATCAATTGCCTATGAATTTCTAAACTCATGAGCAAAAGCTTTTCATTAGCTGAAGTGACTTTACTAATCCAATACAGGACCAACCTTGTTATACACTGATTTTTTTATACATGGGTTTGACTCAACACAAATGGCCACTGCAAATGAGAAGGAATGTGCTGATCCTTGGAGAAGGGGAAAAAATCCATCCCTTTAAAATCATAATTTTAAAAACTGCTTTTCTTGAGACACAGTCATGCAAGTGATCATTGCATTCTTCAGCTGAAACAGGCAAAGGCTGGGGGTCCTTTGCATTTCTAATTGCTGACTGCCTCTCTACAACAGTAAGAAAAACCTTTTTTTAAATCACAATTGTAAAGGGACGCACTTTTTAATTTTTTTAAACTGTTTTTATTTAACACATTTTATGGTATCAGCAGGGAGTCCCATAATCAAACCTCTGCAGATGTTGAGGCAAGACCTTATTCCATTAGGAGCAATGGAGGGGAAAAAACCTTGAAGTGGGTCTTTAAATCTATTTTTCCAATGTTTTTTTATCCACAGATTTTTTTTTGTCCACTAGGGGTTCCAGAATGGAACCCCAGTGGATAACAAGGGACAGCCTGTATCTTCATAGAATATATGCAACATCAGCAAGGCTCACTTACTCTTTTAAGATCTTCAATGTCTGGTGAAAAACCAGTGAGCATGGAGACATCAATGATTGTCATTGTGGCATCAATGTCGCCAGTATACCTAGAATGAGATGAAAGGTAGAGGAAAATCCCTTAAGAATGAATTTCAAAGCTTAGAAATTGGATCCTCATATTACACTGATGCATCAGCCATTTCTAGACTGGGGGGGGGGAGGAATATTTATTTATTTAACAGATTTATATCCTACTTTATCCCAAGCTCAAAGCAATGTATAATATACAATATAAGCATAATTATATTTATATATTTATATATATATATAAATATATATATATTTATATATATATATTTATATAAAGCAAATAACAAAAAAAAATATATATAAAATACATTACACTAGCAAATGGGCAGCCCAACCCTAACTAAATTCCTATGCGGCGATGCAGAAGCTATGGCATGAGCTATGCTTCATCCTGTTGGAAAATTTTGGCTGCCGGAGGTCTCCTTGAGATTTGTCTCTTGTCTTAGGATAAGTCCCAGCAGCTGCAACAGATCAAGTCAATGTAAATGTAGCTGGCGCAAGGTCACGTTGATCTGTGTTGTTGGATCAGGCCCAGGAAGTGTGATAGTGACGCCTGCTTACCTGTCTCAGACCCCCTTCCAAGAAAAGATAGCCAAACCCACAGCAACCATCACTACAGTGAAACGAAGGAAAGAAGGAGACAGAAAAGCATGAACTTAGGGGAAAGCTTAAAAATTAACTGCTCTGCTAAAATGTCAAGGTACGAGTCGTAGTCCTATCAGTTGGCAATTTTTCTTGGCAAACTAACAAAGTGTCTAGCTAGCTAACCACAAGACACCTGCAAGAGATGAACTTTAGAAGACAGCACACATTTTAATTAGATAAGCAAGCATCCTTGAACAAGTCAAAGTGAGACCAGGCTGCTCCCCCTTTGAAAGTAAGGAGGGGCGAGAAGATGAGAGGGACGAAGTGGAAAAGTACCAGGGAAACTTCTGCTTTTGGAGACTCTTTGTTTGAATTGCAACTGAAATAGAAGCAGGCCATAGTGAACTAAAAGTTACTTGATTTTAGAAAAGTTTAAGAGATAATAAAAGACAAGAAACCCTAGTTTGGCAGAGAGGCCCCACAGGTGTTCAATGTTTACATTAACACAAGGGAAAAGTATGCTGATAAGATAAAAGGTACCAGGCAAAGCACATTGTGTCATCTCTTTTAATGAGGTTAGTAAGAAGACCTGTCAAAAATAATTTTAATTGGATTGATGGATGTGAATAAGGTTTAACACTGGGTAAATGAAATTATAGCACACTTTACTGGTTTTTGAAAACTTTGTAATTCAATATGTTTAAATGCCTAATTTTACCTTTTATGGAAATCTGTAACCTGAAACACACCTATCAGGTGTCTCTAATGTTATCTATAGCCTACTGGGAGTTTGCCCCATCTATGATGTGAAATTTCAGCCAATGGGAAGACTAGATTTTAGGACAAAGAACCAGAAATGTATAAAAGTATCCCACCCCTCTGAAGAGTGCCTTCTGGATTTGAGCTCCCAGAGGCCACAGGCATGCCTGGCTGAAACAATAAACAGCCTTCATAGCCTTCCACCTTTCAGTGTCTTGCTTATTCGATCTCAGCAGCACTGGACAGACCCACCCCTGTCTACCAACTGGCGCTGCCCTTCAGGGCAGGGTACGACAATAGGATATAACGTGCACCAGTGCCACCAATCCTGGACCCGATCTGCCCACCCCACCCAGCCCCACCCACCCATCCTTCCCTAGCCCCGTTCCATCCCCTCTCCCTGCACCTGACTTACCTGATCCGGTTGGTGTCTGTGTGGCCACTGTGAAGGCTCTGGCCTACCTGCTGGCATGGCAAGCTCTTATAATGTTGCAAAGTGCTTTACATGCCCCTGGCACAAGTAGCAGTTAGGGCTGAGTCATACAACATGTAATTATTGGGGTCACACATTTTCAGATGCTTTATCCATATGGATCAGTGCCAAAGAACTGGAAAGGGTTTGGAGACCTTCTACAACCTATAGTTGCCTCCCTTCCCAACCTGAAATAGCAAATAACTGATTTCTGCCTCTCCCATTTTTACTCTTATCTACCAGTTATGACTCAGGGTTACCATTCTCACCTGGTACAAATTTTGATCTTGGCTGCTCCCAGGGCTCCTTTTGATTCCCTATTACCTAGAAATAATTTGAGGAAGGGGAAACAATCAGTCTTTCTATAAATTCTTTGCAGTCTGAATCCATCCAGATGTTGAAAAAGGGTAAAAAGCTAGATTACCCTCTTGATGGTATGAAAAAGGTGCTCTCTATCATCTACTCTGCCCTGTCCCCACATTTCTAGCCTATACATTAAAAGGCCCCTTCTAAAAGGCAGCCAGGTCAAAAAAGAGGACATATAAGGAGAAGTGCAGCACAATTCAAACTGCACAGGAGGGTCGCAAACATGTCTTAAGGCACATTTGCACCTCCTTGTGAATCGGCAAGGCTGGCGCATGGAGGCACTCTGGCCTTTGGAGTCTGGCATAAGCCTCCATGCTGATGGAGGCACTTGTGTTGGCCAAGTTTGGCCGACCCAAGACTTTGGGATGGGCGGGGAGGAGCCGGGGTGGAGGAGAGAGGCATTCCAGGTGGGTGGAGGGTGGGCGGTGGGCAGCCGGGGGGGCAGGTGGGTGGGGAGCGGATTGCCTGTTCCAGCGCAAAATAGGATTGCACCCAACATCTCTTATAAAGAGAGGACAAATTCGAGTCCAAAGCTGGACTGTCAACTTGAAGCAAGGCCAAAGCATGGACATGTCAAGTAAATGTCAAGCGACTGACCAGAGCTGCCTACTATCCCATAGCAAATATATTTTCTCTTTTAACCTTTATTGTTCAACCAGAGAACTGTGTTCCACCCTGCTTGAGAGTTCTAGTATGTGCATATATTAGGTCCTTTGTTTTGGTGCAACCTGGCATTGCTAGCAAATCTAAGTTCAAATTCAGACTTACCCAGCTGCACTGGTTCAACAGACACCTGCAGATCAAAATTCCTGCATGGAGCTGCCTCCTTTCTCAGCTTTGCATGATACGCTGTTGTGACGGTCATAGTCCCTTGTCCTTCGCCTGTTGCTCTCACGGTGAACTCTTCATTCCATTTGGTCTAAAAAGCAAGCAGAGCCAGGATTAGGGATGTGCTGAAAGGAGAGTGGCATTTTCATTTGTGTCAATTAGTGATTTCATTAATTTGGGGGCGGGGGGATTGATGGGAAAGGGGATGAAAGTGTTTCCCTGTTCAGGAAATTATGCTCACAACCTCCCTTGTTTTGTTTGCCCTCCGTGATCAGCACATGGCTGAATACGATTGCCTGCATAGTGTTGTAATGGCACAATGAGATTCCTGGTTGGCTGGGATCATTCTGGGAAGGAGAAAAGCTTGCAGCTTCTAACCAGGATTAAAAAAAACACAACCCTGGTGCACATGGGAGAAACAAAAATGATTCATGGCCCAATCTTATTGGGCACTTATGGCAGCACTCCATATCTCCAGCTCCACTGCCATAAGTGCCCTTGTGGCATTGTAAACAGTGTGCAGATGTTGCATGCTGCAGGGCCACCAGCACAACTGTACAGAGGCCCTTCTTAATGGCTCTACGGTGTGTGTTCTTGGGTTTTTTGTTTTGTTCTGATTTAATTATTTTAGTTATTCTGCTTATTGGTGTGATACATTGTACATTTTAATATGGAGTTTTGTAAGCTGCCTTGAGCATTTGCTTTGGCTTGGGAAAGGAGGGATATAAATTTTTCAGACAAAAATAATAAAATAACTCAGGAATCGACTTGGTGAGAGCAATGTAGTGTCTTTGGGTTGCTATGAAAAAGCTGCTAATTGGGAAGATTCTCACAGACACCTCTCTTGCTTATCTGAGTACCAGCATACTCCCAAGGCCAGAGCTCTAAGGCTCTTCGAACTTACTAGAGCTGTGTGTTTGAGGAAAGGGGGGGGGATAAGTTATTAATGGACAGGCCTGAAGTCATTCTCTTGAATGTTCCTTAGCCTGTGGATCCTGATTGGCTGAACCATCTTGGTGGCTATCTGGTGTAACATCCAGCGCAGATTACATCAGTCTTTTAATTATTCATGAAGGTTCAGAAGCTCCTGATTGGTTAGAAGTTTCCTGCCTCTTCCAGTGGCGTAGCTAATGATCATGTAGCCCAGTGCCAAGCTCAAAATGTTTCCCCAGAAGTGATGTCAAAACCGGAAGTGATGTCATGCTTGGGCTTTCTTAAAGTTAAAATTGGGAGGAACCCACCTCCTTCCTCCAGCAGCTTGCCACCTAATTGCTCTGCTGCCTCCCCCCAGTCAGTGGCATAGCTAAGGCATCTATCTGCTATCTGGGGTCAAATAAGATTTGTAGCCCCCCCAGACAAAATCAAATTGATTAAGTAAATAAATAAAAGGTGTGTCCCTGATAGGTAAAAGACACTGTGCTGGGGTGAAGAGGGACGGTTATTCTCCCCTTGCTAAATATAAGAGGGGCACCAATTGAAAAAGTACCTTTTACCCAGATAGCAGGGGTAACTGTATTATGATACATGGAAATGAGAGCTGACTCATATTAACACCTTATTCGTTTCATGCTGTATCGTAATAACATGTCATTGCCACATGTCAATAACATGATAATATGACACCGACTCTCAGAACAATCAGTCTCATAGGTCAGTTTTGAGTTAAACAAATCCACTTTTTGTTCCATAAGGCAGTTGTGTTTTCATTTTATGCTTAATTGGCCTTAACTTTTGATAGAATACAGATATTCCAGTGTGGTTTGTTTCATTGCATTCTGCATTAAATTACCTTTCCAATGATATATAACATGATGATATTATTCTTACATACCTAGATTTTCACAATTTTTTTGGTCACTAGTGTCAAGCTCATCTTGTTGCCACCCTAAAGCTTGATGCCTGGTGCAACTGCTACCTCCTGCACTCCCTTAGCTACGTCACTGGCCTCTTCCCCTCTTCCAATCCAGGGAGTGGAGCGGTAGTGGAAGCAAGTCCCTTTCCCTGCATCTGGCTGAGGCACAAAGGGGATAGAGATGGAGCAACCACTCTGCTACGATCAGGGGACCAGTACCCCTGACCTCCAGGTGAGGAATACTACACAGGGCAAGTGCTGGCAGGGAGTTGGCCCTACACTGCTTCCACTGGGCTTTAGGGCGCAATCCTAACCCACTTTCCAGCACCGACAAAAGGGTAATGCAACTTTGAGGTAAGGGAACAAACATACCTTGAGGAGACCTACGTGACTGCTTCCCAAATGCAGAATGCAGCACATGCCCCACTGGCATATCTATGCCAGTGCTGGAAAGTTGGTTAGGACTGTGCTCTTAGGTAAATTTCCCTGCCCTCTTAATAAGGTGGGTTATTAATCTAAACGAAGAACCATGTATAAAATTGCAAAAAGAAATAGTATACCTCTGTTGACTTGGCCACCAGGGCATTCTCATCCTCAATTCTGAAAACTACTGGACTAGAACGTTCTGGCAATAGGATGGAAACATCTAAGGTCTGACCCTTCATGGATGCGGCATCAATCTGGTACTGGGCAAGAGCTTGAAACACCATGATGGTTGACTAGAAGAATGGTAGGAGAAAAAATATGAAACTTAAGATGTAGTGAGCATCTAAACTGGATCTTTAGTACAGATGAATTGAGCATCTGGGTTCAAGCTGCTCCTCAGTCATGCCTTGCTGCTTTCTAACTGAAGTCAGTGGCTGGTGCCCTTGTCAAATTCTTCTTATGCTCCCAGCATATGCTCCCAGTTGTTTTTGAAACAACTATTTTTAGTGTTGTACATTAACTATTGATTTTTGTGCAGCTTTAAGCTCCTGTGCCTAACGTGTACCTATTATTTTTACTGTTATGGCAGCCTAACAGTGTCTTAAAGAAATAAATGATCTGGGCTGGTGTGTCAAGCACCTTTCTAGTGGAACACACAGTTCAGCCATACTGTGCAGGTGTCTCTGGCTTATGGAAAGTGATAGAGAAGACTTCTTTGGTCAGTTTCCTATCAATGGCTTTCTATAGGCTTTCACTATGAATGGCTCTGAGTTTTACCTAGTCCTTTTTGGGTAACTACCTCTTTAGATTCTACTGCCTGAAAATTTGAAGTCAAATAATAGTAAAGAAGACCCTCACCTGGGTATCTCCATATGTCCCTCCGTAATTTTTTTGAGTTGTTAGCCATTTAGCTATAGGATCAACATTATCAAATTTCTTCATTTTCAGCAAGGTCAGTAGGGCATAGGAAGTACTTTCAACGCTAACACCGAGATAGTTCGGGTCTTCCCACCGGATTCCATCTAAAATAACAGTAGATAAATATTTATGGTAAATGGGCATATGCGCCCATTATTCTGAGAAGCCCTCCCTCCCACCTTATTCCTATTACTTTCTCTTAAGTCATCAATATGCTGTGACACCTAAAAACTGGTTGTCACCCATCTTTTGCCTGCCAGCTCCCTTGGCTCAGCATTGGCTGAACTTTTGTGATGTCACATAATTTTCATAAACATTTTGATTGCTGTGGCAAGGAGTTAATTAATCTTATAATTTTGACAACCAGTCAAATACACCAATAATCAGTGAGACATGCAAAATGTCAATTAATCTAAGAAAAGAATCATACAAAGGATAGGGTGCAAATCTGAGGGATTGTCACCCTTACACATGGGGGGGGGGTTGTTTCAGGCTATTATTAGGAGTGATTATATCTCCAGCCTACATGTTGATTCAATATGCTGAGCAGAAGAACCTTTGCTTCTGGTCCTTGCTTAGACATATTTATCCTCTATAAAAAATGAAAACAATCCCTGTTTCCTCCACTGTTTTGGGTACAATCATATGGCCTTGGTTATCAAGAAATGCCAGCTGTGAGCCACTCTGCATGGCCCAAACATATCTCCCTCTCAGCAGCAGTCAGTGCCCTTCCTCTTCCAACAGTGGGAAGAGGTGGCAAAGAGGGAGCAGGATATGTGCGTTGGAGTGTGTCCCACAGAGTCCTTTTCACTGTCACTGAAGAGTCTGGAACACATCACTTCATGTAGGTGGGTTGGACTGGTTTGTGTGTACCATTTTTAGTCTTGATGGAACCAAAGCCCTGCACAAAGTGAAGTGTACTCTCTAGAGTCCTCTGAGCCACTGCAAAGGAGCTTGAGGTCCACTCCAGCTTAGCACCAGGCAGCGGGTACCAGCCATGCTGAAACCAGCATGTGGGAGAGCCAACATGTATTAGCTATTTCAGGGAATGAGAATGCACTCCAATATCTCCTATAGCAGTACAAATTGGGGGTGGACTATAGCTTCATACACTTGGTCCTATCTGGGCTGTCTCTTGCTTCCTTCTTCTGCAGTCCCAATAGTACCTTCTGAGGAGGATGAGCAGTAGTGGGTTCTTGAAGCAGCTGGGTACGGGCAGATTCCACTACTCATTAGGCTCTGTCATGGTCACTAATATCTAGGCCTTTTGTCCATTATTCTCTCTCTCTCCATTGCATTGGTCTCTTATGTTGTTTACATGAATGACATATCCTCAAAAACGTGTCTATATTTTGTTTTGTTCCATGAACTGCAAGACATTTACCTGTTGATGCATTCATGAGTGTGCGATCATCATTCAGTCTTCCTGCTAGGGCCAAAGCATAGGATGTGAGGGCCACAGAATAAATGTTTTTCAATGAATCATACTTCCTGGATAAATAGTCAGTGGCTCTGGAGATGCTGTTCTCTAAACTCTGGATTAGAAAAACCCCAAAATGTGTAACGTTAGTACAGACATAATTTATTTGGCTTAAATTTTATCATGAAATGTACAGTCAGTTCCATAAAGGAGTCTGTTATACCAGAGAACAAGGATCAATTCCAAATGGTTATGTTAGACCCTCTTTCGCAGTACAACACACCTCTGCCTTATTTATTTATTCAAAAAAATTTGTACCCCGCCTTTCCAAAAGCTCAAGACGGCTTACAAAACTTAGTACATAAAAACATGGCATAAAATGATAAAAAACCAATTAAAATCTGGATAATTTAAAACCAGCACAGCAGTAATATAATAATTCTAAAATCCCATAGGTGGTGAAAGGTAAAAAATAATACACAACCAACTAAAGAACACAGGTTACAGAACAGACAACCAGGAATATTGGTTCCTACCCACCCCCAAAAGATAATGTAAATAAAAATGGTTTTAGGCCTCACTGGAATCTTTCTATTGAAGGGACAGATTTTAGATGTTCTGGTTGTGAGTGCCATAAAAGTGGTGCCACACATGAAAAGGCCCTGTTGCTTGCTGCCGCACCCCTCACTTCTCCTGGCAGTGGAACTATCTCAACAGGGCCCTTTCAGATGGCCTAAGAGAGCAGGCAGGATTATATGGGAGTAGGCAGTCCCTCAGAAACCATGGTTCCAGGCCAGTGGTGTCACTAGGGTTCGCATCACCCGGTGTGGGATGCCAGCACGTCATCCCCCATCCAGTGGGCGGGGCAACACCCCAGGTGGTGGGCGTGGTGATGTACCATCACTCCGCCCCCACTGGTTTTTTGGCCGTACCTTTTGATAGAACAAGATAGAACACATTCTGCATGAAATTACGCATTGATTGATATATAACATGATAGTATTATTCTTCCAAATTATTTTAGTCACTAGTGATGTCACACACAGAGTTGAAAAGCTCTGCCCTCTGATTGACCCAGAGATAATTGGAGCTTGATTACTTGGTAAAAATTTCACCTATAGGCGAGTATCTACTGTATGTTGTAAACTGAATCTGAGCCACTTGAAGGTCTCTTAGAAGGTGGAAAGGTGGCATACAAATGTCTGTATTAAATGCATACATAAATAAATCCATCCTGATCAGGATGGCTACTGTTTTAGCTAAAGAAAAAGGCCCCACAAGCACATGTATTTAGTATCACATCTGGTTTTATCCTGTTGGGGGGGGCAGCAAACGTCCTATTGAATTGAAAGGAGGGTGCCCTAGAGCATCCTCTAGTGCTAGATAGGTTGTTCGTCAGCTTTGGACAGTCCTTCAGGCCTCTAATGATGAGGGTGGGGTTATTGCTGGGGCAAGTAGCAAAACCTGGGCAATGTGAAAAGAAGCTGGGAATTGAACTGTACATTAAAAGAGGTGCTATATCACAGAGATACTTACATCAACTTGACCCCTGCAGATATCTCTGGACTCCAGCAATGTAATTAGGACAAAGGCTGTTAATGACACCTTGGGTTCACCGTACTGATAACCTCCCTGGAAGGAAGGAAAGGGGGGAATTAGCAATCAAATATGATTGAGTGTCTAATAAAACATCAATTCCATAGCTCACATACTGAAGAAGAAGCAGCAATGTAAAAAGAAGACCAAAACCTAAACTGAGAAAACACTGAAGCAGTGCCTTTAAAAGTGTGCTTAAAAACAGCAATTGCAAAGAACAGTATAGCAATATTCTGCTCCTCAGTCCCAGAGGTGAGTGCCAGCAAACATAAAACTGATCTTCAGTGACTGAGTTGCAGCAATCCACCCACCAGATTCTCTCTGCCCTCCTCCATACCCTCTGAGGAGTGAAGATGAACAAAAGTTTAGGACGTTGCCATCTGGCTGCAGAAGTACCAATAGGAGGGGAACCTGGTGCCCTCTATCAATAAACACTTGTAAACATTCAGTCTCATCCTATGCACATGTACTTAAGTTAATCCTATTCATAGGGTCTTCATGCAGTCTTAGTTCAGAATGTGAAAATTCTCAGGGACATAATTGATAATTTGGGTTCGACACTCACCAGTTATAGATGAGCTCCTGTTGCCTGCCTGTACACCAATATATTTTGTCCAGAGGCCATTGTATTGCTCCTTGCCGGCTCTCCTACTCTGCCTCTTTCTCCAGTAGACTCTGAATGTCTCCACTAAACTTTCTCTCCTACTGCCATGTTTATGCCCTTATCCTGGCCTTTCGTGATTCTTCACATCAACTTCATTGCTCCAGGCCTCACTGCTTGTTAAATAGAGAGCTATATATTTTAAACATCAAACATAACAATCTGTATCAATGCCCAGAAAACAAAACCTAGTAAAACAAACAGGCAAAAGATTCAAAGAAAACTAATATCATCATTGATTTTAAGGCTAACTATGAATAGTACCATATATTTTTCATTAAAATTAATATAGGAAGATGCTTATGAAGATATTTGTCAGACCACTTATCCATTGAGTCAAGTATTATCTATTCTATTCAGACTAGCAGAGGTTTTTTAGGCATCAGGTCTCTGCCAGCATTGCCACCTGGGATTCTTTTAACTGGAAACAAGTGGGGACTTGCAACAAAATGTTGCGTCTCCATAGGACTGATCCAACACTCCCTCCCCATTTTCTCTGACCCCTAGGAAACTGGAGAAAATGGGGGGGGGGAGTTTTGTGGGCAGCCCTACAAAGACCAACAATTTCAGTGGATGAGAGCTTATTGGGGGATCAGAGTGGCTTAAGTTTCTTCAATTTAAACTTCCTTTGTAAGTTGCAGGAAGCCTGCTCGCTGGGAGGGCAACAGGGGCATTCCAGGACACAAAAATGGCACCCAGCACAAGCCAGATGCCAGGCACTTTCAGTGTGGCCATTACTGCCCTCACAAGCATTTCTGTAACTTTGGCTTCTGGAAGTGCAGCTGCTCCATTGCCCTGGTAAACCCCCATTCTGCCCCCCCACCTGAATGTGGTGGTGGGAGAAAATCACCCCCCCTGCCTAAAAATGGCTGAGGGGGGATGTGACTCCCACCCATTGCCGAACCCTATTGAAAACAGGCGAAAGTTTTGGGGCTGAAAAGTCAACTCCACGATACATTTCCCCAATGCCATGTGCCCAACTGACCCATATGGGCCAAGTCCCTCTCTCAGCCCCCCACCCCCAGTTCTTTGGATGTTTGTTTCTGACATCTCAACATTCCATGGCTCCTGGGGGACACTGAGCATGTACAGTCTGCAACATAAGGCTGCTTCCCCCTCCTCCCAGATTATCTTGTCGATGGATGGTCTTGTTTGGTGCACACAACAACAGCACTCACCCACCTGCAACAAAATGTTTCATTTCCCCAACGCTAATACCCAGCTGGCTCAAGGAGGTCAGTTCCCTCTTTCTGTCATCCTCCAGAATGTTCTGCTTTTGTTTTTTTCCAATTGATACTTCTACGCTCCATGGTTCCTGAGCATGCTCAATCTGTACAAGGATGTTTTCCCTCTTTAATTCTACTACAAAAATGCATCCACTTGTTGTGTACGTACAGCAGGGATTCTTAATTGGGGTATCCATACCTCTTGGGGATATAGGAAACAAATGATAAGGGTATGGAGCAATTAAAAAAAATTGTTAGATTACTATCACCATTCCCAATACAGATTGAACCATTCTGTTCCTAACCATCCATACGTAATGTTAAACCAAGCTATTGACATCTTTTGAAGTCACCTACTAGCTAGAGGTGTGTGTGTTTTGGTAAATCCAAAATAATGCAAAATAACGTGAAATTTGCATCAAAAAACAAAACTATTTTTACCAATAAAGCAAAATAAGCCCAATTTTACCCCCTCAGCGATGCCTCATGGTCCTACTTTCTTTCCAAACTAGTAGCAAGGGTCTGTGAAGGTGGGAAAGAGCCAGCAAAGCCTCCTGAGTTCCTTCATCTTATTGGTGCAGTACCAGTTTCTACCACTAGATGGCCACAGTTTTCATTCAGCAATATCCACCTCAAGCAAAGAGACCATGGCTTTCAGAAGGCACCATTCCTCTCCCAGGCTATTCTCATAGCCCCATTATCCATCTACAAGAAGGTGATGGGCATTGCAAGCAAGCACACAAGCTATGGTTGTGTAATGAGAGGTTGCTTCTATCATTTTATGCCTAAAAAATTCTGGGCTGGTCAGGTAAAATCACCTATTGATGCCTGTTATGGATCTCCCCATGTAAATATAGGACTATGCCTCTGTTCTGTACCCTGTGTGGATGCTATACATTTGTATGCATGTTTGTTGGTTCTTTTTGCTATTTTGCCTCTTCCCCTGTATTGAAGCAGCTGTCATTCGTGGTTTTTTTTTTTCTATTCTGTTTTCCTTGCTCCCCCTTTGCTTTCTCCAACACCCTACCAGGAGTTCTGGAATGCCTGTGGGCTGGATCTGCACTATATCACTTTCCTAGTCCATGTATACTCTATCTTAGTGGTCTTCAATTGTTTTTGTGCCACGATCCTAAAAATAAAAAATAAATAAATAATGAGGTTGGGAACCCCACTGTTGATCTTGTCCACCCCTGCCACCGTCACCACCCACTCCTGACCTCACAGCACTGGGGGGGGGGGAGAGGATCAATCATATCCCCTGTTAAATAGTGGGTCCATGCGAATAAAGGAAGGCATAGAGATAACAGCTCAACACATTTATTTCATCTTCAGAACAGAACCTGTCAATAAAAACACAAGGCAAACACCCCTAGCTTCATACCCCTTAGGTCTGCCCATATTCCCCACGATTGGTGATGTTGAAACACTAAACTAGGGTGCCAATCAGACAGTAGGATTTTGATCCACCACCGGATTGGCCAGCTGTAAGACTGGGCCAATCAGTTATGGAAGATTTCGATCCTGCATAACCTGCATATATAACATCCCTCCATGCCAGTTTTCAACTCTCTCTCTCTCTCTCTCTCTCTCACACACACACACACACACACACACACACACACAATTGCTATTTTCCCTACAGAGCTTGCCAGAGAGGTGGACAGCAGAAAGGTGTGCACCTCTCTGGCAGGCCCTGTGGGGAAAATAGCAATAACTTTCTGCCATCCACCACAGCAAGCATACCTCCACAGCTGAGAATCTGGGCAGTGAGTGGCTAGCCAGCAATTAGCAGCAGATCGCCAGCCCTCTCCCTAGCAGCCCAACCTTCTCTCTCCCAGGAGCTGTCAGCACTGCCCGTGTGCCTTGCCTCCCAAGTCCCATTTTCCTTGCTCCCGCCTCTGCCAGCAACTCCTCCTCCTGTTTTGGCAGCCCCACAGTTTGGCTGCTACCCATTCCTTCTCCTTTGGAGGCCTTTCATTCACAGGGTTGCCACTGCCAGTGCCTCCTCTAGGAAATGGAACCCAGAAGTGACATCACAACATCATGACATCTTGACGTTATTGCCCTGAGCACTACTGCCTCCAGCAATGACTCTGCCACTGGACCACTTCCATTGTACACTTCCATTGTATTGAGCTCATCTGCCCCAAAAGAGGATGCTTGAGCCCAGCAGTGGCAGTGGATGAAAGAGCCCAGTGTGGGTGACCCAGCTGCAGAACAGGAAAAAGGAGCAATGAGTTGCCACAACCCCACCAAGAAGGCGTTGCGACCCCATTGGGGGTCACAACCCAATGTTAAAGACCAGTGCGCTGTCTGAACATTTCAACAGCAAGTAAAAATTATTAAAAAATAACTTGGAATAAAAAATATCATTGCTTTCTGCCTTTTTTCAATATTTTTCTCAAAATTTCCAAAAAGAAAAACCACAAACCTCTAGTAATAGGACTGGTGATTAAAAGAGAGATGAGTAAAATAGACCTAATTAAAAATATTAATTATTTTAATTAATTAAAATATTAAAAATATTAAATATTAAAACATATTAAAAATCAATAAGTCACCGGGCCCAGATGGCGTCTACCCAAGAGTTATTAAGGAAATGAAGAATGAAGTAGCCCATCTCTTGACTAAAATATGCAACTTGTCCCTTAAAATGGTCACGGTACCAGAGAATTGGAGGATAGCAAATGTCACACCGATCTTTAAAAAGGAAGGAGAGGGGACCCAGGAATCTACAGGCCAGTCAGTCTAACATCTGTTCCAGGTAAGATGGTGGAATGCCTCATCAAAGATAAAATTTTAAAATGCATAGGCCCAAATCCTAACCCACTTCCCAGCACTGGCATAGCAGTGCCAATGGGATGTGTGCTGCATCCTGCAGTTGGGTGGCACTCACAGAGGCTTCCTCAAAGTATGGGATTGTTTGTTACCTTACCTCAGAGCTGCATTCCCCTTATGTCAGTGCTGAAAAGTGGGTTAGGATTGCACCCATAGACGAACAAGCCTTGCTGAGGGAGAATCAGCATGGCTTCTGTGAGGCTAAGTCTTGCCTCACAAACCTTTTACAATTCTTTGAAAAGGTCAACAGGCATGTGGATGCGGGAGAACCCGTGGACATTATATATCTGGACTTTCAGAATGCGTTTGACTTTCCCTCATCAAAGTCTCCTGAGGAAACTTCACAGTCAGGGAATTAGAGGACAGGTCCTCTCATGGATTAGGAATTGGTTGAAGACCAGGAAGCAGAGAGTGGGTCTTAATGGGCAATTCTCACAGTGGAAAGAAGTGAAAAGTTGTGTGCCCCAAGGATCTATCCTGGGACTGATGTTTTTCCACCTGTTCATAAATTACCTGGAGACAGGGTTAAGCAGCGAGGTGGCCAAGTTTACGGATGATATCAAACTTTTTTGAGTGGTGAAGACCAGAACAGATTGTGAAGAGCTCCAAAAGGATCTCTCCAAACTGGGAGAATGGGCAGCAAAATGGCAGATGCGCTTCAATATAAATAAAAATCATGCACATTGGGGCAAAGAATCAAAGCTTTACATATAGGCCAGGGGTGCCCAAACCCTGGCCCGGGGGCCACTTGTAGCCCTTGAGGACCCCTAATGCAACCCACGAGGAGCCCCTAGTCTCCAATGAGCCTCTGGCCCTCCAAGAACTTGCTGGAGCCCACTCTGGCCCAACGCAACTGCTCTCAGCATTAGGGTGACTGTTCAACTTCTTGCATGAGCTGTGGAATGAGGGCTCCCTCCATTGCTTGCTGTTTCACATCTGTGATGCAGCAGTGGCAGCGAAGTGCAAGGCCTTTTATAGGCCTTGAGCTATTGCAAGACCTTCATTCATTCATATAAGTGCCATCTCTAATATAGACATGTGTGTAAATTTATGTAAATTTATTCAAATTTGAAATGTAAATTAATTTTTTTTCCTGTCCCCCCCAACACACTGTCAAAGAGATGATGTGGCCCTCCTGTCGGAAAGTTTGGACACCCCTGATATAGGTTAATGGGTTCTGAGCTGTCTGTGACAGATCAGGGGAAAGATTTTGGGGTGCTGGTGAGCAGCTCAATGAAAATGTTGACCCAATGTGCGGTGGCAGTGAAGAAGGCTAATTCCATGCTTGGGATCATTAGAAAAGGTATTGAGAGGTACAGCTAATATTATAATGCCATTGCACAAATTCATGGTAAGGCCACACCTGGAGTATTGAACTTAGAACATAAGAACATAAGAACAGCCCCACTGGATCAGGCCATAGGCCCATCTAGTCCAGCTTCCTGTATCTCACACCGGCCCACCAAATGCCCCAGGGAGCACCCCAGATAACAAGAGACCTCATCCTGGTGCCCTCCCTTGCATCTGGCATTCTGACATAACCCATTTCTAAAATCAGGAGGTTGCGCATACACATCATGGCTTGTACCCCATAATGGATTTTTCCTCCAGAAACTTGTCCAATCCCCTTTTAAAGGCGTCTAGGCTAGACGCCAGCACCACATCCTGTGGCAAGGAGTTCCACAGACCGACCACATGCTGAGTAAAGAAATATTTTCTTTTGTCTGTCCTAACCCGCCCAACACTCAATTTTAGTGGACGTCCCCTGGTTCTGGTATTATGTGAGAGTGTAAAGAGCATCTCCCTATCTACTCTGTCCATGCCCTGCATAATTTTGTATGTCTCAATTATGTCCCCCCTCAGGCGTCTCTTTTCTAGGCTGAAGAGGCCCAAACGCTGTAGCCTTTCCTCATAAGGAAGGTGTCCCAGCCCCGTAATCATCTTAGTCGCTCTCTTTTGCACCTTTTCCATTTCCACTATGTCTTTTTTGAGATGCGGTGACCAGAACTGGACACAATACTCCAGGTCTGGCCTTACCATAGATTTGTACAACGGCATTATAATACTAGCCGTTTTGTTCTCAATACCCTTCCTAATGATCCCAAGCGTAGAATTGGCCTTCTTCACTGCCGCCGCACATTGGGTCGACACTTTCATCGACCTGTCCACCACCACCCCAAGATCTCTCTCCTGATCTGTCACAGACAGCTCAGAACCCATCAGCCTATATCTAAAGTTTTGATTTTTTGCCCCAATGTGCATGACTTTACACGTACTGACATTGAAGCGCATCTGCCATTTTGCTGCCCATTCTGCCAGTCTGGAGAGATCCTTCTGGAGCTCCTCACAATCACTTCTGGTCTTTACCACTTGGAAAAGTTTGGTGTCGTCTGCAAACTTAGCCACTTCACTGCTCAACCCTGTCTCCAGGTCATTTATGAAGAGGTTGAAAAGCACCGGTCCCAGGACAGATCCTTGGGGCACACCACTTTTCACTTCTCTCCATTGTGAAAATTGCCCATTGACACCCACTCTCTGCTTCCTGGCCTCCAACCAGTTCTCAATCCACGAGAGGACCTGTCCTCTAATTCCCTGACTGTGGAGTTTTTTCAGTAGCCTTTGGTGAGGGACCGTGTCAAACGCCTTCTGAAAGTCCAGATATATAATGTCCACGGGTTCTCCCGCATCCACATGCCTGTTGACCTTTACAAAGAATTCTATAAGGTTCGTGAGGCAAGACTTACCCTTACAGAAGCCATGCTGACTCTCCCTCAGCAAGGCCTATTGGTCTATGTGTTTTGAGATCCTATCTTTGATGAGGCATTCCACCATCTTACCCGGTATGGATGTTAGGCTGACCGGCCTATAGTTTCCTGGGTCCCCCCTCTTTCCCTTTTTAAAAATAGGTGTGACATTTGCTATCCTCCAATCTTCTGGCACCGTGGCCGTTTTGAGGGTCAAGTTGCATACCTTAGTCAAGAGATCTGCAACTTCATTCTTCAATTCCTTAAGAACATAAGAATAGCCATGCTGGATCAGGCCAAAGGCCCATCTAATCCAGCTTCCTGTATCTCACAGTGGCCCACCAAGTGCTTCAGGAGGCACACAAGACAACAAGGCACAACCTGCGTCTTAGTGCCCTCCCCTGCATCTGGCATTCTGAGATAGCCTACTTCTAAAATCAGGAGCTTTCCCATACCTACCATGACTTGTAACCCGTGATGGACTTGCATCCAGTTCTGGTCACTACATCTCAAAAAGGATAGTGGAATTGGAAAAACTGCAGAAGGGAGCAACCAAAATGAACACTGTGCTGAGGCACCTCCCAGGAAAGGCTACAGGAAAGGCTACATGATTGAGACATACAAAATTGTGCAGGGGGTAGATAGTGTGGATAGAGGGATGTTCTTTTCCCTCTCACACAACACCAGAACCATGGCACAACCACTAAGGACATCAGAACAGCCCCACTGGATCAGGCCATAGGCCCATCTAGTCCAGCTTCCTGTATCTCACAGCGGCCCACCAAATGCCCCAGGGAGCACACCAGATAACAAGAGAGGAGGGATGCAGGGAATAAGATGCAGGGAGGGGGCCCCACAGGAATGCCCCTCATTGGGACCTACAACTTCTGGGGCTGGCCCTGCCCCCCTCAAGAGCTTATTTAAGCCCCAAACTGCCACTGCATCTAGTGGTCGGGCAGAATTTGGGGCAAAACAGCTTCATGTATTCATAATCAGGACCTAGAAAACCCATGTGTTGAGCCAAGTAAAATTCAATTACTTGGCTCAATTCAAGTAAAATTCAATTACTCTCCAGACTGGCAGAATGGGCAGCAAAATGGCAGATGCGCTTCAATGTCAGTACATGTAAAGTCATGCACATTGGGGCAAAAAATCAAAACTTTAGATATAGGCTGATGGGTTCTGAGCTGTCTGTGACAGATCAGGAGAGAGATCTTGGGGTGGTGGTGGACAGGTCGATGAAAGTGTCGACCCAATGTGCGGCGGCAGTGAAGAAGGCCAATTCTACGCTTGGGATCATTAGGAAGGGTATTGAGAACAAAACGGCTAGTATTATAATGCCGTTGTACAAATCTATGGTAAGGCCAGACCTGGAGTATTGTGTCCAGTTCTGGTCGCCGCATCTCAAAAAAGACATAGTGGAAATGGAAAAGGTGCAAAAGAGAGCGACTAAGATGATTACGGGGCTGGGGCACCTTCCTTATGAGGAAAGGCTACGGCGTTTGGGCCTCTTCAGCCTAGAAAAGAGACCCTTGAGGGGGGACATGATTGAGACATACAAAATTATGCAGGGAATGGACAGAGTGGATAGGGAGATGCTCTTTACACTCTCACATAATACCAGAACCAGGGGACATCCACTAAAATTGAGTGTTGGGCGGGTTAGGACAGACAAAAGAAAATATTTCTTTACTCAGCGTGTGGTCGGTCTGTGGAACTCCTTTCCACAGGATGTGGTGCTGGCGTCTAGCCTAGACGCATTTAAAAGGGGATTGGACAAGTTTCTGGAGGAAAAATCCATTATGGGGTACAAGCCATGATGTGTATGCGCAACCTCCTGATTTTAGAAATGGGTTATGTCAGAATGCCAGATGCAAGGGAGGGCACCAGGATGAGGTCTCTTGTTATCTGGGGTGCTCCCCGGGGCATTTGGTGGGCCGCTGTGAGATACAGGAAGCTGGACTAGATGGGCCTATGGCCTGATCCAGTGGGGCTGTTCTTATGTTCAATTAACAGCAGAAAAATCTCACCGTCAGTGATTTACTTCCCACAGGGGCTGCTTCTTGGAACATTCCATCTGGTGCTTGCCTATTCAGAAGTAGCCATTTCACACTTCCACAGATGTTCCGAGAATCAATGTTTGCTACTCTAGAAGCCATGGCAAAGACCTTTGCAATGTATGCTGTTATCCTGTGGGGAACATGGTGCATCAGTCCAACTATTTCAAGTTTGTCATATAGTTTACCTTACCCTGTGAGGCCAGACAAGCAGAGCAATCAATGTACAAAGGTCCACAATGCATTGATTAGGGAACTGAGACTTGTCTACAATCCCACATACGGTTCTTGCTTCCAGTGTGCAGCGCAATCCTAAAAATGCATTGACCCTAGGAGGGTTGCAAACATGCCGTGAAGCATGTTTGTGCCTCCTTGGGAGCAAGCCATGCCAGTGCATGGAGGTGCGCTGGCTCACAGAGGCTGAATCCAGCCTTGAGCTAGAGTCTTATGCTTGGCCAACGCAAGGCTCTGGAGTGGGCGGGGAGGAGGCAGGGAGGAGGCGAGAGGGAGGTGTTCAAGGGTGGGGGGAGGGTGGATGGTGGGTGCCCCTGGAGGCGGGCGGGGTGCATGAGATAGGGCTGCAAAGTGGCTCAGCTGAAGGTAAAGGAGGAGACCCATGGGGCTGCAGTGGTTTACCCAGGGTTAAGAGGTCGCAAGGCAATTTCAGGTGTGTCACTATTCATTTCAAAATTTTTAAAAAAATTTATTAGACTTGATGCTACCATGGTATGTGACTGCATTTGGGGAAATATTACAGACTTGTACTTTTAACAAGCTACTATGTATATGCTTTAAATAATGATAGTCAATGGGACTTACTCTTGGGTAAGTGTGGGTAGGATTGCAGCCTAGGATTGTGAAAAATTTTCCTGCTTGATGATGTCACTTCCAGTCATGACATCACTTCCGGTGGGTCCTGACAGATTCTCATTCTAAAAAGTGAGTTCCAGTGCTAAATGTGTGAGAACCACTGCAATAATGGCTAAAAACCCATACAGGTTTGTAGTGTAGGTAACTATGGGTTTGAGAGACTGTAAACAAAATGTCCTCTGTAGGCTCCTTTATATCTTATTGGCCCTCTAGGGCTTATCTTGGCACTGTGAGGGTGGATAGATGTTTCAACAACAATGCGCAGCTACCATCTCCTCCAGATGTCTCCCTTCCACTAATGGGAGCTTTTCCTCAAAGGTCCAGCAATGATGTAGGGTGGTGGTTCTCAAATGTTTAGCACCGGGACCCACAGTTTAGAATGAGAATCTGTCAGGACCCACTGGAAGTGATGTCATGACAAGAAGTGACATCATCAAGCAGAAAGATTTCTAACAATCCTACCCACACTTACCCAGGAGTAAGTTCCATTTACTATCATTGTTAAAAGCATATACAGAGTAGCCTGTTAAAAGTACAGCTCTGTAACATTTCCCCAAATCCACTCACGTACCATGGAGTCCATACTTGAGTACCATACTCAAGTCCAATATATTGAAAATAAATATTGAAATGAATGGGGACCCACCTGAAATTGGCTCGCGACCCACCTAGTGGGTCTCAACCCACACTTTGAGAAACACTGATGTAGGGGAATTGATTGCATTTTGAAAGGACCTTCAGAAGGAACGTTATCTGGCCCTTTCAGTGGGTGGAGGACACTTTAAGGGCTTGAAATGACACAAGTCATTCAGCTCAGTCAGCCTGAAGACATTTGAAAGTCAACAGAAGAAGTGTAAACAGTACATGAAGAAAGATGAAAAGTCCCACTATAATTCAAGGGTCTTTGCCACATACAGAACTACTATGCACTTACCAAGTGCCAGATAGGGATCTTCCAAGTGGACGATAGGAGTAGTCTGATTCCTTGTAAGCCAACTGCTGTGTGTAACCTGGAAATGGAGAGAAAGAGAGCTATGAAATGCTACTTTAGCTGTTTTATATTAACTAATGCAGACTAAATACTCTGGAATTGTCCTGAGCTGCATAAGGTGCCACCAGCCCACTTCTGCATCCACAGGCAGGGAGAGCAAATCTGGAGTCACGCCCATTTGTCTTACCAGTCATGACCAGCCTGATCGCCTCTGCCCTGCGATCAATCCCAATCTTCTCCCATTGTCCAGTGTTGTCAAGGTAGTAGGTGGCAATAACTGATGGTGTCATTCTAATCAGATTCTGCTCCACACAACCAGAAGGGATTATGAGGAGTTGGCTAAGTTTGGACCCATCAATGGAATATTCAGTCAGCTGAGCCACAGGGTTTCCTGGCCAGGAGAAAAATTCCAATGTGTAAATCTAAGCATGCAGAAAAGCAAAGGAATTTAAGGCTGAGATCTTGGTCTTACAGGATGTTCGGCAGCAACTGGTTGTTAGAGAATTAGCCCCTCCTCCCAATAATTTTGATCCCCCCACAGTTCCTTCAGGGCATCAGGGGCTGCTATAATTAGCCTTGAGGTCTAATTCAAGAGATATTGTCTTGAAGGCCCTAATCAGTCTGGAGCCATTGTACCTATGGAAATACATTTCGCCTACCCCCCGCTCACTGAGATCAGTTGGGAAGGCCCTGCTGTATGTTCAGTCCATTCAGAGGGGAACCTCCAGCAGTGCATTCTCCTCCCTGGTGAGTGGCAGCAGAGGTGAGGTTGTTCTTTTTCATTCCTTCCAGCTGCACAGTTGTAAAGTTCTATACCTTAAAGCAACTTGCCTAAGATGCTAATTTTGGTCTCTGGTTCTGTGTTGGGAACCATGTCCTCTAAATCATTGGCACGTATCGTCTCTTGCTGGACTCCATCTGAAAAAGGTGGGAAAAGGAGGGAATTTGCAAGGAGATAGAAATGAATTTGCATTTAAGACACAAACTGTTGATCATTGTCACATTTGACACAACTGTTGACACACTGACCAGTGTCAATGTGCAAGTGAATGAAGCAAGTGAATGAAGCACGTGTCTTGAAGCAGTGATAGAGCACATGGAGGGACTACTGAGGAGAATTATGAAGGCATAAAGAGATGCTATATCAGGAATGAACAGGAGAAGGCTGATCTGTGAAGACTGACTTCTCCTTGTTAAGCTAAAGCATTTCACTTAAGAAAGCCTTATTGAGTCAACTCTCTATAACAGCACACTAGTTTATGTGGTTTTGACTGGCAGAAAACTGATTGACATGAGACTTTAGTTTCTAGATCTGCATAGCTTCACCACAACCCGTTCTTGCATCAGACCTAGAAGCAGGGAGAATAGGAAGTACAATCAAGCATGCTTCCTTTCTCTTCACTTCTTTGGAACATGAAAAGTGGTCCTGATATACTCAGCAATGAGATGGGCAATCTAGATGGGAGGAGGAAGATGCCAGCACAACATCACTTTGGCTGGCAAACACTGCGAGGTGACCAGCACAATAGCTGGTGGCCTATTACACTGACCAGGTGTGTTCACTGTTAGTGGGGTTGGTAGTGGGAGGGACAGGGGTGGGAGGGGAGGAATGGAGGAGTTTCTGGGCAGGGAGGGGGGCACAGAGGGAGAAGAGATAGAGGGAAAGGGCGGGTTTGGTGGCACTTGTGTGCAGTTGGAACCTATTCCTTTCTGCCGCTGTTACACTTCTCAACAAAATAGGTGGTGCAGGACCAAGGAGACCCACTGGGAAAGTGGAAGATTTCTGGGAAAGTGGAACAAATGTTCACTTACCCTGAGGAGATTTCTTCCACTTAGAAAACAGCATGCACTCCATTGGCACACCTGCATTGTGCTGAGGGGGGGAGTTAGGTAGGAATGAGTGAGGTTCATAGCTTCCATTGGTCATTGTGAGAAAAGGATGCTAAGGTAGATTCATCTTGGACTGGCAGGGGTCCTCTCATATTCTTAGGGTAGGATGACAGGGGAGGGGAGAGAGGAAAGAGGCTGTGGGGGCTGATGAAATAATGTTTGCACTTTTAAACTTACTTTTCATAAGAACATAAGAACAACCCTGCTGGATCAGGTCAAAGGCCCATCTAAGTCAGCTTCCTTGTATCTCACAGTGGTCTACCAGATGCCTTAGGGAGCACACAAGACATAAAGAGACCTGCATCCTGGTGCCCTCCTTGCATCTGGCTTTGTTGAAGTGCGCAGCCGACACCGCAGCTGCAGAGACTCAAGGTCAGGCAGATACTCCTGGTAAATAATGAGGCACAGACACGGCAGTGCTCCACCACCAGATGTCCTTTACTTGAAGATATATACAATATTTACAGTGCAAAGGCAGCTCAGCAAGCAAACAGCAAAGCACTTTTCTCAACTCTCAGATCACCAATTCCACCGATGTGGCTTCCCACAGACACTCCACATAACATCTCCCACACAGCAGCTTGCACAAGCTGCAATATATACTGGCACTGGCCAATGAGAAGCAGGCTACGATCTGGTGACTGTATGACTCATTGTCTTGTGACATGGTATTGCAGGGTATTGCATCATCCCTGCTGTGCCCTGTTGCAAATATCACAACAGGCTTTCTGAGGTAGCCAGACTTTAAGTGACAATGGCCACGTTTAGTGGGTTTCAACAAGGAGTGTTTAATGTTTGCTACATAGATATCAAACACAGAGACATACATTTTCAAAATGTCTCATAACCAAACTATATACAGATGCAGAACCAACCTATAGTGTAGTAGGAGTGCAGAATTATAACAAATTTAAATGACATCCTAAGGATAAAACTATGATTTCCCACTTGTAAAACAATTACATGAGTATCACATTTGATCAAGAGATTAATAGAGAGGAAAACTTTCTAATTAATGACAATTGCAATAAATCATAACCAGTTGTTCAAAGGTTTTGGGCCCAATCCTATTGGATTGTTGCAGGACCAAAACTTGGATTTTGATGGTGCAGCATGCCTTATGGATGTCACAAAAGTCAACATACCATTCAGCATGGCCAGGCTGCCATTGCAAGCAGTCACTGTATCAGCAGCCCACCAAGGTTCCCTGGCACCAGTAAATCAGTGGGGGTGAGTGGGCAGGAGGTGGGGGTGGTGAAAAGGAGCAGAGAAAAGGAGGAACAGGACCAGCTACATTGCTGACACAGGTCTGAGGAGACCCACTGCAGAAAGGCGTATACAACAGAGGTTCTCAGATGTTTAGCACTGGGACCCACTTTTTTAGAATGAGAATCTGTCAGGACCCACCAGAAGTGATGTCATGACTGGAAGTAACATCATCTGGCAGGAAAATTTTTCACAATCCTAGGCTGCGATCCTACCCACACTTATCCAGGAGTAAGTCCCATTGACTGTCATTGTTAAAAGAATATACATAGTAGCCTGTTAAAAGTACAGAGCTGTAACAGTTCCCCAGATGCAGTCACATACATGGTAGCATTAAGTCTAATATATTAAAAATAAAATATTGAAATGAATGGGGACCCACCTGAAATTGGCTTGCGATCCATTTACTGGGTCCCGACCCACAGTTTGAGAAACACTGTTATAGAGGGTTAAGGGGAAATAATTCCCATTTCCCCTCCTGATTCCCGCCTCCCCCGCTGGATGTTTTCTGGTGTGGCTACACCAACGGGGGTCGGGGAGGGAGGATAGGATTGGGTTGTTGGTCTGATCTTGAAAGTCAATTCATTAACAATTATGTAAAAAAAAAACTTCAAAGTTTCTTCACTAAAGGAAAGCTGCCCAGTAATTTTTATTAAATTGTTAGTATATATGATTATATAATTGTAAATGTTCTCAAAAATGGAGGGGAGGTGGTAGTGCAGGTTTTTAAAATCAGACCCAGGTTGAAGAAATGCATGGTCCCTGGACAGAGAAAATACATAATACCCAAAGCCCCACAGAAACTGGGTTTCTGCCTTGTAAAGTTTGGTTTTCTGTGGTGCATGTTTGGCTGGCCTTGTGTGTAGATGCGATTCTGTGAGCAAAGAGTACGCTTTTCAGGAGAAAAGGTTTAAGATAAACATTTCCACATCTTTTTGCTCTGCAGTGTTAAATGAAATGGTTGGACGAGAGAGAGAGAGAGAGAGAGAGAGAGAGAGAGAGAGAGAGAGAGAGAGAGAGAGAGAGCGCTTTAAATCTTTTAATGGTGATGAACTGTTACACACCAATTCCATGTGTGGCTGGATTCAAGTCGATATTCTTTGTAAGGTAGATGAGCATCCCTTCAGGCTGATAAAGAAAGAAAAAAAGAAAGAATTGGAACTGTCCTTCACCAGGGTCTCCTCACAACCATGGCAGCAGAAAGGAGTCAAAACAGCAACATGGAAACTATACATAAGATCCAGTTTTTGATGAGAATAGAGTTGGTTCTGTCACATAGTAGTGACTGACAGAAACTAGATGGGATCCAAGATAACCTCATTGATTTCCAGTTATTCCTACCACACTTATTGGAGATGAAAGAACATTGATCACAGTGGAGCTTCACTCCAATACTGTGCACTATGAGTTGCGGAGGCTCTTCAAGGCCACAGTAAGATACCTTTCTCAATTCAGGGGCCCCCAATTAAGCCTGCAAAGGACTGAAGCCTGGAAAAGAAAAGCTGACTCTTCTGTAGGGCTGGCTCAAGACATTTTGGTGCCTAAGGGGAAAATAGCCACATGGCATTCCACTCTGATTTAAATGGAGGCACCGTCCAGCAGGATGTTCTTCGCCACATGCACAACTGAAATGAATGGGAGATGCACAATAGGATTATTGTGCACTTGTGCCACTTCTATTCATTTCTGCGAGATGCACAGAAGAACTCCCTAGTGTGTTCAGCCCAATGGTTCACATCTGTCTGTGTCCTTCTCTACTTCTGACCTGAGGCAGTTGCCTTATGGTAAAGCTGACTCTGGCTTCATTCTTGTCTCCTCTCTCCCTCTTTTTGATCTTTCATGGGCATGGGGTAATCCACTTGAGATCTATTCTGCTGCTCTATTTGTTACAATTAGCTACTGCAAAGAACAGGGTTCTTTTTCTATCAAGGATGCTGCTGCTTATAAGACCTGCCTGTTTCCTTCTGCCTTTGCCTGTTTCTTTTCCAGCTTCATTTTAGTTCTCTCTTCTCCACAGTTTTGCTGCAGCTTGGCTTGCAGTACTCCTAAGCTGAGATGTGGATAGGTTAGTGACAGTGTTGTGGCAGCAGGGACAGGGTCAGGAGACACAGACTAGCTACACCAGTGAGAACAGGATCCCACTGAACCCTTCTCCTCTACAATCCTAGTCCTCTGTGGCTCATTTTGGCTCATCTCATTTTACAAAAACGTTTGCATTCCTCATTTTTCATAATATTAACATGTATATATTCTTACAGGTGTTCAGTCTTTCAAATGTTCTTACAACATGCCTGTAGGTTGGTATGATTATCATCCCAATGTTGCAGATGGGGGCAGAGGTAGTCTGACTAGCCTAAAGCCCCAAGAGTCAGATATGAATCAGAGGTTTCATGAATCAGGTCTCAGGCCAGGCCTGACCCATCCATGAGGCAAGGTGAAGTAGGTAGATTGAATGTCAGATAGGCACAGGCACGGAAAAAAGGGTGTTTTTGAATGCAAGGTGGTGCTTCACCCAAGTTTCTCTTTCTTTCCATATCTGCTACTTTATTTGAAACTAGGACAGCAGAGCTAACATTTGGAGGAGGAACAAGAATGGATGGGGAGCTGGTGTTTGAGCAGGGGGACAGCTCCTGCCAAAAATTGTGGCAGTGGAGCTGGAAGAGGAGGTTCTGCTGATTCCTGCCACCACCTCTCCTCCTCCTGGCCGGGTAGTGGAATCCAGCCAGCTAAGGGACTTGATACCTGCACTATACAGGTAAAAATAATGACCTGTTTTTTGTGGCTGTAGTAAAGGTTACAACCTGATAATTATGTGAAGTGTTTTGAACACTCTGAAAGTGCTGCATCATTGCTGCTATACATTCACTCACGTGTTGGAACAACAGACTGATGGCCCCAGCAAGTTAGATGATGGCTTCCTCATGTTGCACTGATGCAACAGATCATATGTTCAGGCTAGGGCTGTCCCTACAATGCTGCAAGGGGAAGTGAGGCATCCTGGGCAGAAAGGGCACTTCTGGAGTATTCCCTGAATTCACTCATGGCCAGCTTCATCAAAAAGCTGCTGGCATGATTCTAGCCAGCCCAACTCTGTGGGTGGCACCATTGCAGCCCAACTCTATGAACATAAATTCTTCCTCCTTTACTTCTCTCCACAACACCACTTGCTCTTTGCCAAGCCAGCAGTGAAAAGCAGAAGCAGTGTAACAGAGGCCATGTATATGGTTGTACAGGGGGAATGGGGGTAGTATTTGGCACTATACTTTTGGTTCCAAAATCTTGGGCCACTCCTTATTCAGACCATAGGGTCTGTAGGGTTCTAGCACTGCTATGCATACATCTTGTAGAGCACCCAATCCTCATTTAAAGAACTAGCAAGTACTTTTCCTGGTTCCTTAGGCTGCAAGCCTAACCATACTTTCCTGAGAGTAAGCCCTATTGAACAAAATAGGACTTACTTCTGAGTAGACCTGGTTAGGAATGTGTCCACATACAATATAGTATAAAGGCATTGCTTGGTGCAAAGAGCAAGAGAAAGGTAACCTCTGCACTAAAGATTTCTGAAACAGAAGGATGTTTGGGGGTTTTCAACTAGTGTTCTAATGCTCCATGAAAACGCAGATGCACACTACACTCCATTCACATTAACAGGAGTCAGTGTGCTATCTTCTGGAATGAGGAAAGCAGGATGGATATGGTCCTGAGCAGAACAGATCTGGCTGGCTTGATCTCTCTCCCTCCAATATTCATCAGAGGAACTTGACTCAGGACTTACCACGACCTTCAGCTTCTTCCTCACACCGTCACCCACAAACTGGCCTCGAACATTTGCTTTGACCTCTAGGTCATGCAGCCCCAGCTCCAGTGGGATGATCACCAAAGGCACTGCCCTGGAGGACTGGCCTTTAACAGTGAGCTCCTGTCGGTATCTTTTCTTAGCAGTGGAAGCACTGCAGAAAGCTGGATTGTGTATCAACTCTACTCGCACCTGAGGAGAAAGAGAGGAGGAGGTTAGCTATGCTGCTTTCTTTGCAAAATGCATTCTGAGAAAGGAGGAAGGGGGCCCTTGCCTATAGCAGCTCTGTTACTTCTTTGCTTTCCCCTTCAAGTAAACTGCATTGTCTTGCTCAGCTGCTGTACTAAAGAGCCATTATTCAGCTGACAAAAACTGGTGAAGAAGCAATTAAAACATGTGACTTGACCAGGGCCAGCTCATCCATGAGGCCAACTGAAGTGGTCACATCAGACAGCAGATTGGTAGAGGGTGCCCATCTCTGCCTGCCTGCCTCCACTGCTTATCCTTATCCTTCCACTCCCTGGATTGGAAAAGGAAGACAGCTGAGGAAGAGGAGGGTGCTGAGCTAGAACACTAGAGAGTGGGAGGAAGAGAGGCTGGCACATAATCAAGAAAGACGGGCAGCATTTGGCTTGGTGAAGGGGTAGCCATGACTGAAGGGAGCCAATCTGATTGAGGGTAACTGCATTTTATTGATTGGGGAGAAAATTCCAGAGGCATTAAATAACCCTATTAGCCATAGAGTAGATATCTGAGAAGAGGCTTCCACAGAAATGAGAAGATTACAAAATGCCTGTATTTTATCTGTTTGTGCTATATTTTACCTGTTGGTAGGTTCTGTTTGCATCTATGTTTATATCAATTGTTTACCCATTATTTTTTTACCATACATTTAGACTTTTGTTCCACATTGGCAGCCCAATCCTATGGGCTCCTTCTGCTGATGGAACTAGCATTCCATCAGCAGAAGACCTTCTTCGTTGGTACAGCACATGCAGCAATGATGTGTGTAGCAGGGCTGTCGGTGTGAATGGCTGGCGACTGTCTGAGTGCACCTCACACGGGTCTGAAGAGATATTTAGACCATCAGGGAACCTACACAGAGGTAAGAGAAAAAAATATTTTCCCTCATCTTTCACAGATTCCCCCCACCTCCACGGTGTACCTGCATGCTATAGCGTAGCAGGGAATAGGATTGGTCTGTGAGTTGTATAAGGTTTTCCTTGTTTTGTAGATGAAAATATGGTTTTATGCATTCTAGTAAATTATTTCCAGGTGTGTGCTTTTAACATTTGCAGTTTTCCAGACTTACAACTTTTGTTTTTCTATTCTGGAATCAGCAACTGAGTCAACTCTCAGTCTTGTCCTAGCTTTTGTGCTTCAAGAACATAAAGGGAAATGTATGATTATGCATATGGGTTATTCATTTATTTTATAAAAATTCAAAACAAACTTCAGGGATTGAGGGGGGGAGCTATATTGGTGATGTTACAAGCACTATCCAATAGATACCCATCATAGCTATTTAGCATAATCAATGTCAGTGAATGTTTTCTCCTCAGATTTTGCCACATTACTGGACAAAGGTCTATGCCATTAGTTCTCAAACTTTTTGGCATTGGGACCTACTTTTGAGAATGACAATCTGTTGGAACCCACCAGAAGAGATGCCATTACCTGGAAGTGATGTCATGGCCAGAAGTGACATCACCAAGCAAGAAAATTTTTGTCATCCCCATAAGATAAAATCGAATTTTAATAAGTAAAAGAAGTTTATAATAAATTTAAGTTTAAAAATTTATATAAAATACCCTCCTAACTCTTCCAAGCAGTTGCTGATCTGTTTAAAAAAATTCCCCAAACATCCCAAATGCTGCAATCCTATTCACACTTACCCAGGAGTAAGCCACATTGACTATCATTGTTAAAAGCGTATACATCAGGGGTGCTCAATACATCGATCGCGATCAACCGGTCGATCGCGAGGCAAAATGAGTTGATCACAGGCTTCTCTCCCGTCCATGCATCCCTGGGAGTGAGCTCCCTGGGAGTGAGCTCCTGTCCATGCATCCCTGGGAGTGAGCCCCGTTGACTCTACTGGGGCTGACCCATGAGTAGACCTGGAGAGGAGCAGCTGGCAGGCTTCTCTCCTGACCACGCATCCCTGGGAGTGAGCCCCGTTGACTCTACTGGGGCTGACTTACCTTCCCCCGTTTTTGCACTGGTATGTATGGAGATCTGCCCCCCCCCAACTTCCATCTGTTGGTTCTGTGTGCAAGGGGTTTTGCACTGGTCTTGCTGTGATGTCTGTATAGAGATCTTCCCTCCCCCACACCTTTCCCCTGTTTTTGCACTGGTCTGTATAGAGATCTGCTCCCCCCCCCACTTGTATTGGAATCGAGGAAGATCTGGTGAGGAGGTAGATGTGGTGTCAGCAGTGGCCCCTTTAAGGGTAAGGCCTGGGCATCCAGCAGAGTGTGCTGCACAGCTGCAGCCACTTGAAGGCAATAGGGCCCTCAGGGATATAAGAGCACCTGAGGCAGGAAGGGCTCCACTTATTTATGTGAGTCAGCCTTTTCCTATATGAAGATCATTAAGTCCAAGTAACGTTCCACCATGACTGATGAACATTTGGAAGTGTGCTTGAGGCTGGCTGTCAGCAGCTACTGTCCGGACTATGCATCCTTAGCTGATTCACTTCAGTGCAAGTCATCAAAGTAAACTCAAGTAATTACAAAAAATGTTTATAGTTAATTATGTTGTGTTGTACAATATTGGCTCATGCGGTTATGCAAGGTACACCAACATACATTGTACACATAAATGTTATATGTTATGATGGCGCGAACATTGTAAAAAAACTCTGGTAGATCTCCGGGCCTTGCTGGGTTTCAAAGTAGCTCTCGAGCCAAAAAAGTGTGAGCACCCCTGGTATACATAGTAGCCTGCTAAAAGTACAGATCTGTAAACTTTCCCCAAATGCAATCACATACCATGGTAATATCAAGTCTAATATATTTAAAAACAAAATACATGTTGAAATGAATGGAGAAACACCTGAAATTGGCTCATCTGAAATTGGTGGTCCTGACACACAGTTTGAGAATCACTGGTCTATGCAGTTTAAACACAGAAAAAAGTTATTTTACAACAGTCTCTACTACTCTGTTGAATCTTTCTTTACAAGTAACAAGAGGCAATTTATTAGCTCAACAAGAATCCTTATTAGTTTGCTTATCTTCATGTGCTCAACTGTAAAGTTTGAGGCAATCTGAACAGTGGCATTTGGCATGCTTCGTCTCTAGATTCTAGAAATAATTACTGTCCTAGCAAAATCCAGAGCTAAATTCAATCCATATACTGTGAGTTAATGGTTGAGACATGATTTGAACTGGAGGCTTACCAGATCCACCAGCTCTCTTGACAGTGAGGTGAAGAAGTTGCATTTGAAGCCCAAAAGGAAAGGCAAATATACAAACTAACAGCCCAGTCCTAAACTGTGCTGGAACAGGTAGGCCAGCTGGCCTGCGCTTTATCCAGCGCAGGGTTGGGTCTGGCAGAGGCACAGAGTCAGGGGAAATCACTTCCCTCACCCCATGTCCTGTGACAGCTGCTCAATGGGGCTACTCATAGCTGCACCACTGAAATAGGTGGATTCAAGCAGACCAGTGTAAGATGGGGTTAGGAGCAGGCCTAAATGCAGAATTCTGGTCCCATCCCCCTCCCCAGCACAGCAGAGTCCATAACATAATGAGAGCGGTTTAAAAACATTCATAACTATCAAGGATTACTTCTATTAAAATCCTAGTGCTTACCCTGATGTCTGTCTTCCTATAGTTGTAGAGAATAGCCCGAATCTCCACCTGCTCATTCCTTACTACTGAATATGGCAGTCGTAGATCAATGAAGAAATCCTTCATTACGATAATCTCATAAGGATCAGCGACACAGATCCCTGCCATGAGGGTCAACAGGAAAAGAACAAGATTCAAAATGAGAAGCAAGTATCCTTTTTTTAATTGCCTAAATATTTTGCAAGGCAGGCAGTATCCTCAAACAATTTCCCCAGTCCCTAGCCCCACTCTGCCAGGAATGTAATTAAAGGAGAGTGGGGATGGGAATGGAGCTCCAGGACTATTCTAACAGCAGGAGCAATGATATCATCAACAGGCTGTCCTTGACATTTTTGTCAAAGTATTCAAGCACCAGGCTCAGCAAGAGGCAGAGAAATTTGCATAGGGATATATGTTAATGACTAGCCGATTGTTCTCTCCAATGACTGCCTGAGAGACAGTGGGCCCAATCCTATCAGCCCATAGCATGCAGCACTGCTGATGGAGCATGTGCTGCAAACTATGGTGAGCAGTAAGCAGATGGCCCAAGAGAGTTAAGTAAAAATCTACTTAACTTACTTGTATCAAGTAGTTATTACCTATTAAGTATTATTATCTGTATTATTACCTGTATTAAGTAATTGTTACCTCTATTACCTCTATTTAACTTACCAGCTTTTTAGCTGGTGTAAGTCTGAGGAGACTCCAGGAGCATTTGGGGCCAGAGATAAGGGGCTAGATCTCATTGTGCTGCCTCCAAGATCCCCCCCTCCCTCTCTGGCCCCTTGCAGCACGTTACCCTCTCCTGTGGAGTGTATGAGAGCCGCTGTTGGGTGCGCGGGCCTCCAGCCGTTTGCACTGGTGCCCTAGCCTGCATGACAGTGGCGCAGCTTTCGTGCTGTTGCCCCAGGCTTTATGGTGCAGTAAGGTCCATATAGGTTTAGGGTGAACATTATTATTATCTTATTTTATTCACATCAAAATGACAACACAGCTGATAATGATTGTATACGTACACACGAAAACCACAACATTTATCAGTTGGTAAATCCTCATCCACATGGACATCTGCTTGATGTCTAGGTGTAGAGGAGGTACCAACAAAGGATGGAAGCTGTGCCAATTATGGTGGTCTTCCGTAATTCGGTTGGTGTTATAGCAGGAGCCTCCAGTTGTACAAAGTACTCATTAAATTGTGTTGATTTTGTTCCTAGTGCACCAATTACTGTCAGCAGCACTTTTACCTGCTTCATCCAGACTCGTGCCAATTCTATGCATAGGTCACAGTATTTGGATACTTTCTCCTGTTCTTTCTCCAAAATTCGTGTGTCGCCAGGAATGGTGACATCTACAATTAACATGCACCTGGCTTCTGTAATGGTAATATCTGGAGTATCGGCCTCCACGCATCTGTCAGTCTGTATCCAAAAGTCCCACAGAATGTTGACCGCTTCATTTTCTACTACCCTTTCCACCTAGTGTTGCCACGGCTTTTCTGATGCGGGTATGCCGTACCTTTTACATAAGGCCCAGTGAACTAATTTGGCCACATTATTGTGCCGTTCTTTGTAATCGGTGTTAGCTATTTAGGGACATTCGCAAATGAGATGATTGTTTCATTCCATTTTTTGCATAAACGACATTTACTGTCATCACTGGTGCCTCGAATTTTGATCTTCATTACATTCATTTGCAGAGCCAGATCTTATGGGGCTAGAATCAGTCCTCTTTCTTGATGGTGCCTGTTCTTAGCCATGCCCAACTCAAGCTGTTATTGCACTTTCCTTCCATACCTTTAATGAATTGTCTGTTTAATACAGTGGTTTTCAGACTGGGGCATCACGACACCCCAGCTTAAAGGCCCCGGCCTCTTTCCCCTTAATGGGTGGGAGCAGGGGGGAGGCAGGGAGGAGGCAGTGACGTGATCCCCAGGATTGTGCCACTCAGGAGGGCTGCAGGGACTGGGATGCACTCACCAGTCCCTGCAGCAGCCTGTTGAGGGTGTAGGGAGCCCTGTGTGAGTGTCTGCTGGGCTCCCCAGCTCGTTAAAAGTGAAAGTGGAGCGATTGCGCAGGGCTCCCCGCACCCCTGACAGGCCGCTCCAGGAACTGGTGAGTGCATCCCAGTCTCTGCAGCCCTCCTGAGCGGCGTGATCCTGGGGATTGTGTCACTGCCTCCCCCCGCCCCTGCAAGGATTTACAGTGGTGCAAACTCTCCTAGAGCATTTAGAAACCACTGGTTTAATGGCTTTTCTCTCCAGCTGTTGACACGTTTTTCATATTCTTGCTTTTTCTACTGCTTGCTTTCTACAGTTTGCTTTCTGTAACTTTCATCAAATTTTCCAACTTAACTGCTTTTATCACCTTTTCCAATCTTCTTGTGATATAGTCATTCAGTCCTCACTTTTCCTCTTCTACTGTTTGTTGTACTTGTAAAAGCCCCTGGCCTCTGATCTTCCTAAAATCTATTTTAGGAAAATTTAGTATGGTTAAAATCTCCTGTTTTTCACTGCACTTCAATATACCTGTTCAGCTTGGTAGGATGCCATCTTATCTAATGTGCAGCGCAATCCTGAGCTGCACATGGGCTGGCACAAGTCCCTTGTGCTGACCCAGGAGGGTTGCAAACATGCTGCAGAGGCATGCTGGCCTGTGGAGCCTGGCAAAAGCCTCCACACCAATGGAGGGAGGGAGCCTGGGCCAACGCAAGGCTCTGGGGTGGGTGGGGAGGAGGCGGGAGGAAAGCATTCCTACGTGGGGGGAGGGCAGGCAGTGGGTAGCCCCAGGGGCAGGCAGGCAGGGAGCAGAACGCGGGGCTGGGATCCGGCAGTTATGCTGGATCCCAAACCCCATTCCTGGGGAGTTCGGAGTAGCTTGAAGCTGCTCCACTCTCCACGGGGTGGCGCAAGTCCAAGAAGACCCATAGGGGCAGGGCACCTTACTCAGGGGTAAGGGGATAAGTTTTCCCTTGCCTCTGGCTGAGCCGATTCTGGCTCCTATCCTGTGCTGGATACAGTGCAAGCTTTTTGGCTTGCCTGTTCCAGCACAGGATAGGATTGCACCCTTACCTGCATAACCCACAGCTAAGAAGAGCCTTTATGCTAGCAAGATGCAAAACCCTTCCTTCGGCCCTTTTATGGGTTTGGTATAAGGGAATACCCCTCTCAGCAAGACTCTGTCCCTGTGCCCTGAATCATGTGGAAACATGTCTTCTTGTTTTACCCTTTGCACAAGCCTCATTGCCAGAAATATCTTATGCCAATTTTGGCACATCTCCAGGGAGCCAAGCTCCAGGAACTGTGAGCCCTTTTGTCAACAGGAGAAACTCTTGATAATGTTGCCCTTTTTATCTATACAGTTATGAGTTCTCGGGAAATGGAAGCGAAAGCTTAGTTGTAACTCGTGTATGGGGCATTTCTGACTATTGGGTTCCTCTCTTTGGGTGTGTATCATATGATTATGATTATAGATTTGTTGTGTGATTTTACTTATACATTGTCATGAAGCATATATCAATAAAAGTCTCTCATCATCATCATCATCATAATCTGAGCTGGCTGAGGGCCAGCCTGTGTGTTTTGCCACTCAGAAACGCACCTCTGATCTGAACTAATGGTCCGCTGACCTGTAGTCAGGAATGAAGGCAGGGGAACCAAGGAGCAGACACACCTCTGGCACTCTAGAAATACCAGTTGACCGGCATGCCGGACATGCCAGTCTACTTGTCGTCTGAACCAGCGGCAGGGGAGAAGGAGCCAACATCCCCCCCGGAGCGCAAACAAAAAAAGTTAACCCTTTCACTCCACTCCCCAGCCCATCTCTGTGTAACAGAGTTACACAGAGTACTCTGCAGCTTCTGGTAGAGCTCGTGTGTGCCAAAAGTGGCTTCTCAGATGAACGCAAGAGGTTTTTATTGAAAGATGGAGGCGGCACAACCTGTGTCAGTTGGCGCGCAACTCGAGTCATTGGAATGAAATACAAGTCACAAGTCAGGGGGGCACTGACTCGAGTGTTTTTCAGAGTCTTCCATGCGCACGACTCATGAGTTGCTGAGTCACTCAGAATCACGCATTTTTGCAACCTGAGTGCGAGTCAATGACTCGAATTCCCAACACTGCCAATGGGGCACCCAAGGAGGCTTACGACATAAAAAGAACACACAATACAGCGAAAGATTAAAACAATATTAAAAACATTAAAACCTAAAACAAATCAGTTCCCAATGGATCACCAATTAAAATTACATTCATTTAAAAAGTGCCAGCCCCACATGTCAGTAGTTAAAAGCCTCTTTGAATAAAAAAAGTCTTAAGGCCCTGCCGAAAGGTTTCCAGAGAGGGAGCCATTATTAATTCCAGGGGAAGGGAATTCCACAAATGAGGAGCCACCACCAAGAAAGCCCAATTTCTAGCTGCCACTCCCCTCATCTTTGCTGGTGGCGACACAGTCAGAAGGGTCCTATCTGATGACCAGAGAACACATAGCTCATGTTATCCTAAGACTACAATCTTAGGCACATGTACCTGGGAGTAAATTCTACTGAACACATGGTTCTAGGGGTGTGACTATGGAGTGGTGTCATTAGGAGTTCCTGCACTTCAAAATTTATCATTATACCATTGCCCCTCACAATCCAGAATATTTTACCTTTTTTGTCTGAAATGCTCACAGCTAGAACTTCCCAGGTTGTGATGGAATCCATCAAGAAAAGGGACAGTGTCTTTGATGAGATCCTACATAAAAAGAGAAAAATGTTGAGTCATTTCTGAGCTGGGCAGTTGTTCAAGAGATGGAGTGGAAGGTCAGAACTAGCAGTGACAGCTATACATTTGGCAGTTGCTGGAAATGGGAAACCAGATATGTACCTTCCTCCTTTCCCCATAACATCAGTACCATGGTGAAATTATTTTCGCTATTACAGCAAATGATCTCTGGATCCATGTCTGTCATTTTCAGCAGCAGCTGTGTGTATATCATAACTTTGTTAAATCCACCTGTATACCTGAGAGGTTTCAGTGGATTCCCTTTGAGGAGGATTCACATCTACTCTACAACGGTAAGCCTCTTAAATAGAGAAGTTCAGGTTTGTTTGTTTTTTGTGTGTAAAACCTCAAAGTTTAGTGCACTGTCCAGCAGGCAAGAAATCAGGGGCAATCTTCTCCTCCTATCTTGCAAACAACATGAGCAAGAGTAGGCAGGCCCTGTCTACAGAATTTAGCAAAAGCATTTACCCTCCATGAGGAATGAAGGGTAAGCCCTGGAGTCACTCAGAATCCTTCCCTTTCCCTTTTACTAGGATAGGAAATCCTGGAGGAAGACTCTCTCCAGAGACAAGCCTAGTTTCCCGTTCTCTTGTGAATTTTGTGGGACGGCTGTTGTCTGCCTTGAGATTCTAATCTAAGGTTCCTTTAATGTTTCTTTATCCCTAATGGAGTCTTTCCCCTGAGAAACTGAAGGCTGAATCTACACCATAGCTTTATATCAATTTCATACCAGTTAATTTTATTCCAATTTAAAATGTAACACTTGAGAAAAATGTCAGTGACAGCTATCCCATGGCTGAAACTGCACCAGTACAGTACTGTATGTGAATGCAAGCAGCATTGATGAACAGCGATCAGAGACTGATATGCAGAGTTTTATTACATCTCTGACAGTCCAATCCTACTAAAGTGCTCCAGCAGAGGTGGCAGGATCCACGAGGAAGTGCCTGGATCCTGGCATGTAACGTGTGACACAGCTGTGCTCACCAGTGCTGCTGGTGAGTTCAATGAGCTGCCAGCACCATCACTAGCAACCATGCATACTCACCAGTGACAGATACTATCCACTGGCACAGGTAAAGCAGCCATGGGGGCGGGTGGTGGGAGGGATGGGGGAGGTGGAGGAATGGAGGGCTTTCTGGGCAGGGTGGGGGTTGCGCAGGGAGGTGGAATGGGGGAGAGTTAGAGTGGGATCAGCAGCACTCATGTGCAGTCGAATCCTATCCCTTTCCCTCTTCACCAACATTACACTCCTAGGTTCTGTGCCAGCAAAATAGCTGCTGCAGAACTGAGTAGATGGAGAAGAGGAATGGAGGCTTTCCCCAAGGGAATGAAAATTTTGTTGAGGAGAACCTCCAAGTCTCCCCCCCCCCCACTTTCTCCCACCATGTATCTCTCACTTTCTTGGTACATGTGCATCAACAGGGGTGAATTTAGTTCCATGCTTTATAGCTGTGGCAAAGGTGACATGCCATAGAGAGCATAGCCTGGCTGCTGCCGCAAAAAGTGAGTGGCTGAATGTCAGCAGAGCCAGAAACAGCCCCAGCACCAGTAAGTTAGAGCAGGGGGTGGGTGTACCAGGGTGGGGAGGGGGAGGAATGCGTCAGAGACCATAGTGGGCATGCATGTTGAAGTCAGGAAAGGGGCAATATTGGCAGCAGTGGTGCTGCCAATATCCTATCCCTCTCCCAGCCTTGATCTGCCTTCCCAGATCCACTTGGATTTGCGCCAGAAAAAATGCTGGCACAGGTCCAAGTAGGTGGCAGGTGCATGCAGGTGGCACTCTGTGCCCAATGGTCACCTCCATGGCTGCTACCCCCAGCCCACCTTACCTCTTCTCTCTACTGCTCTATGATTTGAAATAGAGTGGCAAGACAAGGTGGAACCAAAATGTTGGGAGAAGCATTGCATCAATTCCACTTCTCCTGGTTTCCTCGCTCCACCTCACTTTGCCATGCTGTTTCAAAACTGGATAACATAGCCAGAAGGAAGAAGGTGGGCAAGCTAAGAGAGGGGTAGGGAGGAAGGGCCATCATCCTTGCCATTTTCTACTCCCCTCTTTCTTGCTTGTGGAGGAGGTGGACCACCACCACTGTTGTCTTCTCATTCCATTCTCCTCCCCCCGCCTTGTAGAAGAGGAGATGGGCCAAGACAGTGGCGACAGTTGCCATTGCCATAATCATTATTGTCGTCATCATAGTCTCCTCTTGAAATAGAGGCAGGGGGGTGGTATGTACACACGTCTCCTCGCTGCCACGCAGGGGTGGCAGCTGCTGTGGATGGTAACACTAAGGCTTGCTTCAGATGCCAACTCTCCTTGAACCAAGTCTCACTGTAGATATGCCTAAGGATAATGCCACTGTGGAAGATTTATACCCTTCCTCATTAGGAGGCAACTGTTCTGTTTGCCATAACCAGCTCTCTGGAAACTCAGTCCTGGAGAGGATCTCATCATCCGATAAGAAGTCATCTTCAAAGTCACCTGGTTAATCAAGAGAGACACAGACATATCTGTGTTGACATTTTTACAGTCATGTCTTTCTTCCGTTATCAAAAATGCAAGCAAAGCAAGTATATACAGGGTGACCTTTGTTACCTGGAAATTCCTCAGATATTGAAATCCACAGATGTTTGTGGATTTGGGCCACCTGGACCCTCCAAATGCAGCTGGAACAAGGTTCCAGTAATGTCTGGAACCCTTCTGAGGCCTGTAGAGGCCTCATGCAGTCTTTGCAGGCCTCAGAAAGCCTCCCAGATGCAACTGTGACAAGGTTCTGCTCACATCTGAGAGGTCTTCAGTAGGGTATAGCTGCAGGTTCGGGATCCGCAGATGATGAAATCCGTGTGTTCCAAATTCATGGATATGGAGGGCCCACTATATTTGTAATATACAAATGTTTTCACTGATTTTGCTGACTCACCTTAGCAGCAAACACTTATAAATCATATGTTTAACCTGGCTTGTGACTAGGACCTTGTTATGGACCTTCTCAAACTTTTTAGCACTGGGACCCACTTTTTATAATGACAGTCTGTCAGGACTTATTGGAAGTGGTGTCATTAACTCGGAAGTTAATGTCATGGAAAATTTTTAACACCTCCACGTTAACATCTCCCAAATCAAATCAATCAATTAAGTAAGTAAATTAAAAGTTTATAATAAGTATAAATTTATAAAGTTATTTAAAATAAAGAAAAACCTTCCTAAGCAGTTGCTGATCTATTTTTAAAAATTCCTCAAACATCCCAAAGGCTGCAATCCTATCCACACGTACTATCATTGTTAAAAGCATGTATATAGCAGCCTGTTAAAAGTACAGATCTGTAACGTTTCCCCAAATGCAGTCACATACCATAGTAACATCAAGTCTAGCATATTAAAAATAAAATACACATTGAACTGAATGGGGACCCACCTATTGGTTCGTGACTCACTGAGTGGGTCCTGACCTACACTTTGAGAAACACTGCTATAAATTTTATGCGAGCTGCTTCTGTAAGTCCTATGCTCTTTAGAAATAATAAAACTCAATGTATGCCTACTCTGGACTGAACCTCCAGCCGACGCTCAAGACAATTGGGCTCTTAGTATATTGCATTTTAAATCTTAATTACTATAATACAGCACATTGCAATTTATCCCTGATAATGCATTGCATATTTGCCCTTCATTGCACTGTACAGCAGTTCTTTAGTATATTGCACTCTACTTCTGATGACACATTGAGCATTTACCCTTCTTACAGCCCAATCCTATGTTCCCTCCAATGCAGCTGTGCCAAAATCCTGCCAGGGTGGGGCAGTCCTGGAGGTCTCCTCTGAGTAAGGAAACATTTGTTCCCTTGGAGGAGCATGTGGATAAGCCTCCAAGGCACAGAGGGTTCTACTCAGACCAACACCAGTAAAATGACTGCTGCAGGTCCACAGGATTGGGTCCGGGAAGAAAGTTGGTTTTGGCAACCACCACTGAGACCAAACTTGCACCCTTCCCAGACCTGATTCAGCCCCCGCCCCTGTCACTGCCTCATTCTGCCCTTCCCCTGCCTTGCTCCACCTCCCCCACAGACTTAACTTTGTTGGTGGGCCTTCATAGAGCCACCTCTCCATGCAGGACTGCTCCAGCCTCACAGCTAGTGTTCCAGGGTGCACATTCAGAAGGCCATTTGCAACTGCCAGAAAATGTGTACCGCCACCAGAATGCTAGTTCCAACAGTGGGGGGTGGCGGTGGAGGGGGAGGATAGGATTTGGCCATTGCACTTTAGTTTTCAATTAAAATATTGCAATCTGTCCCTGATAATTCATTACAGCCTTGTGATTAATTTGTTAAGTTTTGCCCATGGTAAAATAATGCTCACTCCAAATACCATCATACATTTTCTTCAGTTCAAAATGTAAGCTGGTAGCTCTAATCAGACTATGTGTTCCCAATCCATATGGTTCCCTCCACAAGTTGCTATCTGGATAAACCCCCTACTTGCTTCTTGCCAATATCAGGTGCTCTTCCCGTTGCTTCTCATCCCGGATGCTCTTAATGAAACGGCAGCATTCAAGGAATGCATCCTTGCATGAGTTCTGCTCCAGGATGTACTGGGCACGTTTTTCACAGCTGTATCCCATGGGGTTCTCATACATGCCATCTTCACAGCACTTCTTTAGCACCCGATCTTCATACTGGGCCACTGAAACATACAGAGCTTAAGATATATCTAAGAATAATGTATGTCACTGAAACCACCTTTATCCTTCTATTTAAACAGGAGACAAAAAGAGCAGCTATTCAGAAAAAAAAACATATGAACGAAGTAGTTTAGCACCCTGTCCTGGCCAGTATTTAGAAACATATGAACCTACTAAGATTTCAACTGGCTTTATGGGTTATTTTATTATTCTTTTTTACTGTACAGGTCCAGACTGATTATCCACAAATTCAGACCTGCAGTTTTATCTAACTGTGGTTTGCGAACCTACGAGTTCAGCTGGATCTGGTCCCTCCGAATGAGACCAGAGCTGCACTCTGGATGCATCCAGAGGGCCTTCTGAGAGGTGAGGAAGACACATGCAGCCTCCCCACCCTCCGAAGGCCTTCAAATCCTTCTAAATTTTCAGTTGAAAACCAGAAGTTGTGATTTTCTGGAGGTCTTAGGAGGCCTTCTGATGGTCGGGGAGGCTTCCCTGACCCTCAGAAGGCTCTCCAAACACAACTGATCATGTTTGGAGAATTTTGGTGTGCCTGACCCATGGATTTCATTATCCGTGGGTTTTGGCATCTGCAGGGGTTCCAGGAACGGAACCCCCATGGATGCCAAGGCATAAGTGTACTTTGTATAAGAATTCTTTTTTTGCTTAAAAGAGAGAATTATTTTTACTGCTAACCACTTGGTGAGTTGCACATTTGTGAGTAAATGTACATATTGAGATGTCCGTCAAGCCAAATATTCTCTCCTCTGACTGGCATTGACCTCTCCAGGATCTCAAAATGAGTTCTATTCATACTTGACGTACTTTCAACTGAATATGCTGATGTACACAGAGTACATTTGTGTACTGACCCTGAGTACACAGAGCATTGTATATTCTCAGATCTATATTCTTTTCTTCCCAGGAATTTCTACAGGAAATGCCTGTTCTTTACGAATAGGGATGGATTTTTTTTTCTCTTTTAGCTCTCTGCATTTACTCTCTTTTATCTCTACCTGTTCCTTGAACAGGAATGACTTGGTAACTGCCTCAGAAGAAAAGGGAACTTCTTCCATAGAGAGAGCTGCCATACAAAATCTCGAAAAGCACATTTCCAAAATTTGCACTCAACAGCAAAGCAGAGAACAGAATTCTCCCAATCCCATGTGCTCTGCAAGACATTATTTCTCAAGTCTGCTTCAAAATGTTTTTGTTCTCTTGGAACACACAGGGTTCGCTTGTCACATACCTTTGCTTGCCTTTGATTCAATGAGCTGCATGGAGCGGCGTTTGCGTCTTGCTGGCTGGGGACATTTTGGATCTGAAGGGGAAAATCAGGAACGGAAAACAATTGTTTTGACATAAAACAGGAATGAATGTGTTCTGCTGATTTCCGGTGCAGGCGGGTGGTATGTGTGCTTATTCAGAAGGAGGTCCCTGTGAGCTACAACCCCATCCCTCATGTACAATACCTGATCTTGTGGATGTGGAAATCTGATTGCTCGTCTGCAAGGCCAGTCCAGCATCTGCAAACACACCCAGGTTGTTCCTGCCACTGCCAGCTGTACATCCTATGTCGTTCTTCTCTACAGTGTCCCATATCTGGCAAGGAGTAAGCAACAGGAAAACCAATACAGATTCATAACCACTATCTATTTCATGGCTGAAGGAAAAGCAGCTGGGAGATGTATTTTTCATGGAAAATACATCAGAGGGAGCCTCTCAACCAGCATCCAGTGCAAGTTGCCTGGGCTGTGAGCCACCCCCTACCACCGCCCCCATTCTGCCCTATGCCCTCCCCCTCTCCTTTCCTCACACCCTGCCAACTCACTTCATCTCTTTGCCCCACCGCTGCAGGTCAGGCCCCACCTTGTTTCGGGCAGCAGTCCAGGTGCGCACAGCTATGTGTGCTTCTGCGTTGCTGTTTGCAACAGCCAGAAAGCGTGTTCCACTGCCAAAACATTAGTTTTGGCAGAAGCAATGAGGGATAGGATTGGGCCTTAAGAAACCTTTCCCCGTTAGATGATTTTTTTCATTATAGATAGTAGTGCCTGTGGCTCCCTTGGGGGCTGGGGGAGAAGAATAGGCCCTCAGTTTGGCTGTACTTGTCGTAAGAGACGACTAAACAGCCACCGGGTAGATGGGACTCGATAACCTGGGAAGGCAGCTCATCTGAGAGAAGGAAAACTCTGACCCCAAACCTCCACTGCCTTGTGGCTACATCCAGTCATGGAAAAGGCTTCAGGAGTCAACCTCGAGGCAAAATCCGGAGCCAGAGTCCCTGAGGCACTTCATGGCTGAACACAGTCACGTTCTGGCAACTCCTGCAATGCCGCTGGAACCAACCGTATTGGCTTCTGCCTTTCCATTGGACCATTCCAGCGATGTGGAGAGGGGGGATTTGCTGCATGGGTAACAGCTTATCTGCCATACCTACTTTACCCAGGCTTTGCGCACTGGAGAGGACACTCTGTTCCAGAACTACCATTCAGAGCGCGATACCATTGTCTTCCAAGACTGAAGGATGCCAATATGGCCTGTGGCTTCATTTTGTTAAAAAAAAAACAAACATTGGGGGAAAGTATATGTGACTTACAGCCCTATTCTATACCATAGGGGCAGCCAGTGGAACACATGTTCCACCAGCAGAAGAATATACTTTGATCCTCAGTATGTTCCATACTAGACACACTCCACTTTTGGGGTTTTATCCTGTCCCAAAGAATGTCCCACATCACCTTTGTTTGGGTAAACTTGTGCTTCTTGTTTAGGACAAAGACTCCTTTGTCCACAGCCACAAGAGCTACTCGAGCATTTGCATCCCCTTCCAACTTGATTTCCATTGAAGTTCCTGGCTCATGAATTCGATTCTCTTCCTTACTTGCTCCTTTCACAACCAGCTGTTGGAACAAAGGCAACAAGGATGTTCAGTTCTGCCTGAGACACTTGTAAGACATCCACCACTTCTAAACAGTGGGAAATTCAAAGAGCAACATTGCAGTTTTGGTGTCCTTTGGAAGACTGAGCACTGGAGATTTAAGGCATATTTGTAATGTTTGCTTTATTCACAAATATACAAGCAGAACACAATGAAACTAAATAGGCATTCAGCAGATCCTCAGACTGCTCCCAGTTCCAGCTCTAGCTAGGAACACACACACCTGCTTCCTGCCCACTTAAAACAGCAACCTGCTTTCTGTTTTCTTTCTCTGCCACCTGTCCTTAGGTGAAGATCCTCTAGTCTGGTGAACATCTCATTCTAAACATTCTAGAGCAGGGCGATCCAATTTTGATCACTACAGTACTGCAAATAGGTGAACCATGGAAGTGGTACAGTGGCCAAACACTGAGAAACGCTGCTCTAGAGAGACTCCCAGCTATCAGGAGACCACTTTCTGTCATTAGTTCCCATTTATGAATATCAGTATTGTAGTCTAAAAACCAGCAATTGGTCTAACAAACCGAAAGACAGCCATCAATTAGAAGTGACTGCTTGACTGCTTTTAGAGAGAACAACCTTTTGGTTCACAAATCTCTGGTATGCTTACTTTTCTCAAGGCTAAACAAGGGCACAACTAGAAGATAGCTTTCTGAGCATTTGATATATAATGTGCAGCTGGGGACAGTGGAAGTGTCTTAAGAAAAGGCAAGTACCTATTCTCTGGGGCACAATCAAGCTGGCCCCAGTAATTTGGCAGTGTGGGTAGGGAGGAGATAGGGATGGAAGGGGGGGGGAGCAGGCCAGAAGTAGCAGATCTCAGTGGCAAAAGCACACCCCATTTTTCAACCAGCCCTGCCCCCTTTTTGTCCTCAGACTGCCAGTTACATAACTGGTGTGAATCCAAGGAGACTCATAGGCTACCAAGAGGCCTGCACAGAGGTCAGTAACAAATATTTTTACTTACCTCTGGCAGGTTTCCCAATTGCCTCCCCCACTATTTGATGCAGTGTGCATTCTATTGGCATAGCCTCATTGGCCCCAATGGTGGAGGACAGGATTGGACAGTATGTGTAACAGGGCCAAATGCCAGAAAATGATGACTGTCCCTGGTAACCAGGGACAACTGAAGAATGTGCTTTTAAAGCCCCATGTATGCCTACAGTGGATATGGTGCCAGCTTACCAGATGAGGAATAGATATAGGCTAGTACATTTGGATTTGCCTGGTCCTAGATGTTTCTTAATCAGAACTGAAATTAAATTTGTGAGAAAGTCTGCCCTTAAGTCAGTGGTTCCCAACCTTTAGGAGCCCATGGACTACTGAGGCCAAAATTGGAATTGTCGTGGGCCACATGCAACCCCCCCACCCCATTGCACCCAAAAAATACAATTTGGTAGTCCGTGAGGGAGTGCTTGGTGAGATGCTGGAAGTATCTGTGGCTGGTCCATTCTCCACCCTCTCAGGTGGTCTTTGGGAAAGCATCTTGCCGAGTGAATGCTCCCCCCCTGGACTGCAGCTGACACTTCAGTGCCAACTGTGGATGGTCTGTTCTTCCCCCTCTCTGGTGGTCCGTGGGAGAATGCTTGCTTGGCGAAACACTTCTTCATGGATCACCAGAGAGGGTGGAAAATGGACCAGCCACAACCAGCACTTCCAGTATCTCATTCCCAGGCTGAAAGTGATCTAAGGTTATTTTTTTCCCTGAGCCCTTGCGGACCACTTTGCAGAATCTCGTGAATCCCATATGGTCCACAACCATAGGTTGGGAACCACTGCCTAATGAAACTCTCAGATTTTGAATTTATGCACGCTTTTGCTTTGGAATGGGTTGCTTCCCATTGACTTGGCTGCAGCAAATCTTGTTGAGGATTGACCTACCGTTCCCATACAGGTATCCTTCACGTCCACCCAGACAGAATCAGCAACAATCTCATACTTTCCTACTTGGTAATAAGCCACAATTCGGAAAGAAGGGATTAGATCTGGCGTGATTGACAGAGACATGGTCACCAGTGTCTGACCAACTTCCCTGGGTTGCCTTCCAGCTTTGAATATCTTCCCTTTAGACATGATCTGATGGTGAACAAGATACAGATTGTAGCCCTTCGTCTTAAACCCTTCATCTCAAAGAAACATATGTTGGTTTGAACAATGTTGTCATATTATGATATATTATTGGTATAATAAATGAATTGCTCCAATAAATGGATTGAAGAAAAATGCGTTCAAGACATCAGAAGGGAAATCTCAACAAGCAAGGGCAGAAAAAAATAACGTCAGCCCAGTCCTATTCAGCACTATCCAGTACCCACACTGTATCCAGAGCTGGACTTGAGAAAGCCGGAGGTCTCCTTGTTCCCTTACCCCTTACAAATGTTCCCTTACCACTTGTCGAACCTCACCTACCCAATGGGACTATGTGGATCTGCACCAGAGAAATCACTGGTGCAAGTCCAATAAGCCCTTTTTCAGGCTTCCAGGCCTAGGAGAGTGAATAGGATTCAACATAGGCCTCTTCCACTAATCCTGCCCCCTCCCAGGCCTGAATTGCCCCGCCCTCACCCTGAAACACTCCCTTCTCACCTCCATTCCACCCTCCCCCAGCCCCTGTGCTGCACTCACCAGCGCTGGCAGTTGTCGGTCCACATCTGGCACCTGCGGGATGGGGCAGGTCTTCCTGCCAGCGCTCCTTATTCATGCAGTGCCACAAACATGCTTTATGGCACATCTGCGACACCTAGAACTGGCGCAGTGGCTGCTGCGCCAGCACTGTGCACAAATAGGTTTGGGCTGTCGATCAGTATTTCCATCACTAATGGAAATACTAGGAATATGATACATTGTTGGCATCACACACCACTTAAATTGCTGTGTACGGTACTGTTGCTGTACCCAGTTGATAAAACTTTTTGTTAGCAAAATTGTCAAGCCAAAGGGGCGTTTACTCACAAATGTGATGGAAGGGTTAGGCAGGTAGCACTGTTTTGGAAAGAAGTGTTTATATGCACCAGATAGCCCACTCCTATGGGCTGCCCGTTAGGCAGTGCAACCTACTTTATGGTGATGAAAAATGCCAGCTGCTGTCACATGCTCCCCAGACAGCGGGTGGCAAAGCACATGTAGTAGTGGCTCCAGGAGCTGAGCTGCTCCTGATAAGATGGTGGGGGGTGCATGCTGTCGGTGAGGAGGAGGGGGGCAAAGGGAATTTCTAGAAGAATTAGGGAAGAATAGGAGCGGGTTGATCTCAGCAGCAAATGTGCATGTCAAATCCAATCCCCCTCCATTTGCCCCCTGCTGCTTGCTTATTCTGCTTGGACTTACAGCAGCTATAGAGCTGGAGACCCATAAGATAGCAAGGGTATTACTTGCAGGTAATGGAGTCCCTGATCCCCTCCCCCAATTTAGCACATGCCCCCATGGCACCTCTGCATTAGCACTAATGGCGGGGGTTAGGGTTGGGATAAAAATGTTGCAAAAAAATCTAGTTTTGATTGAGAGAGGTTCTGCAGTTATATAAGGACCCACTAGGGTGTGTGTGGGTGGGTGTTTCAAGGCAGCAGCAAGGTTGGGTGTGGAAAGTACAGTACAGTTATTTGGAAATCATCAGAAAAACCATTGCTGACATTTTCGAATCAAAAGATATGGCATCTGGCCATAATGGAGATATGAACGCAGCAGTTGAAGTTGACAAGGTCTCTGTCAAATTTGGATTCAGTGGTATCATTGTGGTTTATTTTTTTAGACAATTAAAAATGGTTCTGTTTCTTCACCACTGACTGAGGCATCCTTCTGGATCATCCTAGGCTGATGAGTGAAGCTTCCTTCCTACACTATGCTCTGATAGTTACTTTAATTTGTACATGTTTCAATCTCATTATTTGATATTGTTCTTGGATTAATGTGTTTTTTTATATATAGATTTATAGAGAATATTATATAGTGGACTTTATCAGGTCCACAGTACTTACTATGTAGGTGAAATACTGGCTCTGTATTCGTTGGTTGTTGATTATGAAATTAATACGCAACCTGTCTCCAGCTCTGATCTCTGTAGCTGTGATCGCTATATGGAGAAAGTTTCCAGATCCACCCTGAGTTTCATAGGGTGTAGTCACCATGGTTTTCTTGGCCTGGCGTTCCTTTGGAAGCATCTCATGGTTGGTTTTCACCTAGAGAGGTAAGAAGTGTGAACTGAATCTTGAAGTACTCTCGTCCTCTCTCACACACACTTTTGGGTGTCAAAGTTAAAGCCTAACTTGAATAAGCATGGTAAGCTCCACTGAAAAAAAGAAAAATGTCCAAGTGTGTGGGGTGGAACTGGCTAGAATCTGGAGATCAGATGAGCCTCCAACTGCTGTATATTCTGGCAGAATCAATGTAAGTATGCACTCGCACCAACCAGTGCAAAACTTGATTAGAGTGGTGGATCTTCTCTAACACGAAGTTGTGAAGACCAGCAGAGATTCATGTTGTGGACTAGTAGCATAATTCACTTTCCTGTCATGGGTGAAAATGGTCTGTGAACAGCAGGCTATAGTGTAACTATGGTGGAACAGCACACCCGGAGTGCTGTGAAGATGGAGCTGGTGAATTATGTACCTAGAAGGCAGGAATCAGAGTAGTGCAGACAAGCAGTGAGCCCTCAGTACCCCCAGTAAATATTGGGTTTGTATGTGTATGAATGGAAACCACAGTTTCATAGGGATTGAACTGAACACAATCTCAGGGTGACTCACAGTAATACTTTGTGGTTGTCTGCTTGAAGGCATGTTCAAGGTCATTATAGCAGTCCCATCACTCTGGGTGGTTGCAGTATCTCTCACTGTAGAATCTTGGATTTCTGCAGTCACAGGGACATTGGGAGCTGGGGAGCCATCAGGATTGCTGACATAGGTCTGAGACAAGTCAGAAGGAAAAGATACATTAGCATGGAACACTGCAGTCTCTGATGGACTTAATTTACTTTTTCCCAATTGCAGCTTTCCCAGTTGCAGATAACTATAATTAAGCCATTCTGACAAAGATGGGGCCTGGGACTGGGTCACAAAAGGAAACAGATCTTTGGCACAGATTAATGTTACCATCAATTCATAGGGCATTCCTGGCTTGAAGTATTTAGAGGTTTTTGTGAAATGAATCTCATAGGGAGAGGTCACAATTCCAATGCCACTTTGCTCAGTCACCACCATGTCACTGCCTGCAGAAAAAGAAAGGGGTGCAGGTAAGACTATGAAACCAAGTTGTTTGAAAGTGGTGGGGGAGGTAGGAATTACGATTTTAATGCTAGTTTCACATGCTTCAGATCAGAAGCGAAGCCACTGGGAAATATTTCAGTCACTGCAACGTGCCATGTAAGCAGCCCCTCCCACTCGCCATCAGAGTCATTCTGAGCAGCGACAGCAATACGCAGGTGCTTGCCAAATAAAATTGCATCTCAGCATATTGCCTTTGCTGCACAGAATGGCCCCAAAGGTGAGTGGGGAGGTGCTTACATGACATGTTGTGGCCTCTGCAATACTTACTGCACTGCCCCCTCTGTAGCTATGTGACTGGTTCAGATTGAGCAGCTCCAATAGGTGTGGAGCTATCCCCAAGGGAACCTTTCCACATCTCTATCTGCTAAAGAATGTCTAGAGCAGGGGCGTCCAAAGTTTTTGGCAAGAGCCACATCATCTCTCTGACACTGTGTCAGGGGCTGGGGAAAAAAGAGTTAATTTACATTTCAAATTTGAATAAATTTACATAAATGAATTTACAGTGGTGCCTCGCATAACGAATGCCTCGCGCATCAAAAAACTCACAGAACGAAAGCGTTTTGCGATTTTTGGTGACTCGCACAACGAATTTTTATGATCTGTGCTTCGCAAGACGAATTTTTGTTTTTGGTTTGTTTTGGTTTGTTTTAAGGGGGGGATCTTCATGCCAATTTATGATCCCATTCACCCTAATAAGGGGGGATCTTCATGTCCGTTTATGATCCCATCCACCCTAGTAAAGGGAGGATCTTCATGTCAGTTTATGATCCCGTCCACCCTAGTAAGGGGAGGATCTTCATGTCAGTTTATGTAAGTAAGTCCCATTGTGCTTGCTCCCAGGAAAGTGTGCACAGGATTACAGCCTTCAAACTCCCCACTCAGCATCCCCCCCCCCCGTTTTTGAAATCCTCAGTACAGTATGTATGCCTTTAAAGAGCACTTAATAAATACTTTGTAAACCAAATTTGACTTTTCTTGCCCATAGGAACGCATTAATTAAATTTCAATGCATTCCTATGGGAAAACGCGCTTCGCAAAACGAAAAACTCACATAACAAAAGGACTCGCGGAACGAATTAATTTCGTTATGCGAGGCACCACTGTATTAGAGATGAAACATATGAATGAATGAAGGTCTTCCAGTAGCTCAAGGCCTATAAAAGGCCTTGCACAAAGGCTGACCTTTTCTTTGCTGCCGCTGCTGTATCACAGGCATGAAACAGCAAGCAGTGGAGGGAGCCCTCATCCCACAGCTCATGAGAGAGGTTGAACAGTTGCTCTCACGCTGAGAGCAGTTGCGTCAGGCCAGCACAGGCTCCAGCAAGTCTCCAGAGGCTCATTGGAGAGTGGGGGCTCCCTGTGGGCTGGATTGGGAGTCCTCAAGGGCCACAAGTGCTTGCAGGGCCAGGGTTTGGGCACTCCTGGTCTAGAGTGCTGATCAGCAGCCGGTTCTATTAGAGATCATTTTGAAGCTCAGATGAAGTGTGGTGGGCCAGCACCTAAACCTCAGTCCCCCAAAAGTGCCCTGCCTAAAAATTCTGTTACCAGACATATCACAACGTCCACACCATATCTGCCTGTGGGTTGGTAACTGGGGGTGATGGGGGGTGATTATCTCTCAGGGGACTGGATTTGACCTAGGGGGTTTGTTGACCATCTACTCTAGAGGAAAAAAGGACATGGACAGAGTACAGTATACAAGCAGCAGTGTTAAACCTAAGTTATTTCCAGTTCATGGACAAGTGTACCTGCTGTGTCATAATAACACCTCATTGGCTCTCGGAAAAATCAGTCCCTTTGGTCAGTTTTGAGTTAAAAAAAATTCACTTTTTGTTCCATAAGGCAATTGTGTTTTCCTTTTCTGCTTATTTGGCCATAACGTTTGATAGAATACGGATATTTCAATACTGTTTGTTTCATTCCATTAAATTACACATTGAATGGTATGACATAATGTATTTGAAAATACCATTGCACATTCCCTTTTCACAATTTTGGCCAGTAGTGGTGTCATCCCCTACCCCCGAGTCCATCACTTGGTGTGGCCTGCACCACTCTAGCAACATCACTGCTGTTATCTATTCAGTTGCAGCCCATTCGTTTGTATTGTAAACTGCTTGAGCACATTTGGCAGAAATGCACTATATAAAATCGACGAATGAATCAATAAACAAAGTTAAACAAATTAAGTTAAACAAACTGAGTTAAACAAATTGGTGGTGTAGCTAGAGCGGGTGGGGGGCAGGCCACCCTGGTTACCATCCTGGAGCATCATATGAAGGGGTGCCCCATGAGGCCAGCCAAGATGGTGGCCACTGCCTCTTAGCTTTGGCAGAAGAAGCCACTTGGTCGATCTCAGCCAAGGCAGCTGCTCAGCCAAATGGCTTCTTCATATTCTCAGAGCGGCTTGGCTGAAGGGGGTGCTAGAAGGGGTCAGAAGGGGATGTGCAAAGAAGTAGCAGCTGACCCCTTCCTCTCCTTTGGAGGCTCTGAGCTAGCAGCAGCTTCCATGCCAACTCTTGGTTTCTGCTGAAATTCTGCAAACCTCCTAGCACAATACTTCCAGCAGAAGCTGAAAGTCAACCAGGAAGCTGCTGAAGAAGGAATGTGGGGGGACAGCAGCCGCTGCTGCCCTCCTCCAAACCACCCTCCTCCGAACCCTGAAGTGACATCATGTTGTCACTTGACCGCATGATGTTGCATGACATCACAGTGTCACTGCCCCAAGTGGCGCTGTCCCTGGCTATGCCAGTGAGTACATATCAGAAGGGGGATTGTTGAACAAATGCACAAATGAGTCAGATTCCAATTTTTGCGTGTTTTCTTGCTAGTGAAAATGTTCGCTCACCTGACTCTGTCATCACCGTCACAGAGACATAAAGAAAGTGCCCAACGAGCTCGGTGAGGTTCTGAAATCGACTTTGTAGCATGGCTTTAGTTAGGAGTGCTTCCCCCTCCCCTTCCTCAATCTGCAAAATAAAAGAAAGATTTGGTCATCTCATCCATACCGGGCCTAGAGCAAGCCAAAATGGAATGGGTACAAAAATATGCACAAATGCACATAGATGAATGCATACCAAAATTCTCCTGAGTGAGTCTGGAATGCTTATTTTCTCCTTATTCATCTGCACTCCAAAGAGGACAAAAGCCACACCTTCCACTTTCTTTCCATAGAGGAATCTGGAAGGGCAACAATATTACAAATAAGAAAAGCCTGTGGAAAACCTCTGGAGAAGATGCCTTTAGTAGAATGGTCACAAGGGGTAAAGACAAGACCATTAGAAAACTGGGTAGAAGGCTGAGGATAACATAGCAGAGCGATTGTTACTTGCTCCAAGAAAGGGAGAGTGAATGACATTTACAGTCCAATCCTATCCCCGCCTCCTGGATACCAGGGGAATACGTGTTCCACCAGTGGAAGGAGGAGAATGCCAGTGGAACATTATTTCCTCCAGCAAGCACAGCCAGCCAGATGGAGTGACTGGTGGAAAAGACTCCATCCATCAGTGAGTGAGAGTGGAGATGGGATCTGGCAGGAACAGGGGTGGGAGGGGGAGGGCCATGGGAATTTGTGACCATGGGGAAGGGAAGGAGGTGGAACAGGGTAGGAAGTGGGTGCAAATGGCAGTGCTCACATGCTGCTGGATCCAATCCCTCTCCCTTTCTGCCACTGTTAACACTTCTTGTTTCTATTCCAGCAAAATAGGACAGGACCAAGAAGACCCATAGAGAAAGTGGAGGCATTCCCCAAGCAAGGGAGCAAAAGGTTCCTGAGGATGCAGCATGCACTCCATTGGCATGCCTGCCAGCAGACGGGAGAGGGGAGTTAGATAAGATTGGGCTGACCAGCCCATAAATGTCCTGAAAAGCACAATACTCCAGTGTCTTGTGCCATAGAACGCCTTCAGATCACACAGTAGCTGTGCGGTTGAAGTGAAACAGCTAAAGACTGTAAGACAGAGTTTCAAGCTAATACTGTAATTGCATTTTATAGCTCTTGCTTCTGCATGACAACATAACTGACCTACATTATATATGTTCAAATGATTAGTTTTTTTGTAATTATTTCTGCATCTGTTACCTGAAGAAGAACATGTGCACACAAATCCCACTCCAGATGTTTTAAATAAGCTAATTATACTTTTGAAGATTATTCTTTGGATTAAACTGGCTGCTTTTCACATCATCACAAGCAACGTTAACTTACTTTTCTGGATAGTATAAGACAATCTGACTTTGTACACATGATAGCCAATGTCAAGTGTCTCCTTCACACTACAGTTGTCCCTACGGTTGAACCTACAGTTGCACACACCCACCTTGCGGTGATAGACACTCTGAAATCCCTGTTGTCATCAATGTAAAAAAACTTCTCTGGTGCTTCTACTATAACTTCAAAGCTTGGCAGCACTGGAGGAAGAAAAGAGGAAAATGTACAACTTCATGGCATGCTGAAAAGAGCCCAATCCTTAAAGTCCAGTCCTATCTAAGCTTCCCCACACTGATACAAGCTATGCTGCATCCTAAAGGAGAGTTTAGCAGATGAAACATCTCAGGGTAATTTGTCCCCTTGCCCAAGGTAAACCCCAGCCTGCACAATGGGTCAACTCGGATCCACGCCAGCGAAATCGCTGGTCCAAGTCTGAGTTGATCTTTGTTGGTGGATCAGGCCCAGGAACAGAGATACCATAAGGCATGCGCTGGTGTCAGTGATCCCACCCTCCTCCCATGCCCAATCCACCCACCTTCTGCCCCGTTGCTGACCTCTTCCCCACCCCTACAACTCTTCCCCTGTCCTCCCATTGACCCTACGGCCCCTATGGCAGGCATTGCTCTGGTATCGGCAGGAAGGCTCTGGCATCTGTCAGAACATGTTTATGGCATGTTTGTGACAATCTGCACTGGCAGACCGTGCACCCCGCCTGCGCAGAGGCCAGATAGGATTGGCCCAGAAGAGTATGGACTTCTAGAATGATGTTAAGCTAATTTGTATTGAGATAGAAGCAAGTCTTCAGATGGAAGGAATCAAGGGAAGAAAGAGGAATGAAGCCTGTGAGTAGATGAGGGTGGTGTGGAGCAAAGATGACCATTCCTACCATATTTCTTGACATCAAATTGTGCAGCGAAGGTCTGCTGCAGGGAATCTTGATACTTAGCCACAATCTTCCAAGTCCCCTCTCTGGAGAGGGAAAATGAAAGGATTTGTTGTTGCTTCGTTTATCAGTTCATGTCAATAAACATGCAACAAGCATGGATCCCAAGACCGCATTATGAGTATTATCATGGTTTTCATGGACACCAAGACAGGGATGTTCTGTGTTCTTCTATGGAAAGTGGAGTCAAGCTTTGAACAGATGGCATGACTCAGAAATCGAAAGACATCAATATGAAGAAGCTGCATTATCACTTTCCTGTCACTGGATTCAAATCCCCAATCAGCCCTGGAGCTCACCAAGAGCTCACCTTGGGCAAGACATCATCTATCTGCCTAATTCATGTTACACAGCTGTTGTGAGAATAAAAGAAAACCAATAAATACCACTCCAAGTATCTTGAAAGTAGGGTGAGGTACAAATATGGTCAATACAAATAAATGATCATAATATTGAAGCTGAGAATCCAGGGGTATCACTACTTCAATCTGAATTGAGAGCAGGAGGATTGAGGACAGTGTAATCTTTAATGGGCTTTCTGTCATAATTAGTTATTCAGTTTCTGTACCCACATTACAATATTCATGAGATATTACCTGACAATCTCAGGTAAGCGGTAAGGCTGGAGATTTGCTGAAGAGACAACAGTATTCTGGCTAACAACAGTGCCTTCGGGTGTCTGGAAAGTTGAAAACAGGATTATAGGTTTGTGGAAGAGAGGAACATGCTTCAGTACATTTCTAGCATAAAATTTGTGGGGCAAAAAATGTAGGTTGTGTCTACATGAACTGGGCACCAATGAATAACAGATCCATGCAATCAGCACTTGCACACTGCCAGTTAATGTGTTCTATGATGGCTGTGCTTTGATGCACCACCAAGAAGCAGGAGCCACAATCGAAACATTTTATGGTTAGTATGACTGCCTTCCGTTTGCAAACAAATAGCATCTACATTCTTGCCTTCCTATTTCTGTATTCAAGGCACAGTTCAAGAGCTGCCTGCATAAGGAACTACATTTTCATCCTACTGTTGCTTTTCCTAAGCCATCATCACACATCCTTATGAAGCTCTCATGCAGGACCAACAGTTGCTGCTGATTGAGATGTCTACATCCACCCCATTCACTAAATCGTAAAGGCATGTCCATTGTGGATCTCACCTCAACCTCAATGACCACAGTTTTAGTCAAAGGTTCCAGGCTATGACCCACAGCAAAGATGCGATAGCGCACTGAAAAAGGAAAAAAGAGGATATCATTTCCTTGTAATAAAACTGGAGTTGAGGTGACAGATGAAAGACACTGACATCTTGAAGCAAAGTTCCCTCACCAGCAGGAAGCAGATGAGAAAAGTAGCAGCGGTATGTGCCTGATTGGAAGTGGGAAACTGGCTAATGCAAGAGGGGAAAAAACACCTTTTCTCTTGTCATTTAAACAAAAAAAAGACTGACAACAAGTGCATCCACCTGACCCTGCTTGTGCACTCCTGAAATCGAGGTGTGCTGTCTATTCACCCTCAAAAGCGGAGACCCTTCACCTTCAGTAAGAAACATTATAGTCACCACGACTGTCATTTATTTACTTATGTATAGAGGTGTTCTTAAATTTTTTTATTTTTTGCAGATTTCACTTTTCCCCAGGAGAGAAAGTGTGGAAAGTGGCACTTAAGTAGCTGGGGGGGGGGGATGTCACAAGGGTCACAGGACCCCAGGCAGCACTCTGTGAGGAGCAGCAATGTCTCCACCCCTGTCACAGCTGTCACAGCCATTCAGTGCAATCGCGTGTCTCAGAGTGATGTGGCCCAGAAGCTGGCAGCATTGCTCTGAGGCATGCGATTGCACCGAGACTGGCTGCATGTGGTCAGAGTGATGCTGCCTGCTTCGGAAGAAACGATCAGCACTGCTCTGAGGCGTGCCAAGACTTGCTGCAGCCACAGCAGCCTTTCTTGATGCAGTCACTTGGAGCAATGCCACTTGCTTGCTCGATTGCTGGGACTCCTGCTGGTTGCAGCCAGTCTTGGCATGGTCACAAATGACCTGAAAGTAATTGTGGTGATGTCATCACAACTCGGGACAATTAATTCCCCTTACCTAAGTAAAACCTAAAGAGCTGGCGCAAATCTAAGCAGCCTTGTGTAGGTTGGGCCACCTAGAAGGTGGGTTAGGATCTGGCCTAAGTGCTGAATCCTGGTCCCACCCCCCTCCCGGGCCCAGTCCTCCCACCAACCCACCCCTTCCACTCCCCTGCCCTAGAATGCCCCTGACACACCCTCTCCCACCTTCCTCAGACCCCTGCCAGTGGTGCAAACTTACCTTAAGCTGGCACTGCAGAGGCGAGTGCATCTCTGTGTGCCAGCCTTCTGACTCCCATGGTGGTCCAGAGATGTATTATGGCACTTTTGCATCACCTCAGGGCCGGCGCAAGAGACTTACACCTGCCTAAGTGGCCCTTTGGCTTGGGATTTGGCAGCCCAATCCTGAGCTGCCCGGGGTGCCCAGGCTCGGCGACACCGAGAAGGGCTGCTGCCGAATCCTGCACCTCCCGCGCTACCGCGGTAGGCAGCTCGGGAGAAGGGGATGTTTGTCCCCTTCCCCGAGTAAGATAAGCAGCCCTGCAATAGGAAAGGCACTTGCGTAGGGCACTCAGCCCTGCACGAGCGCCTTGGATCCTGTGGAGCAGACGCTCCTCCCTTCCTCCCTCCCCCCAAAACGCCTCCTGCCCACCCCCTGGCATGCCTCCCTCTGCCCTCTCTCTGCCCCCTGCCAGCCTCTTCCCTCCCCATCACGCCCCCTCCCTGCCCCCGTCCATGCCCCCGCCTCCCATTCCGCAGCTTCGTGGTTCAGGAGACCGCCAAGCCACAGAAGCTGGACGACCGCCCTGCGCTCGCCCAGCACAGGCTGGCACCGGGCTAGCACTGGCGGGAGCCTGGTGGTGAGCCCCGCAAACATGCCTTATGACACATTTGCAACAGTGCTCCACGGCATGGAGCCGTGCCGCCAAGCACAGGATTGGTCTCTTAGTCTCATGGTTACAGGCAGCCTAATTTTGAGGTACTTTGAGGTTGCTCACCAAGGTCAACAATCCCAAAGCTGTCAGATGCTGCTGAATTTGACTTCTCACTCTAATTGCTAATTCTTCCAATTTGAATTATTGTGTGTGTGTGTGTGTGTGTGTGTGTGTGCATGACATATGTAGGAAGACGTGTGTGTGTGTGTGTGTGTGTGTGTGTGTGTGTGTGTGTGTGTGTGTGTGCGTGTGTGTGTGTGTGTGCATGACATATGTAGGAAGACATGTGTGCATGTGAATGAGCAGTGATGCAACCACACCTTAGCCACCTTCAACTCTCTGAAAAAAAAATCAGGGAGCCATCTGATGAGAAGTTCTAAGAAAACAAAACAGATGATCCCCAAGGCGCCACCCACGTCACTATCCCACAGGGATCCCAGATGACTTTACAGCTGGAGCTAAATAAGTCTTTACCTATAGATCCAGGTGTGTAGATGGTCTTATCTGTCTGGATGAAAATATAGCCACTGTGGACGGAGACCAGAACCAACTTCTCCAGTTGGAACCGGGAACTTTGTGCCCGGATAGTCACATACTGGTTTTGCTTAGTGTCCATCTTTAGGTCCTTGGCCAAAATCTGTGTAAGGAGATCGTCAACAGGAATTATGTTGGTGAACAAAATTGTATACAGGGATCTTGCACTGGAGATTCCAAGGCATGTACTGGAGACTGCCAATCCTTGCTAAGGTTGACTCCCAACACAGGAGTCATCATGTATGTACCTGAGCTAGCTGAGCTCATACATAAGATGAACTCTGATGGGCCAAAAGCCCCACCTGGTCTGCTTCCTGCATCTCATAGTGGCCCACCAGATGCCTCAAGGAGCACATAAGACAACAAGAGATCTGCATCCTGGTCAGATGCAACACTAGGGTTTGTGTCATCTGGTGCGAGAGCTTATTGCATCACCTCCATGGTGGACCACCTCTCATGCCAGAAATACAGAATAAATTACATTATCATATACATAGTCTAAATGCAGTGGCATCATTGGGGTTGGTGAAATCCCAATTAACTTTATTTATTTATTTTAATAAATAACAGTACAGGTCACCCAACAAAACAGTAACCAATAAAAATATTTCATTGCAGTTTGTTTTGATGTATTCAGCATTAAATTACCTATCCAATGATATATAATGATGGTATTATTCAAAAATATAAAAATTTTCACAGTTTTGGGCAGTAGTGGTGTCACCCTCCTGCGGGTGTCACCTGGTGGGGTCCACACCCCCTGAACCCTCCTACTGATGCCACTGATCCTGTTGCTACTCCCTTGCACTTGGCATTCTGAGGTTGCCTACTTCTAAAACCAGGAGGTTACATTTATTCAGTTATTCATTTATTTATTCATTTATTTATTTATTTATTAGATTTGTAATGTATAATGCAATGTATGTTTGTATCCGTATGTACACGTAAGTGCGCACATATACATATATTTGTGTACTGCTTAGGTTTCTAGTCTCTGTACGGTTTATGCACAGAGTCTTCACCTATCAAATTTTTATGCCTAATAAAGCTTTGTTGTTGTTGTTGTTGTTGTATTAGATTTGTATTCCGCCTTTCTCCCTGAAGGGCACCCAAGGTAGCTAACAATCAATTTAAAATAAAAACAAAGTAAGATACAAATAAACATTAAAAATAAAAAGCAATTAAAACAAGATAAAATACATAGCAGCAGATTAAAAGCATGCAGTAAAAGACATAATTTATAAAACAACAACAACAATAAAAGCAGTGCTTATAAGGCCTCAGAGGTTTTCCTGAATAAAAAAGTCTTCAGGCCCCGCTGGAATGTTAATAATGAGGAAGCTGTTCTCAATTCAAAGGGGAGGGAATTCCATAGTGCAGGTGCCACCACTGAAAAGGCCCTGTTTCTGGCTGCCATTCCCTTCACCACTCTCAATGACGGCACAACCAACAAGGGTCCCTTCTGATGACCTCAGAGAATGGACCGGACTATACAGAAGAAGGCGGTCTCTCAAATATGCTGGTCTCAAGTCATTTAGGGCTTTAAAGGTCATAACCAGCACCTTGAATTCAGACTGGAAATGAATGGGCAGCCAGTGCACTTGCTGGAGTAGCGGCATGACAGAGTCAAACCGCCAACTCCCAGCAACTACCCGAGTCGCCGCATTCTGCACTAGCTGTAGCTTCCGGACCGTCTTCAGGGGCAGCCCCACATAGAGTGCATTACAATAATCTAATGTTGATGTCACCATGGCATGGACCACAATGGCCAGATCTGCCCGAGACAGGTACAGCCGTAGTTGGCGCACCAGCTGAAACTAGGCAAAGGCACTCCTGGCCATAGCCGACACCTGGACATCCAGGAGAAGCTGTGAGTCCAGGAGAACCCCCCAAGCTGCAAACCTGCTCTTTCAGGGGGAGTGCAACCCCATTCAGAGCAGGGTGATAGTCCAGCACCCGCATCGTGGATTTCTGCACCAGGAGGATCTCTGTCTTGTCCAGATTTAATTTCAGCTTGTTCGCCCTCATTCAGATCCCAACTGCCTCCAGGGAACACTCCAGGATAGAGACAGCCACCCTGGAGTCCCGTGGAAAGGAGAGATAGAGCTGGGTGTCATCAGCATACTGGTGGCACCCAACTCCAAAACTCCTGATGACCTCTCCCAGCGGTTTCATGTAGATGTTAAACAACATAGGAGACAAAATAGAACCCTGCGGCATCCCACACCTCAAGGGCCAGGGTGCCAAACAGGAGTCCCCTAGAACCACCATCTGGGACCTGTTGGCCAAGAAGGACCAGAACCATGGCAAAACCACTGCAAAACAGAACCAGAACCACTGCAAAACAGTGCCCCCAATCCCCACTTTGGCCAACCATCCCAGAAGGACACCACGGTCGATGATGTTGAAAGCCACTGAGAGGTCCTAAAGGACTAGCAAGGATGCACTCCCTCTGTCCAGCCCTCGGCATAGGTCATCCACCAAGGTGACCAAGGCCATCTCTCCATCCCGAAGTCAGACCTGAAGCCAGATTGAAAGGGATCCAGATAATCCACTTCATCCAGGATTCTATGGAGCTGAGACGCCACCACCTGCTCGATCACTTTGCCCAGAAATGGGAGGTTTGAGACTGGCCGATAATTATCCAATATAGATGGGTCCAGAGAGGGCTTTTTCAGGAGAGGGTGAACCACTGCTTGCTTTAATGCCAGAGGCAACACCCCCTCCCTCAAAGATGAATTTACTACCTTCTCTGTCCACTCGGCCAGTTCCTCCCAGGCAGATCTAACCAGCCAGGCTGGGCATGGATCCAATGGGCAGGCGGACGGCTTCACATTCCAAAGGATCCTGTCCACATCCTCAGGTTCTACAAGCTGAAAAGAATCCCACAAATTCTTTTTACATGTACCTATCACAGCTTATAACCTGTGGTGGACTTTTCCACCATAAATCTATTCAATTTTTTTTTAAGGCATCTAGGCCAGATGCCATTACCACATCCTGTGGAGTTCCATAGGTTAATTACATGCTGGGTAAGGAAATATTTTTCTTGTCAATCATCTGAGCAGCTGGACTCAAGCTCCAGAGGGCTGCATCACTTTTTCCTCTTGGTTTCCAAGAAGGGGTTTGCCAACAGATGAGCTAAAAACCAAGTTGTGTCTCTTATAGGAGGACAAAGACCTGCAATCTGGGATGCTGCAGGGCATCTACCTCCTCCTCCTAAGCCATAATGAAGAAACCTGCAAGAACCTGACTTTGGAATGTCCTGGTTTCCGTGACGGTATCCTATGAAGCAAGCCACTCTAGCAGCCCAATCCTATCAGGCCCAATCCTATTGTAACACTAGTTACAGTGTTGCAAAGGCTCTGTGGCGTTGCAAAGAGCAGGCTACCATTGGCCATTTCAAATCCTCTATCTGGAGCTATCGGAGTGGGTGTACTGGGGCAAGGGAGTGGGCAGAATGAAGAAGAGACCAGGCAGAGAAGGAGGCATGTCAGGTCTGAAAAGGTGCGTCCTGGTGCACACAACCTTTGCCAGTATTCTATCGCCTTCCTTGCCTCCTGACACACCCCCTTTCAAACATATGCCAAATAGCTGGCTAAGTCCAAGGAGACTCATAGGGGATTAGGAGGGTTATGGGAAGGTAAGGGAAAATATTTTCCCAAGCTTCCCAATCACACCACCACAGCCCATTTTGGTGCAGCTGCATGGTATGGCACGGAAATTGATAGGAGTGGGTTGGGAAAGGCATTGGGAAGCTTGGGAAAGGAAGCTGCAGTTGTGGGCTGTCCAAAGGCTGCTCCCATCTCATCTTGTGACATTACAAGGGAACCAGCAGCATTTCTCTAAGATCTTGCAGTGCAGCCACTTGGGGAGATCAATTCATGAGAGGTCAGCTTTGACCAGAGTAGGACATTAACCTGAAGTGCTCCCCATTTCCAGCATTGAGTCATATCCTGTGTGTATGTGTTTGACTCACCAACATCCATTACCAGAGAAATTAGACTTGCTTGCACAAATCCCTCAGGCATATCTTTTTAGGAATGAGTTGTAGTTCAGAATTCTGCTACATGTTTTTGTTTACCTTAACTACATGAATACTTTGCACTTTTCTTCTCTCTATCTCACAACTGTTTTTGTTTTGTTTTTATAAGCAAAATGTTTCAAGTTGACTTGGTACCTCATGTACATCTTGGTGCCCTCTATGATCATAGACACATACACTTACCTTTATGGTAGGAGTCACCATCATGCCATTTGTGTTGTTCAGAGTAGTTGAAACCTGGCACAAAGTGCTCCTGGCTTGGAGGGAATCATAGACAGTGACAGTGACGTTTGTTGGGGAGCTGAGTCCATGAGCCTCTATCACAACCTTCTCTTCAGTCTCTACCCGCAGAACATTAGGAGTGATGAGGGTGTAGCTATGAAGGAGACAGATTTTGTTTGTGGCATGTGTTCAGTCTTGTAATATCTTGACATATCAGCCCACATTTCTATGCTGTATTTCCTTATTCTCGTGCTTAAGAAAAGCCAAGAAACAGGCACTATCTAGGCAGTGCTCACATTCACACCAGATACAGGCAAGGTAGCTTGAGTCAGTGGTGTCGCTAGGGGGTGTGGGGGGTGCAGGCCGCACTGGGTGACACGCCCTGGGGGGGGTGACATGCTAAAATTGCGGTTTTAGGAGTAACCCTGTCATGCCATACACCGTTGGATGCAGAATTCCCAGCGGAACACAATGCAAAGAACAATTGAAATAGCTCCTTTCCTTCAAAAGTTATGGCCAAAAAACCGTAAAGAAAAAATGCATGGAGCCCTATGGAAAGTGAAAGTGAGCCATATTGCACGTTTACTTGCGAGTAGGAGTACTTGCCATAGTCCCTCGGAAAGGGCAGGCTGAGAGGAATCCAACAACACCAGAATGGTCCTGATCCAATGAATTCAGCCCCCAGAAACACCAGAGAAGGAGGTCCCCCCTCCCAGCTGCGAGTCTATTGAGCCCTATGGAAAGCAGCCACATGGTCACATTTACTCACGAGTAGGCAGACCTGCCTTGGCTGGTGGTCAGGCCAGGCAAAGGGGAATGTGAGGACACCAGAATGGTCCCGATCCAATGGAGCTGGAGCACAACAAATGTTCCAGAAGGCAGCCTCCCTCCCCCCCCCCACGAAAAAGGACAAAAAAGGGGAATGTTTTCTATTTTGCACTTGCAAAGCCAGGTGGGTCTATCTTGATATGCCTCAGATAGAAGAACCTTAAACTGGGCACTGGGGAGGGCTGGAAATCTCACTGATTCTTTTTTTTTTTTTTTTTTGGAGGGGGGGTGTTATTGTAGGCAGACTACTGAGTAAGCTCGCTCCATTGACCACTATGGGACTTACTTCAGAGTAGACATGCATAAGATTGGGCTCACAGGCTGCAATCCTACTCACACTTTCCTGAGAGTAAGCCCCATTGACAACTATGGGACTTACTTCAGAGTAAACATGCATAAGATTGGGCTCACAGGCTGCAATCCTACTCACACTTTCCTGAGAGTAAGCCCTGTTGACCACAATAGGACTTACTTCAGAGTAGATTCACTTGGTGAAACACGACTGGCTCCCCCTTATTTAATTATTTCTTTTATTTTAATTTAATATTTATAATTATTTATTTTAGTTTGCTTGATGATGTAACTTCTGACCATGATATCACTTCCAATGGGTCCTGGACAGATTGTCACTGTGGGTCCCAGTGCTAAAAGTTTGAGAAGTGCTGCAATAAGTTGTTAGTAAGTTGACACAGGTGTGTGTGTGTGACTCTACAAGTTTTACTCAGAATGTTATATATCAATGTTATATGTTATATGTTATGTTTTTATCTGCTTTTAAATTATGTTTTAACCTTGTTTGTAAGCCACCTTGAGTCCCTTCGGGGAGGAAGGCAGGGTAAAAGTAAATAATAATAATAATAATAATAATAATAATAATAATAATAATAATAATAATAATAATAATGCGTAATTTCATGCAGAATGCAATGAAACAAACCACATTGAAATATCTATGTTCTAACAAAAGGTACAGCCAAAAAACCAGTGGGGGTGGTGCAATGGTACATCACCACGCCCACCACCTGGGGCGTTGCCTTGACCACTGCATGGGGTGACGTGAATCCTAGTGACGCCACTGGCTTGAGTAGAAAGGCAGAAGCCACATTTTAAGGATCTTCTGTGAGGGAGGAGGAGGATAACCCAGGTTTAAATAATTTATTATTTCATTGCATTACTATTTATTAATATTATATAAATATATAAGAACATGAGAACAGCCCTGCTGGATCAGGCCAAAGGCTCATCTACTCCAGCTTCCTGTATCTCACAGCAGTCCACCAATTGCTTCAAGACAAGACAACAAGACACGGCCTGCATTATGTTGCCTTCCTCTCCATCTGACAATCTGAGGTATCCTACCACTATAACCAGGAGCTTGCACATATGTTCCATGACTTGTAACCTGTGGTGAACTTTTCCTCCAGTTATTTCTTAAAGGCAATCCCTTCTTAAAGGCATCTAGGCAAGATGCTATCACTACTTCCTGTGGTAAGGAGTTCCACAGACTAATTACACGCTGGGTAAAAAAAATATTTGCTTTTGTCTAACTCTCCAACACTCAATTTTAGTGAATGTCCCCTGGTTCTGGTGTTATGTGAAAGTGAAAAGAGAGTTTCTCTATCTACTCAGAATGGCAGATTTGCATAGAATAACAGTGGACCGCCTAATTAGCTGTAAAAAGACTACAGACTACAAAGTAGTCGTAGTCTGTAAAATAGTCTACAAAGGCATGACAAGATAGCAACAATGATACACTGGAGTATCTGTTAAAAAATATAAGCTACCTGCAGCCAAAAAATGGTGGGACTACAAAATTGAAAAAGTTGTTAAAAATGAAGATGCAAAAATATTACGGAATTTCCAATTACAACAGGCAAACATTTATCACACAATACACCAGACATAAATGTAGTCGAGAAGAAACAATAAGAAGTCAAAATCATTGATATAGCAATACGTGGTGATAGCAGAGTAGAAGAAAAATAACTGGAAAAAATAACAAAATACCAAGACTTACAAATAGAAATTGAAAGGTTGTGGCAATATAAGACCCAAATAATCCCAATGGTGATCGGTGCCCTCAGTGTAATTCCAAAACACCTTGAAGAGCACCTGAACAGCACAGGAGCCACAGAAATTACCGCAATTCAATCAACTGCAAAAAGCAGCTTTACTGGGAACAGCTTACATTTTGCAATGGTATTTATCATATAAAAATAGAATAAAACCAGGCACCCCAGGCTCTTGAGAAGGGCTCCTTCAGATAAAACAAACTAGTCAATAACACCTGTCTGATTGTGTGAAAATCAATAATAATAATAATAATAATACAACCACAAAGCTGAAAATGAACAAGTGAAAATTTTGTGGGTTCTCAAATACAAACACCTAGCCCACAACACCCCAGACCTGACAATTGCAGAAAAGAAGTTCTGGATAGTAGATGTGGAAATACCTGCGGAAGTGAGAACTGAAGAGAAGGAACAGGGAAAACATGAAGTATAAAGTTTTGCAAATTGAAGTAGAAAGCCTATGGCAGAAAAAAGCTAAAATTGTACCAACTGCTGTTGGTACAACTCTGGCCAAAACTGAACATCCTAGGTATAAATGAAATCATTACACATCAGCTGCAGAATACATTTTTCCAAGCCTTGCTTGGAAAAGCACACATTTTTTTGAAATATCTGTGAATATCCCAGGTCCTTGGGAAGGACCCACTATTTAACAGGCCAAATCCAACCACCAACGTCCTGTGGAGTGTGTATAAGAACCATAATAATATACTTTTATATACTGGACCCTGGGGAAAAACAACACAGGAGCACTATTGCTTTCATATCCTACTTGTGGATTCCCCAGAGACATCTAACTGGCTCCTGACTGGAGAGAAAATGCTGCACCTTTGCAACCAAAGGTTATTCTTACATGTGGTTCCAACACATTTTTGTACACAGAATTGCTTTCTGTATTGGGATTTTAAACAACAACAACATTTGAAGCCATTCTAAGTCAGCTTTAGAAGAAAGAAAAGAATTTTGAATTTGGTGAATCTCCTTAGAGGACAACTTCAGAGAAGAAAGGCAATAATGAATGAGATGTACTTCTGAGGACAAAACTCCTGCTTATTGTTTCTGTGCTAGGATTTATCCTATACTTACAGCTGGCTATGGGAAGATGCCGGGAAACAGATCACCAGGGCAGCCACCAGATAGAGAGAAGTTTCCTCCATAGTGCTCTGGGCAGCAGGAATGACCCCTGAGGCATTTGCCCTGTGAGCCTTCTTATAAGCCAAGTCCTTTTGCAATGCCTCACTGTTTAATCAACAAATGCGGAAGAGAACATTGAAGATAGGCATCTATGCCAAGAATTTGGGGAGTAATCCAGAGAATTGTGCCAAGCATTTTAATGGTAGGTAACTACATCCAGGACTGGCCCCAGGAGCAGCAGGGCCCAACGTAGAGTATTTTTGTAGGGGCTCCTACCTCCCATGGCCCCCCCAACTCATCAAGCAGTATTACAATTGCAGTTGTGGCATGCCCAACGCTGATGGTGTCTTGCGCAAAGCGTGCACCTGGAAATAGGTGGCAGTGACATGATGACATCACCACCAGCTGCTTCTGGGAGGCCCATTTTGGGCTATACAGACTCAGGGGCAGGCAGGAGGGACCACATAGCTCTCTGCTCACCACACCTCAGCATGGATGATTCTGTGCTGGGGTGGCGGTGGCATGGGATATCTCCAAAGCATGGGGCCTGATTTGGCCAAATAGTCCTAAGGCTGGCCCTGACTGCATCAGCAGGGGGTGGATATAGTTAGGATTGAGCTAAGATGAGAAATAACGATGAATGAATAAATGATGACTGAAGTAGGTTGAAGCTGGAACTCAGATTTTTTGTGAAGCTGTACAGTGGAAATGTCAACAAATGCTTGCGTTCATTGCATTCTGATCATCGTACATGAGGATGGCAGCTACAGGCACAGGGCGTTCTCAGTCCCCCAAATCTTCCACCTGTAGAAACAAGAGCACATTTCCACCTCCACTTTTGTTGCAAACCCTTGAGAAGCCCAGACCAGATCCAAAAGAGTGGCTGGAAAGATGAAATGAGAAATTTATTCCAATTATGCCTGATGAGACCCCTGTCATGAGATGTAAGTGAAAAGTAGTACCTTGTCCATGCAATAACTTATTCAGTGGTTCCCAAACTGTGGGTCTGGGACCCACCAGTGGATCATGACCCAATTTTTGGTAGTTCATGAAATTGACCGGGCAGATTGAGGGTTGAATGAGCTGCTGCTTGTGGGGAGGAGGCACTGCTGCCCGATCACCATTCTATCCACACCCTTTGGCATTTATAAATCAGGCAGCAGCCTCCAGGGCAGGGAGTTCAAATATAATGCCCGCGGGCCTAATGTGGCCCCCAAAAGCAATTTACCCACCCATCCCCATTATAATTGGGTTCTCTCAGCTTGACAGTTGGGCTCTCTCATATCTTGAAATTGTGAACAAGATTTGCACATTTTCTCTTCTGTCATTTGCAGCTAATGAGTTTCTACGTGAGAACAAAGCGCTTATTTCTTGTCATCATCTGCTTAATAATGTCACTTTCTGTTCAATGATGTCACTTCTGGCCCTCAGCAGGCACCACGAATGTTCATTTCAAGCTGGTATGCTGTATGAAATAAATTTGACATCCCTCCTCTAGGGCCTCTAAATAGTTTGGGAACCACTGACTTATATCACTTTTTATGTTGCCCAACCATTTTGCCACTGGAAGCAGTGCCATCGCTAGCAGAATGCGGGCCACACTGGGTGACGCACACTGGGGGGGACACACACACACATGGTAAAATCACAGTTTTTAGTTATAATACCATCATGTCATATAATGTTGGACGTGGAATTTACAGAAGAATGCAATGGAAAAAACCAGAGTGAAATATCTCCTTTCTATCAAACGTTATGGCTGAAAAACTGGAAAACAAAAATGCATGGAGCCCTATGGGAAGTGAAACCGAGCCCTATCATGTGTTTACTCATGAGTAGGCAAACTTGCCTTAGTCCATCAGAAAGGGCAGGCTGAGAGGGATCAATGACACCAGAATGGTCCTGATCCAATGGACGCAGCCCCCAAAAAACATCAAGAAGGAAGTCCTTCCCTCCAACCTGGCGAATGTAAAGCGAAACTAAGCATTTACTAGTGAGTAGGCATTTACTAACAAGTAAGCAAGCATGCCTTGGCTCTGGTCAGGCCAGGCAAAGTGTAATGTGAGGCCATCAGAATGGTCCTGATCTGATAAAAGTGGAGCTCAACAAATGCTCCAGAAAGCAGCCCTCCCCCCCCCCAAAATAAAGAAACAGAGGCTTCAGTTGGTAAGGTCAATTTTTTTTTATTTTTTAGACTTGCAAAGCCAGGTGGATCCTGATAGTGATATGGTTTAAACATAAGAAATTGAACTGGGCACTGGGTAGGGCTGAAAATCTTACTGATTTGGGAAGGGGGTAATTGCAGGCAGGCTACAAAGAAATTTCATTTGGTATAACAGGGCTAGTTTCTCCTTATTTATATGTTTTACTTTAATTACCCGCTGGGGGTAATACCAAAATTTAGTGACAAAAATAACTAAAAATCACAATTATATTATAAAATAATATATTATAAAATATTATTATAGAATAATATATAATAATATATATCAATTGATGTGAAATTTCATGCAGAATGCAATGAAACAAACCACATTGAAATATCTGTGTTCTATCAAAAAGTACAGCCAAAAACCAGTGGGGGGCGTGGTGATGGTTCATTGCCACACTCACTCCCCAGGGTGTTGCCCCACCCACAGCATGGGAGGAGGTCCATCATGGGGCCTCCCACACCGGATGAGCAAACCCTAGTGACACCACTGGCTGGAAGGAATAGCTACTAACCCTTGGGAAGCACTGGAAACCTCCTTAACTTTGTTCCTCCCCCAGTTCACCCATTTCCCCTCTTTCTCTATAGTAGGTCTAACCTGGAGACAGGGTTGAGTTGAAGTCTGCTGACATTTGTTTTTGAGCAAGATTAGTTAAGTATTTGACCTAAAGTTAGCACATAATTATGTCGCAATTGAATTCTTTGGGGAGTGTCCAAGCTCCATTTCTATCGAATTACCCTTGCCAGGAAAACAAGTCTGTTACTGGAAACCAGGTGATAACCAATGTTTGCTGTTTAACTCTTTAGTAATGTCCAGAGGTTGATCTAATTTGTAAAGTACCCTTTGGCCAACACATCCACATCTTTGTGCTTTATCTGGTCAGATTTTTTTTACGCATTCCACTTCTTACTGTTGCTTTATGTCTTCTTAAGAAATGTACAAACAAGGAGCAGTTTTCAACCGCTGCACCACGGCACACTACTGTGCTGTGAGGCTGCCTCAGGTGTGCCGTGGACCCAGAGGAAGCAGCCGAGCAGGAGAAGCAGCCGCTTTGAGCCTCACGTGGCAGCCAGCGAAGGGGCTGGTTGCGGCTGTTTTGCGTTGCACACTTTAAGAAGCAGCCACAAGCACCCGCTTCCTGCTTGCTCCTGCTGCTGAATGGCCATTGCCTGCCCAATGCACACTGACTGAGCAGCCAAAGAGGGCTGGGCAGAGCTCTGGGCAGACAGGAACTGTGGAATGAGTGCGAGGAAGCCTGAAGGCATCAGGCGGGCAAGCAGGTATGAAGGGAGTGAAGCAGGAGTCAGTTGAGGCCACCAACCAAAGGACTGGCTGGCTGAAAACTGTCCTTGAGAGACACCCCTTCCTTCCTATAGTGTGCCTGCAACTCTCCAAAGTAACCCTCCCTTCGCTGGCAGTAAGGGTGTTGGGCCACAGTCCTATCCACACTGACCTGGGAGTAAGCCCCATTGACTATAATGGGGCTTACTTCTGAGTAGACATGCACAGGCTTGAGCTATTGGTTGCATTCCCTTGCAGGCAATTGACACTTCCCTCTCCTCTCCTCTCCTCCCCTGCCCCACCCCTCCTCCCACACACACATTCTCCCCCCAGTCTCATAATCTCATACTGTCCCTTCCCTCATTTCTCCCCACCTTCCAAAGTCCAGAATCAGTTGCCTAGCATTCTTTCTCTCCGCCCCCCCATTAGAATCCTGCACTTGATTCAATCATGTCTCCTCATGCCCCTCACCCCACATTTCTCCAGTATGTGCTCAGTCTGACCTCCCTTTGCCAACACTTTCTGGCACTTCAGATGACAATTTGAACCCTACTTAAAACCATTTTTCCTCCTTTCCAAAAATCCCATGTACTTCCCTCTCCAAGCTTCTTTTGAATTTCTTTAATTGTCATGTAATGATTTCATTGTGTTAATTATATTAATTAAAAATTAATTGCAATGTAATAATATAAGTAAAAAACTGGCAGTGTTCCTTGACAATTTTAGTGCCTTGTTAGTGTGATGTGAGCTGAAAATGGCAGAGCTGGACAATTGAAGAAGATGCTGGACTTCATCATTTGTGATTAGCCCACAAACCTTTAGCAGCAGCAATGCCACTAGGAGGCCTCCTACTCCTAGAATGTGACATTTGGTGGAAGGCCCAAAATGTGTTTGAGACCCATGTCTGACTATTTAGAGCAGTGGTTCCCAGCCTGTGGTCTGGGGACCACAGGTGGTCTGGGAAACACTGAGAAGTGGACCTCAAGGTCTCAAGAAAAAAGATGACCACCTTTGATCACTTCCAATGTCTCCCCAAGTGAGCACTCCCCCACAGTCCACCGAAGTGTTGACTGTGGCTGTAGGTAGTGAATTCTCTGCTCTCTCTGGTGGTCCAGCACTTGCTGAAGTACCACCTGCGGAAAGGTCCATTCTCCATGCTTTCTGGTAGTCTGTGGGGGAGTGGTCACTTGGTGAGATGTTTCCCCATGAACTGCCAGAGAGGGCAGAGAATGGACCCCCTGCAACTTTCCAGTGCCTCCCTGAGCACTCTCCCATGGGCTACCAAATTAAATTGTTTTGTGTGTGTGTGGTGGGGATGGAGGGGGTTGCATGTGGTCCCCGCCAATTCCAGTGTTTGCCTCAGTGGTCCACGGGCTCCTAAAGGTTGGGAACCACTGATTTAGAAGTTGAGAGCACACACATTGAAACTCTCCAATTTGCATTGATAACAGAAACATTGAAGTCTTTGTTTGGATGTTGTTTGCACCCATTTTGGGTGTCTTTTTTCATGTGGGAAAAGCTTTTTTCACCTGGGCAAAGCTTGGGAGCTGGTCTTATTCTTTTGAAGACTAGGATTGCTCATTCTGACTGAAGATGTTTTTGGAGAACATATTTCACATAATGTCCTTGAGGCAAGGAATGCCTGTTAAAATCTTCAGGGTTGCTTGCTGTAGGTTGCCTGAAACTTGACGGCAATTCCCAGAAACGCCAAGCAAATCCAACAAAAAGAGTTATTGGTGACTCTAGCAGGGCTCATGTATTAACATAAGAACATAAGACCAGCCCCACTGGATCAGGCCATAGGCCCATCTAGTCCAGCTTCCTGTATCTCACAGCGGCCCACCAAATGCCCCAGGGAGCACCCCAGATAACAAGAGACCTCATCCTGGTGCCCTCCCTTGCATCTGGCATTCTGACATAATCCATTTCTAAAAATCAGGAGGTTGCGCATACACATCATGGCTTGTACCCCATAATGGATTTTTCCTCCAGAAACTTGTCCAATCCCCTTTTAAAGGCGTCTAGGCTAGACGCCAGCACCACATCCTGTGGCAAGGAGTTCCACAGACCGACCACACGCTGAGTAAAGAAATATTTTCTTTTGTCTGTCCTAACCCGCCCAACACTCAATTTTAGTGGATGTCCCCTGGTTCTGGTGTTATGTGAGAGTGTAAAGAGCATCTCCCTATCCACTCTGTCCATCCCATGCATAATTTTGTACGTCTCAATCATGTCCCCCCTCAGGCGTCTCTTTTCTAGGCTGAAGAGGCCCAAATGCCATAGCCTTTCCTCATAAGGAAGGTGCCCCAGCCCCGTAATCATCTTAGTCACTCTCTTTTGCACCTTTTACATTTCCACTATGTATTGCTTTTGTATCCCACCCAACAGGGATACAAAATCAACAAGACCACATTTGTGATACCACATTTCTTTGAAAACAGAAAGAGGATTTGAAGGATTAATTTCATAGTATTAGGAAACCTGTGTTTAAAGAAATGAAGAATCTTCTTGTTCATTCACCATGGAAGTATACATTGTGGACAAACATGTGGAACAAAACAGTGAGGAGAATGTAGCTTTGGGATGCAATGATTCAGAGCAGATGCTTAACCCCTTCGTTGTTCACTGCTTCTCCACTACAAATTGCTCTTCCAATCTCACTTTCCCTCTGTAGGGTTCCAAATATGGTTATTTAGAATGCAAGAGAGGAAAAATCTCTTGAGGTATAAAATGGATTTAAAAGTGGTGGGTGGGGAAAAAGGTGATCACTCTCTATGCTCTCCCTGCTGCTTCTCCACTACAAATTACCTCCTCTAAGAGATGCCTTCCTTCAACAAAAGGGATTTTTTTGGGTTAACACAAAGCTGCAAAAGGGATTTTTTCTGGTTAACACAAAGCTGCATGTAATGTGCTGCTATTTCTGTCCTCCTTGACTACCATGAGATCAGTGGGGCAAGGATGCAGAGGATGTAGGGGAGCCCAAGGACCACTCTTAGTAGCCATCAGCATAATCCTAGCCTTATGGTTCAGCTTCTGTTGTGTCTCAAACAGAGAGCAAGGGACACCATACTACAGATTGCCTTCAGGCAAGGAATAGTATGATTAAAAAAAAATCCAAGAGTCTCAAATAAGTGAGACAAGACATTCCACACTATTGTTAATTGGTTGAATATCTTTTGACAGGGCCTGAAAACAAGTTCATTTCAGGTGGCATTTCCATTATAGCGTATGGGTGTTGGGAGATGTATTTTTTGGGTGGGGATATACCATTTTATTATGTATACAGAATATAACTTATGTTGTTGCCTAATGAAATTTTAATGATTTTAACGGTGAATTTTACTCTGCAGCTTGTGATGTGTAAAAATCACAATTGTGATGAGCTGCAGCTTTTATATTTGGTTTTATTCACCCTTGCTTTTTCTGGAGTTTCTTCATGCTGCTCTCAATCTGTTATTAATAATTTGTTATTAATCCAACTATAACCAAGAGACAGAAGTGTCCCTTTTTTTATTTTTGAAATGGAAGTTATGAAATAAAGGGGACTCTGTCATTGAATTTGCAACATAATGTGAGGGGGGGGGCTGGGGAAGCAATTAGTCTATTCAGAATCAACTTTTTGTTTTGTATTTAGTGGGGCAGAACTCTAGATCTCTGGGCAAATCAGCAATTGTGGCCACTTAATCCCTTTGAAAAGGACCCTCTGGTCCCCTCTGGAGGGCTTTCTGAAGCCAGCACAAGCTGCGCACATCCATCCGCTGCCTCTGCAGGCTTCAGAATGGCTCATAGAGCTGAAGAACTCAGCTTGAAGAACCCAGTTTCTCAAGGGAAACTGGAAGTGACTTTTTATGCCTTTTAATGCATTCTGAGGCCCAGGGAAGTGAGGGCTTCCCCGGGCCTCAGAAGTGAAGGCTTCCCCGGGGCTCAGAATGCCTTAAAAGGCATAAAGAATTACTTCTGGTTTCCCTTGCGTTCTCTCAGCTCTACGAGCCATTCTGAAGTCCACAGAGGCAGTGGGTGGATGCATACTATCTCTGCCGGCTTAAGAAAGGTCTCTGGAGGGGGCCGGAGTGCAGTCCTCCCTGGGCTTCCCCGGGCCTCAGAATGCTTTGAAAGGCATAAAAGCGTCACTTCTGGTTCCCCTCAGGAAACCAGAAGTCATGTTCTTTTGGTTCTGTGAGCCATTCTGAAGCCTGCAGAGGCAGCTGCGGATGCGCGCTGCTTCTTTGGGCTTCAGAAAGTCCTCCGAAGGGGAACGGAGCACAGCTCCAGTCCCTTTTGAAGGGTTCAAGTGGGGGTCTGAGTTTAGCACAATGCGGGTCCAGGGGACCCGCGTTGAGCCAGATCCACAGATCTGCAGATAAACAGGCTCCACCTGTATCCTGAGTTCTCATTCAGCTGACAGAAATATGAATTGAATCCTGACTTGGTTTTGTGCTTGGGTAGCACGTTGCATAAGCTGGCGTACAGAAAATACGCCAATTCCCAGTTATTATAGTTATTCCCAGTTATTATAGTTATAGTCAATTTAGTTATTTGATTTTTCTCTGTAAACCGCTTTGTGAACATTCAGTTGAAAAGCGGTATATAAATACTGTTAATTAATTAATTAATACCGCACTGTGGTGCAATATAAAGCCTGTAAAAATATTTAAACATATGGTTTGTCATCCCCCTGGAGAGGGGCCAGGCCTGTCCTGTCCCCTCCCCCTGTCCAAATGGTGATTGAGTGAGCAAACAGCCTTAGGCTGCAATCCTAACCACACTTTCCTGAGAGTAAGCCCCATTGAGCTTACTGCTCAATGAGTAGAGTAGACCTGGTTATGATTATGCCCTTAAGCTCTGAAAGAAGCTGGAGAAAAATAATGTGTAAGATGAAAAGTAGTTTTGAGTTTCCCACAAATAACCCTTCCAGAACATATTGTTACAATTCAAAATATATTGAAGAATATACAATACACACACAACAGATCAGCAACAATATTTCCACCCAAGTTTTAAAGTATTTTGCTTAGTGATCCTGAGTCACAAACCACAATCTTTAGAAGATCATCAACGACCACCAGCAGAAAGAGGGAAGAGGGGCAAAAGAATCAATGCACAAGATGTGAATGGGGAATGGAAGAAAACTTCTGTGCCCTTAGACCACCAACAAGACACCAGATTAAAATGACAGGAACATATATTTAAAATAACAGGAACCACTGATTTCTATATAGATTTCTATATCTATATAGGGGGGGAAAAGTTATGTAAGTTTGCAGTGCAAACTGGCTGAGCTTTTCTTATTAGTGCCAGGCTACTATACTCATATGTACCAGGTCCTGTCCAAGCCTGAACCACCAGGGATAGCTACTAGGTGGGCTCCATTTCTACCCTATCAGCTGCCTTCTCCCAAATCTGCCTGGCATCACCCCTCATCTCCCAGGCTCTGCTCTCAAGGCTCAAGGTTGATGGGGTCCAGCAAGGCTAAACTAGGGCCATTATGGAGGAACAAAGGGGAGCTAATTAGCTTAAAGTGGGCATAGGTTCTCTAAGCAAAGCTTGGACTGGGAATCTGGCAAAACACAGGATTAAACTAAAATGAAACAAGATTTTTGTTTAACCAAATTAAGCATGTTTCCATGTTATTTTATGGCATAATGCCTCTTACAAATTCAGAGTAACTCTATGTAAAAAAAAAAAGTTCATGATTCATAATCCTGATAACTCAGGGCCCAATCCTATCCAACTTTCCAGCACTGGTGCAGCAGCAATGCAGCCCCAAGGTAATGGAACAAATGTTCCCATACCTTGAGGAGGCCTCTGTGTCTGCTTTCCCACCACAGGATGCAGTGCACACCCCATTGGCACAGATGCATTGGCACTGGAAAATTGGATATGATTGGGTCCTCAGTGGCCTGCTAAGTTCCCGTCCTCTAACATTTTTAGAAAAAAAAATTACATTTGTCCTGCCCCAGAAGGATGAAGTCCTGCTCCATATTTGAGAAGTTATTATCAAGAGCTGATATATCTCCTTTTGACAAGGCACCCATCATCCATCACTTTCCAGAATTGATAAGCCAAAACTGAAACTGCAGTCATTAAAACTAGTATCAACAGGTATAAACACATCCCAAATTGGAATCTTGGGGACTTGTTCAGGTGAAACCTTTCCAAAGGAAAATGTACATAAGTATGTATTTCCATATTTCCAACTGTACAAGCACCAGAAAACCTTGATGACTCCAAGGGACAGACAAAGGTTGGATTTAGACTCATACAGGCAAGTGCCATCTAAGTCTCTGCTATCCAAGCCATAGACCCAAAAGTTGGTCCTCCATCCTCAGAATACTCAACTTTATGTTGATCAACCGGTTAATCAATTCCACAGTGAAGCAGAGGACTGCATGTCCCACATGCAGAACCACAAATGGTGAGAGACATGGGAAGGTTAGACAGTCTTATTTGATCTGTCCCTCCTGTCTCTGCCTATGGAGACAAGGCCTCGGGGTCCGAGGTGCCCAGGCTTGTTCAAGTCCTAGTGAGCTGTATACCATAGATATCACCATCGCAAGGCCTTTCACAGTTCAGGCATGTGGCTTCTGTAGAGTTCTCTGCGTCACGGACATTGTATTCACCTTTTTTGCAGGCTGTGGATTTGAGATAGTAGATAACACCAGCCATTCCCCCCAAGACCAACATGGTGGCACCAGCGGTTGCTGCTATAACAATAATATACAGCCAATGATCTGTAAAAGAGGAAGCAGGAAAAAGCTGTTAAAAGTTATCTGCCTGACAAAAGGAATTTTTAGATAAGAATTAGGAAATCTTTCAGAAATCCTCACTAGATCCAGACAGAAATTGAAACTCAAACAATTGCCAGTCCTGCATGGACAAACTTTATTCTGTGAGAAAGTTACGTACTCTGTTTTAAGTTTTGTCCTGTCTCTGAGTTAAGACACCAAGTGACAACTCTTCATTTGTTTTCAAGTAAGATCTGTTCTGCATAGACTGGTTAAATCTGGTTTAAATTCTTTTAGGGATATTGTCCAGGTTCAGATACAATGCTAAAACTCAATTAAACCAAAGTCAAGGTTGCAATCCTAAATAAATTTACCTGGAAATAAGCTCAATTTAACAACATGGAACTTTGGAACTTTGGAACTTTTCCATGGAACATGGAACTAACATTAGCAGGAACTTACACCCCTGCTAATTGGGTAAGAGGCACTTTTTCAAGTGGGTGCTCCTTTTTTTAGCAGGGGGAGAGTAACTGGCCCATCTCACCCAAGCAGTGTCTGTTTTAGTGGCTGTCTGCTGGTATTCCTTTGCATCTTTTTAGATTGTGAGCCCTTTTGGGACTGGGAGCCATTTGGTTGTTTGATTTTTCTCTGTGTACCGCTTTGAGAACTTTTAGTTGAAAAGCGGTATATAAATACTGTTAATAATAATAATAACAACTTTCTTCTGAGTAATTTTGTCTAAGATTGTGCGGTCTGTGATACTAGCATGGATCTTGGGGTTTTGCATGCCCCCCTTCCCATGCAAGAGGAGGACATTTGCTGTTTCTAATTCACTGCTGGTTTAAAACAACTGAGATTTTTTTTTTTTACTTTATTTTTGCATACATACCAGCAAATACCAGTTTATTTTAGCTGCCAGGAGTTTATCCAAGGCTTTACTAGTAATGCTAAATCTTTAATCATGATTTAGCAGAAAGTTCAACCTGAACTGAAAAGCAGGCTCAGGAAGCAGAACAGGAAGTTGTGGGTATAAAATATAAGTACCTGTGATTTCTTCCACCAGAAATTAGAAAGCAGTGGTGTGCTGCTAAATTTGTAGGAGCTGGAGAGCCCAATCCTGGGCTCGGTGCCACGACTTCGTTCCACCATGGACTGTTGCAAACGTGCCATAAGGCATGTTTGTGACCCTCACTGCCGGGCTACTGCCTGTGCTAGCTCAGCACTAGCTGGCACTGGGTTAGCACTGGGTTAGTGCGGGGCAGGCGCCCAGCCTCTGTGGCTCAGCGGTCTCACGGACCGCCAAGCCATGGCACGGTAAGCGGGGCAGGGAGGGAGGCGAAAAGGAGGCATTCCGGGGAGGGGGAGGCTTGCGGGGGGTGGAGAGAGGGCGGTGGGAGGTGTGATGGGGAGGCGGGGGGCAGGGACAGGGGCAGGCGGGAGGCGTGATGGGGGAGGGTGGAAGGCAGGTCCGTGGAGTTCTGCTCCATGGGATCCAAGACACTCGTGGAGATCGGCTCCCTACATGAGTGCCTTTACTTTACTGTCGACCTTTTGGTCGGCGGTAAAGTGAGTAGCCCCATTGCGGGGCTGCTTACCTTACCCGGGAGAAGGGGGATGAAAATCCCCTTCTCCCAAGGCGCCTCCTGCGGTACCCCAAGGTGTGCAGGATCCGTCCCGGGCAGCTCAGTATTGGGCTCCACTGGTGTACAAATGGTGTACCTCCACTGGTGTACAAATGGAGGGTGCCGTATGCTGCAGATGCCACCCTCAGGGGGGTGACTTCACTAGTGAGCACAATAGCTAACATCGCAATTTGTAGGAATAATACCATGAAGTTATATACCATTCGATGCGTAATTTACCGTAGAATGCAATAAAAAATGGAGTGAAATATCTCTATTCTATCAAAAGTTATTGCCAAAAAACCAGAAAACAAAAATGCAACTGTCTTATGTAACAAAAAGTATGTTTCCTTAACTCAAAAAGTATCAATGAGATTGAGTGTTCAAAGAGCTAATGAGATGCTATTATGACACAGCATGGAACTTTTTTGTGTTTTATTGTTTTTGATGTCTTTATATACGTATATTTTATGTTTTTAATATGTTTTTATTGTGAGCCGCCTTCAGTGTCCTCCTTGGATAGAAATGCGGGATATAAATCTCTAAAATAAATAAATAAATTAATAAGGCATCACCTGGCAGGACAAAGTTCCAAACAACACAGTCCTGGAACGAGCTGGAATCGCTAGCATGTATGCACTGCTGAAACAGAGACGCCTGTGTTGGCTCGGTCATGTTGTGAGAATGGATGATGGCCGGATCCCAAAGGATCTCCTCTATGGAGAACTCGTGCAAGGAAAGCGCCCTACAGGTAGACCACAGCTGCGATACAAGGACATCTGCAAGAGGGATCTGAAGGCCTTAGGAGTGGACCTCAACAAGTGAGAAACCCAGGCCTCTGAGCTGCCTGCTTGGAGGCAGGCTGTGCAGCATGGCCTTTCCCAGTTTGAAGAGACACTTGGCCAACAGTCTGAGGCAAAGAGGCAAAGAAGGAAGGCCCATCGCCAGGGAAACAGACCAGGAACAGACTGCACTTGCTCCCGGTGTGGAAGGGATTGTCACTCCCGAATCGGCCTTTTCAGCCACACTAGATGCTGTTCCAGAACCGCCATTCAGAGCGCGATACCATAGTCTTTCAAGACTGAAGGTTGCCAACATACAGTAATACTCGTGACCACAATTGTGAAAATCATGGGTTTCTTTTTAGGAATAATACCATCATATTATACACCATTCAATGTGTAATTTACAGCAGAATGCAATGAAACATACCACATTGAAATACCTGTGTTCTATCAAAACGTCTGGGGTGGGCGGGAGGGAAGCGTTCCTGGAAGGGCGGAGGGTGGGCAGAGGGTAGGTGGGTGGGTGGGGAGCGGGAGGCGGGGCTGGGACCTGCAGTTGTGCCAGATCCCAACCCCTGTTCCCAGGGAGATCGGAGTGGCTTGAAGCCACTCTGCTCTCCTCAGACTTATGCCACCTCCTGAGGTGGCACAAGTCCAAGGAGACCCACAGGGGGAAAGGCACCTTACCCAGGGGTAAGGGGAAAGGTTTTCCCTTGCCTCTGGCTGAGCCACCTTGGGCCCCTATCCTTGCGCTGGATACAGCACAAGCCTCTTGGCTTGCCTGTTCGAACTCAGGGTAGGACTGCACCCTTAAATGCATAGGATTGTGGCCTGAACATGAGCTCATGCAACATCAACTACATGCTGCCTTTCAGGAAGCTCTTGGCTAACAAGATGGTCTATCTAAACATTAGCATATGCCTCTCCATTTGCCTTTTACAGAGCATGCTATTTCATCTTGGCTAAGATCCTTTGAAAAAAAGTTTCCAAGGCAGCACCTGAGTGCTCCTGCAGATGACATCACTGCTCTTGCTGTAGCAGTCTGGAGCTCCCGCTCCCCCTCTGGTGGAAAAGCAGTGGTGCAGTGTGTAATTTTAGTGCAACAGGAACTAACAGTGGGGAAAACATCAAGTTGTCTTTTCCTCCAGTGCCATTTACATTCTCAGCCTCCAAAAAGTGCTTCTCATTTATTAAAGAGCCCTGGCAGACTGTTTTATGTGCCTGCTGTGTATCTAGCTTGTTCAAATTTCATCTTTCCTTGGTTCAGATCTGTCTGCTTCTACCTGCTGCCCAGGTTGCTCCTGCCTGCCCTGTTCTTTTGCCTCAGCTATAGTGGATGGTCTGGACTTTGTCATCTTGAAATCCTGGATGCAATGGTAAAGGTTTATGACATGTGGCCTTACCTTCCACGTGGATTTCCATCTGGCTGAGGTGCTGCCCATGTTTGTTGCTGGCTGTGCACTCATACACACCACTGTTTTGGCCACCAGCCCTGGTAATTGTCACTGTGCTGTTGTTGCCAGCATAGTTGATGTTGGAGGCCTGAGGTGCCCTCCAGGTGTAGCTGACTGCAGGAGACCCATCGGCGTGGCAGGTGATGGTGAAGTTTTCTCCTCTTCTGATGGGCAGAGAAGCACTGACAGCCAGAAGAGAGATAACAGGCCTGTCTATAAACCAAATTGAGAAGAGCTGTCTTCAACTCAGCCAGTAAATACAAGCAGATCTCTATTTGCTGTCTCTGAGATCTCTAAGAGGCTCTGGTATTAAACACACAGCTCTCCCTGCCAGTGTGGAAGGCAGGTCCCATTCAATAATATCCATCACTAGCTGAAAGGGGCATGTTGCAAGATTAGAGGAAGTGGCTGCAATCACCTCTCTGCACTAGCCCAACCTACACATGGCTAGCAGCCCAATCCTATCCAACCTCCCCCAAGCTGATGCAGCAGCACCACTGTGGGCTCCGCTGATCCTGTGGAGGTTGTTGTTGGACACTGGCGGGCTCCTTGAGGTGACATTCTCAGCAGTGGGTCTACTCAGACCTGGCACAGATCTAAGTGGATCTGTGTCAGCGGATCTGGGCCAGGATGGAGGATAAGATCTGACAGTGCTGCCACCAATCCAGCTCCCCTTACAGGCCCAGCCCACCCACTCCTCCCCACTTCCCTGCCCTCCCCTGCCACATTACACTCCTCTGCACTAGTCTTGCTTCCTGAGGCTTAGATCTTGAGACTCGGTGGGGGGGGGGGCAGAGCCTGAAACCTCATGGTAGTGGAACAGGGAGTTGATTTTTTTAAAATTAGCAAATACTTCTGATCTAATTTCTCTTACATATATTGATGGATGCAGACTGCCCCCAATCACAAATGTGCATGCACCTTCTATGGGCTGTTTTTCAATCAACAACTCACATTCCACTTGCACAGCCACAGTCCACCTCTCAGTCCCATGGCTATTAGTGGCCTTGCATTGGTAGATGCCGGAGTCATTTCTGCTGACATTTTGCTGTCTCTGGAAGTCTGCAGCAGCTCCTTCCTTGGTGCACAAAACAAATGGAGTGGGAGTCCCACTTGCTTTACAGACCAATGACTGCAAAGTTCCCTCCAGCCAGGTCTGGTTGCTTGGGCAACTGGACTCATCCAATTGAGGTTTGGCTGAAACACAAAGATAGGAGGCCATGTAATGTAAGAAGATCATGTGCAGGGTAATATGAGCCTGTCATAAGAACATAAGAACAGCCCCACTGGATCAGGCCATAGGCCCATCTAGTCCAGCTTCCTGTATCTCACAGCGGCCCACCAAATGCCCCAGGGAGCACCCCAGATAACAAGAGACCTCATCCTGGTGCCCTCCCTTGCACTAGCATTCTGACATAGCCCATTTCTAAAATCAGGAGGTTGCACATACACATCATGGCTTGTAACCCGTAATGGATTTTTCCTCCAGAAATTTGTCCAATCCCCTTTTAAAGGTGTCCAGGCTAGACGCCAGCACCACATCCTGTGGCAAGGAGTTCCACAGACCGACCACACGCTGAGCAGCTCACAGATTCTTCTCCATGCATCTTCCAAGGAACAGCTAGTAAAAGAATGTGGCATGACATCATCATGTTCAACCTTTCTTTGCCTCTGCTTCAATTCATTGGCTGCTTCTCTGGGATGGGGAAGCAGTGACCACAATCACATGCTTCATTTACCAGATGTTGTTAAGGTGACCCATGAGGGAGAGATGGGTTAGCAGCCCTCACGTCTAGTTAGGTCCTTAGCCAAGCCAGAGTCTTTCCTCAGCCTCCACCATCTCCCTTAATGATGTGTGGGTGTCAGTAGTGGATGATTTTATTGTCAAGTATTCCTATCCAGATTTCAGCTTATCAAGCTAAAATCACCCTGACCTTCCTTTTGTCTCTTCCTGCTCAATTTCCCATTCGACTGGACTGCGTTCCAGGCGGAGCTGCAGTAACAATAGCTTAAAACAATTAGAAAGTTTGTTAGGTCAGTCAGGGGGATGAAAACAAAAGATGGACAAGACATGCCTCCCAATACTTGCCAGGTCAACTCAGAGGAGGAGAGATGTTTGTGCTGTGGTGACTTAGCCAACACAATATTCCTCCTTTCTCCTTCACCTGGCAAAAAAGAGGAACTTCTCTCACCCAGACTAAAGGTCATAAGAGAAACATGAACTCCTAGAAGAGGCCACTACTCCGCTTCCCCAACAATCCTGGACCAGTCCTTTGAGCAGCGATTTTCAACCGCCGTGCCGTGGCACACTGGTGTACCGTGAGGCCTGCCTCAGGTGTGCAGCAGGGCCAAGGTGTCAGGTGGCGGCAGCAGCAGCAGCTGTGCACGCGGGAGAAGCAGCGGCTTGTAGCCTCTCACAGCAGCAGGAGAAAAAGGGGCAGCCGCGCAAGGGCTTGGACACTCCTGCTGTTGCTGGTGCCTGCCCCGCGTGCTGATTGGGCAGCCAGCCAGGCAGCTCGAGAAGCCTGGAAGAATGGGCGGAACGTGGAAGGAATGAGGGTGAGCAGCGAGAGCGAGAGGAAGTGAGAGTGAGCCTGGAAGCAGGTAGGAGCCAGAAGCAGCTGCCTGGAAAGGATCCTGGAGAGACCCTTTTCCCTGCCAGCAATGCCCCAAAGTGACCCTGCCTGCGTTGCCTCCCCTGGCAAGGCTTTGGCAGGAAAGGCGCTGGGCCACAATCTGATCCACACTTACCTGGGAGTAAGCCCCATTGACTATAATGGGGCTTACTTCTGAGTAGACGTACAGAGGCTTGGTCACACTCTTTCTTGAATAAATAAGTAGGCAAGTGATGCTTTTCTTCCCCCCCACCCACCTCCTCCCCTCCTGCACACACATCCCCCCATCATAATTGCAGTTAAGCCCTCTTACTGCCCCTCCCCCTTCCCCACCTTCCAAAGTCCAGAGTCAGTTGCCTCCCAGTCTTTCTCTCTCTCGCCCCACCCCAGTGAATCCTGCACTTGTTTCAGTCACATCTCCTCACTGTCCCTCCTGTGTGCTCAGTCTCCTCTTTCTTTGCCAACACCTCCTGGCATATCAGAGCATATCAACTGATAACACTCTGAACAGACCTGCTTCCAAACCTTTCCAGAAACCACATACACCTCCCCCTCCAAGCTTCTTGGGAATTTCTTTCATTGTCATGTAATGATCTAAGGCTGCAACCCTAACCACACTTTCCTGAGAGTAAGCTGTATTGAACAAAATAGGACTTACTTTTGAGTAGACCTGGTTAGGCTTGCGCCCTTAGTTATATTAACTAATTAATTAATTAATTACATAATAAAGCATAATCAATGCTCACTTTCAACTGTAATGGTGATTGCCTTGGCCATTGATCCATGCTGGTTTGTAGCATTACACCAGAACGTTTCATTGTGGACTGGGATCTCTTGTCCTTGGTTAAGGTTGTAAATTGCGCCACTGTTGTTGCATACAACTTCTGGAGTTGGGACCCCTGCAGCTTTGCAGTGAAAGGCAGGCAGTGCCCCCTCCACCAGGGTCCAGTTACTTGGACAGCTGGATTCATCCATTTCTGGTTTATCTGAAATCAGATCAATAGAGTGGGTATTATTTTACGAAGCTAGGCTAGCATTCAAAGAGCCCCCCCTCCTCTCTCCCACAGGGGAAAAAGGTGCCCATCACTCATTCAATATCAAATCATTGAAATAAAAGCAGATGAGGCATAAGCCAAGGCACCTTTCAGTTAATGTGTTTCCAACTAGTGCCAACCATCACCAAATACTTTTTGATATTCCTGAAAGCAGAAAATGGCACAAGTAGTTTTGGCCCAGCCCTTAAAAAAAGGCCAATTAAAAACCTGCCAAGATGGCATCCCAACTGAGATTCAGCCAATGCTCACTTACATTCCACTTGGATGCTCATGTCCCTCATGTTGGAGCCATGTACATTTGTGGCTGTGCAGTGATAAGTGCCAGCATGTTCTCTGGTGACATGCTGGGGAACTCCAGGGCTATATACTATGCCATCTTTATAGCACTCAACACTTGGGACTGGGTTTCCCATTGCAAAGCAGGTGAACGCTTGCTCTGACCCTAGTATCCAGGTCCAGTTATGCGGGCAGCTGGAATCATCCATTTCAGGCATATCTGCAAGATGAAGAAGTAGGATCTCATTTTACAGTGGAAATGTATGAAAATCATAGAATCATAGAGTTGGAGGAAGTGGCATCACTAGGATTCGCGTCACCCGGTCCAGGAGACCGGTGCGTCACCCCATGCAGTGGGCGGGGTAACACCCCAGGTGGTGGGCGTGGTGATGTACCATTGCTCCGCCCCCACCAGATTTTTGGCTGTACTTTTTGATAGAATAGAGATATTTCAACACGGTTTGTTTCATTGCATTCTGCATGAAATTACATATTGATTGATATATAACATGATGGTATTATTCCTCCAAACTCTGACTTTGAAAACTTGTAGAGTCACACACACACACCCTGTGTCAACTTACTAACACCTTATTGCAGCGGCCCGCTTGGCAGGCATGGCCTTTCCCAGTTTGAAGAGACACTTGGCCAACAGTCTGAGGCTAAGAGGCAAAGAAGGAAGGCCCATAGCCAGGGAGACAGATCAGGGACAGACTGCACTTGCTCCCGGTGTGGAAGGGATTGTCACTCCCAAATTGGCCTTTTCAGCCACACTAGACGCTGTTCCAGAACCGCCTTTCAGAGCGGGATACCATAGTCTTTCAAGACTGAAGGTTGCCAACATTGCAGCAGTTCTCAAACTTTTAGCACCGGGACCCACTTTTTAGAATGAAAATCTGTCCAGGACCCATTGGAAGTTATGTCATGGCCAGAAGTGACATCATCAAGCAAATTAAAATAATTATAAATAATTAAATTAAAATAAAAGAAATAAATAAGGGGGAGCCAGTCCTGTTCCACCAAGTGAATTTTCTCTGTAGTCTGCCTGCAATAACACCCCCCCCAAAAGAATCAGTGAGATCTTCAGCCCTCCCCAGTGTCCAGTTTAAAGTTCTTCTATTTCAAGCATATCAAGATAAAGACCCACCTGGCTTTACAAGTGCAAAATAGAAAACATTTCCCTTACCAGTTCAAGCCTCTTTTTTTTGTCCTTTTTAGTGGCGGGGGGGGGGGAGGGTGCCTTCTGGAGCATTTGTTGAGCTCCAGTTCCATTGGATCGGGACCATTCTGGTGTCCTCATATTCCCCTTTGCCTGGCCTGATCATAAGCCAAGGCACGTCTGCCTACTCACGAGTAAATGCGACTGTGTAGCTTAGCTTAGCTTAGCTTTCCATAGGGCTCAATACATTCACAGCTGGGAGGGAGGGACCTCCTTCATTTTCAACCACTGTGCCATGGCACACTGGTGTGCCACGAATGGTCTGCAGGTGTGCCGTGGGAGTTTGAGAGAGGGTCATTTATTAGTAGGGTCATTGGGGGATATGAGCTGACGGTGTGCCTTGACAATTTTAGTATCTTGTCAGTGTGCCATGAGATGAAAAAGGTTGAAAATCACTGGACTTAGGCAAGTTCGCCTACTTGTGAGTAAACGCAGCCGTGAGGCTTTGTTTCGCTTTCCATAGGGCTCAAGACACTCGCAGCTGGGTGGGAGGGACCTCCTTGGGTGTTTTCGGGTGGCTGCATTCATTGGATCAGGACCATTCTGCTGTCATTGGAATCCCCTCAGCCTGCCCTTTCCGAAGCACTAAGGCAAGTTCGCTTACTTGCGAGTAAACACACGATACGGCTCATTCACTTTCCATAGGGCTCCATGCATTTTTGGGTTTCCAGTTTTTTGGCCGGTTTTTTGAAAGAAAGGAGCTATTTCACTCTAGTTTTTTGCATTGCATTCCACTGGAAATTCCACATCCAACCGTTTATGGCATGACGGGGTTGCTCCTAAAACTGCGATTTTAGTGCGTCATCCCCCCAGTGTGCATCATCACACCTTGCGCGTCACCCGGTGCAGCCCACACCCCCTGCACCTCCCTAGCGACGCCACTGGTTGGAAGGGACCTAAAAGGTCATCTAGTTCAACCCTCTGCCTATAGCAGGAAATCTTCCTTGCACATCTCCAGCAGGTGCTTGTTTGAGCCTCTGCTTGAAGATCTCTAATGAGGAAGAATCCACCACCTCCCATGGCCATCAGATAAGCCCATTCATTATCCATGGGACAGCAAAAAAAATTCCCCACTTTGTAATCCTCCCATGTGGATGTCTACATGTGGATTGTCTAAAGGGGACAATTTTCTATGTCTGTCAAGGTTTTGGTAGGAACCGAGTTCAGGGCTGACTTCTGAGTAGACCTGGTTAGGATTGTGCCCTAAGATTGTGCACAAGTCAGCCCTGAAAATACATGTGGGAAAAAGTGACCAGAGGATAGTTCTTGTAACATGATAATTGTCAGTGGTATGTATTTGACAACCTTCTCAGGACCTCCACATGTCCTACACTTACAACTAACCATTCCTGTGGTACAGAGATGTAGATCTGCAACCATTGCTTTAGTCTTTGCACCTTTTCAGAATTTTAATTAAGAAATGCATTGTCAGAAGTGGATACCGAGAAGAACCATAGGTTGACAGGAGAAACCCCATATCTCTGCTTCTTTTCGAGTCACCCAAAATTGTACAAAGGCTGGGGCACTCTAGGAGGTCATCTCAATAGTGGCTTTCTGTGCCCTGCTGGGTGTCATAAGGAGAACTGTCTGTGCTGATTTGCAGGATTCAGCCTCACGCTCAAATGCCTCTGTATCAGCCCACACCTCTTTTATGGCTAATGTTCATGCTGCACTTACACTCAACATCGATAGTGACCATTTTGCTGCTCCATCCATGTGCATTGGTAGCATTGCAGTGATAGACCCCGGCATGACTTTGTGTGACGTTCTGTCTTTTTCTGACATCATACCCTTTGCCATCTTTCGTGCAGGAAACCTCTGGGATTGGAACGCCATCAGCTTGGCAAAGGAGCTTCTGCAGGCTGCCTTCCACCCATGTTTGGTTACTGTGGCAGTCAGACTCACCCAGCTGAGGCCCATCTGCAACAGAGAGGAGATGGAATGAACAGCATATAGTTGAAGTGATGGTTGAAGTAGCTTGCTTCACAAAGCGGCTAAGGCTTTTCCAAGGTCTGGTATGATTTATAAGTAGTTTGCTGCTAAATAATAGGTGTCATGCTATTTCAGGGGCTGTTATTCCAGGAATACTGATGATGTGAACTAGCTAGGATCGCCTTCTTGCTTGTTTTACATCAGCATTTCCCAAACTGTGGATCATGACCCAACGCTCGCTACCACACTACAAAGCATTACTGGGTATCCCCTAGACTGCTTCCAGGTTGCGCTGGGCATGTGACCACTCTGTTGGCTTCAGGGGGCCCCAAAACACCTTGTGGAAGCAACCAGGAGTGACATCCTGTTTGTGTCTGCAAGGCATTCTGGGGCCCACAGAGGCCAATGGAGTTGATTGCAGGCCTGGTGTGACACAGAAAAGCCTGGCTACCAGTGATGCTTTACTCTGTAACAGCAAGCATCAGGTCACAACCTGATGCAGAGGACAAGATGGGTCATGGAAGCACAAAGTTTGGAACCGCTGCTTTATATGCATGCTTGACATGCACTTCATGTGTATAAAGACATGGAACACTTATAAACACATATATAAAGACACTTACATTCCACCTGTATAGTGACTGTTTTGGTGCTGGAGCCAAACTCATTAGTGGCACTGCAGTTATAGATACCCCTGTGGCTTCGGTTGACTTGCTTCTCCTTTTCCACATTGTGAGTGATGTTATCTTTGGTGCAAGCCACTGATGGCTTAGGGTTCCCATTAGCCATGCAGTGGAGTATTTGCTGTGTCCCCTCTATCCACGTATGGTTGCTGGGACAGGTGACTTCATCCATTTCTGGCACATCTGCAACGTGCAGAGGGAACACACACATTGGTTGAGGCTCTTCTCTCTTTGGGTAAGAAATAAAGGGGGGAGGTTTAATGTTGGAGAAAGTTGGACCAGAATATTTGGGTAACGTTGGGCAATTCATTAGCCTTGTTGACGCAAGCCAGGATATATGAGGTTGTTATAGGATGAACTAGTCCTATCATGAGATAGGGTGTTTAGCTGTCATGAAAAAGCAACAAATTGTAGACAAGTAGGACAACAATGTACAGTTAGAATCTGTCACCAGAGGCACTCACTATTTCCCTTCATGGTAGGGCCAGCCTTGCCTGCAGACTTTTTCCACTTCTTTTACTATAATAGTAAAAGTTCTAAGGTTCATATAAGGGAATAGTTTGCCTTATTCCTGGTTTAGAAAATGCAGTGAATTATCATATCTTGCTCTGCAGGTGCTAGTGTGAGAGTAATTTTGATAGAGAACCCTGATGTTCAGTATTGGTCTAGGAGGGGGTTCTGCCCAAGGAGCTCCTCTGGCTAGCCTGAACTCTGGAGCTCATGGCAGTGAACTCCATCTACCAAGGCTGCATGACCAAACAGGGAAGAGAGGAGAATGGGAAGGGAGTGAACGTGCTAACCACTGGGTGCTTCTCCCTTGGATCAGTGTGCAGTCACTGGCAGCCCCTCTCTGACGGGTTGCAACTCCCTAGGATTCATCTAGAGTCCCTGCAAATCAATGCTGAAAGCAATCCTGGAGGTTTTAACTGGGTCTCCTTGCCTTCATGATATTTCAATGGCTTCCAAACTCCTACAGGAGAGATGGGAACCAGGTATTTGTGTGGGCAGAGAGGGAGGTGGGGAAGGGGCAGTGACAGTGTAGCAGAGATCACAGAACTGCTGCTTCCAAGGGGCTTTTTTACTTGTTTGGACAGCGCTGGCCTCCTGCAGGGTCCTGGAGGCTTGCAGCCCCCTCTGATCTCCTCTGCAGCTTGTTTACAAAGCCTTTATCTCCTAACTAAAGCTACTTTTGGTTTTCAGGGAAAACAGGAAGTAGCTTTAGATCAGAGATAAGGGCTTTGTAAATAAGCTGCAGAGGAGATCAGAGGAGGCTACAAGCTTCTAGGACCCTGCAGGAGGTCAGCACTGCCCCCCAGGTAAGTAAAAAAAAACCCTTGGCAGCAGCAGTGCTGCAATCTCTGTAGCACCGTTAAGGTCTCTCCCCCTTTTAAAGGAGAATGCCCTGTTTCCAGTTTACCTGGTGGGTCTTGACCCACCAGTTTGGGAACCACTGTATTATATCATACTGGGGGGGGGGAGCATCTCCAGAAATCTCTTCAGTTAGATTACATGTAGTGCTTGAGACTGTAAAATGCCTTAGGATGGACCTGGCCGTGGGAGGGGACAAATAAGGGCTTGCTTTTCCATGGGGTAGAGGCAGATTTTCGATGGGGTACAATCATTCCTTAATTGTTGTAATCCAACAATTGTAATCCAACAATGGGCATGGAATCCAATTATCCCTGGGAATAGAATTGGTGTGACACCTTGGTGTCACATTCTGAGAAATTTGAGCATAGCCACATCCTTAAAAAAATTCAACTTTTAAAAATGCATCCCAGAATGCTACTTGACTCACTGGTAGATGGATTTTAAAGACAATACTGTATTTTTACGTCTAAGTCGAACATAAAAAAAGCAAACCAAATACTGTTATTGCAAGGGACATTCAGTACTCACAGAAAACAGTAAGCCTGGCAGATGTGTTCTTAATGATGGTGTCTTCACCGATTACCAGTTCTGCTTCACATACAAATTCCCTCCCATCATCTTCCTTCTGAGCTATTAGAGTGAGCTGCAGAGGGAGCTGATCGCCAGATGCCAGAGTCGTTCCTGAAGTATTTTTGATCTGAAGAGAAACATTAGGCGGCTGAGTTGCTAGCGTATCACATAGGATGGTCACAGGATTATTTTCAGGGGTCTGAGATGGGTGGATCTCCAGAGAGGGTTCAGGAAAACCTGCAATTAGTATGAAGGAGAATGTTAGTCCTACAGTTTCTCAGAAAATGAGATAGTACCAGCTGGGAATGATGTCCAATGCCAAAAAAAGATGCCATGGTAAATGTGTGGCGGCTACTGCTGTAGAAAATGAATGCCATATGTTGTTTCCCTCTCCCCCTCCATCAGCATCAAGCAAAACTAACCTCATGTTTTAGTATCATGACATTCCACATTTCCTCACCCCACTTTGCATTATTGGCTCCGATCATGATTGACAGCATTACAACATGAGGTAGCTTCACAACATGATACAAAGAGAGGAGGAGAGCTGGGTGCGTGACCTTTAGTTGCAGCAGTCACACGTTTCCTATGAGGGTTGCTTTGTTCTATTGCTTATTTAGGACTTGATATTGATCACTGTTAATTGGGATAATGGGAGCCGGAAGAGCAGCTGCCAACCGCAAATAGCTAGCTTTGGCTTTCTGTGCCTAGGTGTAGGCTTTCCGCTTGGGAATATTCACAGAAATACGTGAGTTTTTCCTTTGCCCTGCTGCAGCAAACTGTATTTGATCAGCCCTTCAGTTTCCTATCAGGCATGAGAGAGGGAGCACTATTCAAGAAACAACTCACCCAGCAAGCCAGCTACCCACCCACCACTTGAGTGTGTAGGAGTAATTGCATGTTTCTTTGGAAGCTGACCAATGGCTTCCACTGAAGCAGAAGACTGGGCCATATGGAGCAGTGCTTACTGTTTAGGCTGACTGGTAGCAGTTTCCTCAGTTCCGTAGTCTGAGACCCTCTATCTGGAAGAAAGCAGGAAGTAGGTCTCCAATACCCGTCTCTCCTCTAATGCGCACTTGTAACCCCAAGTTTGCTATTGAAAATATACTCAGCAGCATCAGTATAGTTGGGGAGGGGCAGGGATTTCTCCAACAACAGAAGCTCTAGACGATCTTCTTTCCCAAGGACTGCCTGAGAGGCGGCCTTTATTTATTTGTTTGTTTAAAAATGTATATCCCACCTGTTCCTTGTCAAGCCAAATGCCCAAGGTGACACAAGTTTCCACAAAAAATAATCAAGCTTATAATAATAAAAAAATTAATCAAATAGTTGGGGTCAGCAGTTCAGACCAATAGCTATAAAAGTGAGGGAGGGACAGCAGCCATCTATAGAGGAAAAGCAGCAGACAATACATTAAATTCAATCCAGAGGCACAAGAGGCAACCCCGAACATGTTACCAAAATGCCTGATGAAACAAAATGTTTTGAGCCCTCATCTAATAACTATGAGGGAAGGCGTGGTTCAACTTACCCAAGAAGGAGTTTCATAGTTGTGGTGCCAGTATGGAGAAGGCTCGCCTTAGAATCGCCATCCCTCTAACCCAGTAGTTTTCAAACTGGCCTCTGACCCCTTAAGGGGTGGGGGCAGGGGGGAGGCAGAGACGCGATCCCCAGGATCATGTCACTCAGGGGGCTGCATGGACTAGCATTTACTTACCAGTCCCTGCAGCAGCCTCCTTGGGGTGCAGGGAGCCCTGCGCAAGCATCTGCAGGGCTCCCCAGCTTATCTGAAGTGAAAGCAGAGCGACCGCGCTCCACTTCCGGTTTTGCAGAAGTGGAGCGCGATCACTCCACTTTCACTTTTGGAACATCAGGGAGCCCTGCAGATGCTCATGCAGGGCTCCCCGCACTCCAAGGAGGGTGCTGCAGGGACTGGTGTGTGCATCCCAGTCCCCGCAGCCCCATTAGCAACGCAATCCTGGGAATCACATCGCTGCTCCCTCCCTCCCCCGCAAGAACTTACAGTGGTTCAGACTCTCCATGAGAGTTTGAAAACCGCTGCTCTAACCTGAAAATATTTTCCGTTTCCCCTCCCAAGCTTCCCAATTGCCCCCCCCCATTGTATGCCGCATGAGGTGGTGGCTGCATGATGTGGTAGCTGCGGGAAAGGATCATAGTGGGCTGTTTTTATGTGTGCTGTAGTCTACAGTGTGTGCTATTATGGGGTGTAGTTACAGGACAGTAACATGACAACCCCCTCTACTTCAAAATTTACCACAAGATCTCTACTTTACAAGAAAAAATTATAGCATTGCATTCTGGGTTCTTAATGATTACATACATGCGCATTTCTGAAAGCTCTGGATGATGTGAGAGATATCGGATAAAGAAGTCAGCCTGTGTACTATCAGCTAACTCTGCAGGAAGGAGCTGCAAGGAACCAGCCACACTAGGTTGAGAAGCTTCCTTGCATTGATACCCCAGAACAGGTCACATAATGCTCCCCAACTCCTATAAATGCCTCCAGTCAAGCTTGCACACTATTGTGAAAACCAGGAGTCTTGCTGTTGCTGAATACTGATTGCTTTCACCTTCATCCCTGTCTGCTTTGGATTAATCCTGCTCTCAGTTGTACAGGACTAACAGCATATGAGACTCTTGTTTGCAAGTACAAGCCTGTTCTTACTTCTTCATCTGAAAGTATAGTGTTTGAATTTGTTCCACTCTCTCCAACATTTTACATCCAATGGAACCCACCAATGTCTTTCTGATCATCACCCCCCCCTTATAGATCTTAACAAGGACACCTTTGATATGAACCACAATTCTCCCAAAATCTGAGCAACCACTCACTGTAAACATGCACTGTCTCTACTGTGGATTTGGTTACTGGGCCCAGGGACACTGTGCAATTCAACTCGTGTTCTCCTGCAGAGGAGGGGGACACCTGAGCTCTGACCATCACTCTATCACCAAACACACTGAAGCTGAAGTTCAGGCTCTCCCCCGCAAAGGTCAGGTCAAACTGGGCCTCTTCAGCTGGAAAAACCCCAGCCACATCACACTGCACAGGCATCTTGGCATGGACCTCTATGGAGTGCAAGGCTTGGAGCTGGGGATCTGTTGGAAAAGCTGTAAGAGAGAAACAAAGGTAAAATAGATAGGACAAAAGTTATGTCCAAGTGCACAAGCTCTCAAAATTATTTCACTGCTAGGCAAGCCTCCAGAGATTTCGGCCATTTCAGATCACCATCTCTTTTGTGATCTAAAGAAATCCACCACCCATCCTTGGTGAATCCAGTCCCTGGTTTTCCATTGGTGTCACCACGACCAATACTTTCATTCCAGTAGGTAATGCTATAAATGAAAAAGAGGGCAATGGCAAATTCTTGAACTTTTCATGTGCTTTTATCCAGGAATGGGTGATTCTAGAATGGTTTGAGTTAAGTCACGAGTCCCCGCCCTCTACAACTCGACTCAAAAACGAGTCCTAATGGGTGGACTTTCTGAGTCAACCAGAGCATTTTTGTGACTCGAAAAGACTCAAGTCACAAGTATTTCCATTTTAAAAGCCGGCCATGGCTCTGTAGAAAAAAAATCCAGGATTTTTGGATGTGTGTGAGTGTATCGGAGTTCTCCTTTAATACTCCCCTGATGTACCCATCCCATCTGTAAACAAGGCAGGAGGGGGTGGATGAACTGCATGAGTGGAGACAGAAGCAGCAAGAGGGAGGAGGAGGAGGGTCAAGAGCAGCAGCTGGAAGGCTTATGAGGACAACACAATCCTTGCAGCTCCACTCAGGAGTAGTCCCTCTTTAGCCACTCATTCAGTGAGGGTCCCCCACCTCCCAAGTAACAACAGAGCCATGCCTATAAAGCGTGATTGCTCCCCTGCATCCTTTCTCTCCCTAGGCTGAGTTGTCCCCTTTAAAAAGCCAGCCATGGGAAAAACAGGGCTGCTGCCAATGTGTCTGTGTGTGTCTCTGAGTTCTCTTTACTCACTCCCCTGTTGCCCGCTTCCATCTGTAAACAGGGTGGGAGGGACTGAGTGAGAGCCAGGACTGAAGCAGTGAGAGGGAGGAGGGTCACGAGCAGCAGCTGGGAGGCTTACCAGGATGACCCAATCTTTGGCAGCCCTAGTCACAAGTAGTCCCATTTACACTGGCCATTCAATGAGGGTTGCCCCTCCTCCTGCCCTCCCTCAGCCAATGGAAATATGAGAATGCCAATCCTTTGTCCAATGATCATCTGTTCTTTCCTTCCTATCAGAGATGGGAAAAGAGAACCCAGTTCCACCTCCCCCTCCTGCTCGCATTAACCCTTTGCTGGGTGCGTAGAACTGTTCTGCCTGGACTTGGAGCCCAGATCTACCAACTGGTTAGACCTGGGCTCCAATCGCACCAGCGCCCCACCCAGTGGGTATTCCCTTCATGCCCAATTTTGTTCCCCATCCTGGCAGGTGCCCTTCCCTGCCAGCCCAACAGTTGGAGGGGCATGCACCCATGGTGCCTGTCCTAGTGATGCCTCTGGGGTCGGGAGGTTTTTAAAAAGAGGGAATATGATATGGCATGCACCATTGCTGCTGGATCCACCTCCTTTTGCCTCCTCCCCGCCCTAGTTCCTCTCATGGAATGCCCTGATCTTCCCCCTCCCCACCCACATTCTGCCCTTGCTTCTGACTTACCAGCGCTAGGGGCTCCAAGAAAGCCGCATGGCCGGCACCCCTCACAGTTTCCAGCAGTGCACTGTACAGCACTGCATTTTGTAATGCTGTAAGTCAGGCTGCAGTGCTGGAATGTGAGTGAATAAATGTGGAAAATATCTTCGCCCTCCTTCCCCGTGGAAAATAAATCACATTTGCCAATTTTCTCTCTCTCTCTCTCTCTCTCTCTCTCTCTCTCTCTCTCTCTCGGGTGTGTGTGTGTGTGTGTGTGTGTGTGTGTGTGTGTGTGTGTGTGTGTGTGTGTGTGTGTGTGTGTGTGTGAAAGTCTGCACATGTGTGTGTTCCTAACCCCTCAAAGAAGGCAGCCTGCTCATTTCCTCTCTGATTAAATTCCAAATGCATCTGTGACATGTTCCAAACGCCCAGGTGAACCTGGGGGCATCTTGTCTTTGAGCACCAGAACAAAGGCTGTGAGTCAACCAGGCATTGTGGCATCATTAAATCACCAATACAAAAAAATGATTGGGGAGAACAGGCAGCATCTTTGTCACAGAGTTATTAATAGACTCCCACTAATGGAATAATAATTGCATATTTCCTGCATGCCCACCAGCAGTAGAGTGCCTTTCCTGAGCACAGAACCAGGAATTGGTGATGCTTGAAAAAATAACATGGGTCAGATCCTTTCTTCCTGAGGATGAGGTCCTTACTAGGTTGGTTCAATGGATCATCAAATCCAGCATCCTGAAGCTAATTTGAGTTGCTCACAGGAAATGCCTGAAAAGCTACAAGATGAAAGGAGGAGGAATGGGAATTTGTATGCACTCCTGCCATGTCCAGCATCAGAAAATTGCTTTTTAACACCATCAGTTCTATTGATTGGCTGGCATGATCAAAGCTGTTCATGGAAAGCTAGAAAACTAGGTGAAAGTGAGGAAAAGAGCCCTTGGCTGATTAGGGGCTCTTGACACTCCTTTCTTTCATCTATGGATAGTTAGTAAGTATAAACAGAAGAGTTTCAAACACAAGGGGGCATCTGCACAGACATTTGTTAAACCCTTGGTTTTGCACTGTAGCTTCAGTCTGGAAGTGCAGGACAGTTGTGGACCTACCATGAGGTCAGATGGGGCAAAAGGTCCAGGCGCAAGGCACCAGGACCCTGTGGAAGCCTCTCTAAGGCTCCCAACGAGGGCAGAAACTGTCCTTCTTGTTTTCTGGCAGCACAGTTTATAGAGTTGGGGAACCTCACAGAGGTTTTTCTGACACATTCCTGGGTTGCACGAGGCTCTGTGAGCCTCAGGTGAGTGTGTGTGTGGGGGGGGGGGAGTGAAATTCTGCACAGGGGTAGCAGACCTTTGCCCTGAGCACAGGGCTAGAGAGGTCCGCTGCTGGTGCAGAAATCTTGAATATGAAATGACAATTCTGGAATTGTCTCCAACTGAGGTTGCAAATCTGAATGCTTACTGCTGTGTATAAAGCCCACACTGCTACTCCAATGAACCTACAATTACTGTTAGTGGAACAAAAGGACAGGAAGGGAGTGGTGCACTTTGGTGAATGCACTTAGTGGACAACAACTTCTGGTTGGGTGATCATGGCTATAGAGAAAAACACTGAGAACAGTGGAACTGAATGCAAGAAGAAATGTGAGAGGCCTAGTCTAATGAGAAGCATAAATGTATACAAGCCAAGCATGGTGACCTTTCAAAATGGGTAATGACTTCCAAAGTGTGCTGTTCATTAGTTTGGAGGGTCCAACCTCATCATACATTCTAATTCAGCTGATACACACAATAGTCTTTCTTTCAATCACGGGTTAATTCACTTGCTCATACTCTACCCTGTTATATTGTAAAGCTGAACTCTGTCTACCTACCCCCTCACAAAGAAAAATCAAGGGGCAGGAGGGGAAGAAGCCAAAGAAGCATACTCCTGTCCTCTTTACTTCTGCATCCTATGACCATGGGTGGTGGTGGGGAAATATAGTTCTGCAGTGACTCTCACTGTGGTTCTGGGACCCACCAGTAGATTGTGACCCGATTTTTGATGGTTCGCAAAACTGACAGGGCAGCTTAGGCTATGTTAATCAAGGGATAAACAAGATGCTACTGCGGGAGGGGGGGGGAAGCAGTGCTGCCCAGTCATCAATATGGCCACCACCACCCCAGGGCCCTTAAAATATTTGCAAACCACTGTGTATACCACCTTGGGCATTTCCTGAAGGGAAAGATGGGCTAGAAATATTTTAAATAAATAAAAATGTGCTGTAAGCTACCCAGTGCCGCCCTGCTATTTACATAGGTTAGGCACATTCAAAGAATAAATACATGAACATAAATCTGACATGAGAAATGGCAACATTTAGAAACCAGAAGATTTTAATATTCCTGAACACGCTGCTGCAGACCTGAAAGTGACAGTTCTTTAACTGAAACATTTCCTAAAATAAATGTGTTAAGTCTTTCAGGTACCTCAAAACTGTTGTTTTTGCAGCAGGGTAGGAACAGCATCCGTTGCATGTTCAGTTTGCATCTTCCAATAACTCTGTGAGTCAAGAGTGAACAAAGATTGTGTAGCTAGAAGTAACCTGGGACAATCTGGGGCCAGGCCCACTAGTGAACTCAAACTGTGAGCCCTCCAGGAGTTGGACTGGAGCCCCGAGCAACTTTAATTCTCCAGTGGAAAAGTGGAGACATACATACAGCCAGGTTACCCAATGACAGAAGGAATTTATTGTGAGATGTCATCTCTATAGTCCCAACCTCTTTCAGTGATGAACCTTCACAGAAATATTCTTTTCTGTGGCATGGATTCCCACAAAAGAGAGTGATACTGGCAAACCCCAGATGAAGTTTCTTCACTGAAATATGTTGGCAATATGGAGATTATATTGCACTGAGCCCAATCCTATCCAACTTTACAGGGCTAATACAGCCATGTAATAGGATGCTCACTTTAACCAGCTGTAGGGAGGCAGTCATGGAGGCCTCCTCAAAGTATTGTATGGGAATGTTTGTTCCCTTTTCTTAGGGCTGCATTGTGGCTGTATTGGCACTGGAAAGTTGGATAGGATTGGGCCCATAATAAACCTGACATATTATTTGGCACCTGGCACTAGTTCCTTTCTTGCACCTGGCATCTGCACCACTTCTTCCGACAGCTATCCTATGAAGTGCATGCCATTGGACCTTTTATTTTTTATAAATTCTGTGCTATCCTTGGTGCAAAAATTAAACAGGGTGGAGAAGGCTTGAGACTCCGGAGCATGAATCAACTCACCAAAGACTTTGAGGAGCTGGCCGACTGATGATTTTTCAAATAACTGCCCTTCAGGCCTCAGGTCCAAAGCTGTGTGGCAGGTAACTTTCTTCCTGTGGTCAGTTTGTTGAGCATTTATGGTGTGGTTCACCACAACATCACTGGCTTCAGGAGCAGTGTGATTCTGAAATGTCTTCATGTGCAATATCTCCTTCCCTTTGCTCAACATCACAGTGAGGTTCTGGATGGGGGCAACATTGGGAATCCGGCAGGTCAATGTATATACTGTGCCCGCTTCCAGCAATGGCACCAGATCCAAAGCCACTTGCTTAGGAATCCCTGGAATGAGATATGGAAGCATATTGAAATGGGATTCCACATAAAGGTCGCCCTGCTGTGCAAATCTCACAGGGAGGGATGGGTTACATCACCTTTTCAGCCTTTTGTTCAGGTTCTCTTTGCTATATCTCACACAGATCAAAGAGTTTGAAACAACAGTGGCCAGAAATCACATCCAATAGACAATATGAAGCTCAGTCCGTTCTTGATGTGGTTTTGTAGGTAGTCTATTGAGCTGGAGAACTGGCAGTAGCATGGTGCAAGAGAGGCAGGCCAGAGCTTAGGCCTGGCTATATGCTATTGCCATGCCTACCATTCTCTAGCTCCTATGCCAGTGTGCTACAGATTTCTGCTCCCTATGCCATAGAGTAGCCATTCAAATCTTCCCAAGGCTTTCCTGGTTAGGATAGCCAGGGCTCAGGGCTTGACTGGAAGGTTCAGGATCTTAAAGCCTCTTCAAAACTTTCAAAACTGAGTACAGGAACACATGCCGGGTCCCCAGGATTGCACCATACAAGCCCAGCCAATGATGTGCTCCCCAAGCTCTTCTCCACATATTCCACATTTGTCTAGATGGGGGGAATTTTTGTATAGTGAAACATTCCAGCCTGAAGTTGTACAGGTTTACTATCTCAGCGGCAATTAAGGCAGAGTGTGGATGGCATCTTGATAGGACAAGAAAGGCTTGGC